>NC_063344.1:31241902-31243323 GCF_021869965.1 Rhincodon typus
GAAAAGGATCTAGGCCCGAAACGTCAGCTTTCCTGCTCCTCTGATGCTGCTTGGTCTTACTGCTGGGCTGAGGGGTAATGCTAATATCCCAGGTCAAGACTGGCATGGATGGTGGCAGGCATAAGACTTGTCACTTCATATGAGGAGAAACTTCTCAAGCTGACTGGAAAAGAGCATGACTGCACTTGTGAGAACAGGAAGACCTCAATGGATAAAGAATCTAATGAGCTCATTGTACTGTGCTGCATTGCTTTCCTGCTATTACCAACGTTAACTCATTCCTAATTTGAACAAGTTTATATCCTTCCGACACAACTCATTCCCTCTGTTCTCTTATGCAGGCGCTAGACACACTCAGTGAACCTCAGCCCATAGAGGCCAGTTCTGAAGATCCTTAGCTTATTTCTACGTCAGAGGAGAAAGCCAGTAGTGAGACTTTCACCTGGACCCTCCAGCAGCTCAAAGGTTCTCACCTCCGTGTGTAGTCTAGCACGCTCAAGAATTTCATGGCAATTTAGCAACTTTGTAACACTGAAGGCTAGCTGAGGAGTCTTCACAACCCACTGCCTATTGTGAGAGACTTACCTGCACAACATTGAGATATCATGTGCTGACTGAATTTCTAAAAGTAACCTAACCTCAGTGCCGCCTGATGTTAGTGCCCTGTCTCACTGATAGCTGCATTTTCTCTGATGGTCAAGATGAGCTGTAATGTGTAGATACTTTAAAATTCAATCACCAGATGATATCAATTATACAATCAGATGGATAACAAAACATTTATTCAGCAACAGAAAAGGGCTGTAAAGATAACCAAGTGCACTTGTCCTTTGCTCTAAGCAGGAACTGTGTGCCATTTTATCAACACAAAGTTGCACACTTAAATGGAGCACATACCCAGTTCATTCCTCCTGAAGCTGTCAATAAGGTTCTCTCTGGCTTCTCACACTTGATAATGCATTGCTCTGTCATGGCATCTTGGACAGTCCTCCTGGTCAATTCCCTGATCCTTATCCTCATCTTTATTCTCAGAAGAATATTGTTGTTCTGCCATTTTCTCTGCAGCCAGCACTTCCCTCTATGTCAGCTCCAGTTGTGAAGGATACAGATTTGCGTAATGATGTGGCATAACCTTTTGGGCTCTGCCTGAGCATCAAAACCTCACCTTAAGGAGGTCTATGGTCTGTTCCATTATGGTCCTGGTAGAAACGTGGATACAATTGTATTTGTGTTCTGTGTCAGTCTGAGCATTTGTAAAGCTGTCATGAGCGATGTTTGGAAGGGAAGCCTTTTTCTCCCTCATAGGTAGTAGGAACTGCCGATATTGGAGTCTGAGATAGCAAGGTGTGGAGCTGGATGAACACAGCAGGCCAGGCAGCATCAGAGGAGCAGGAAAGCTGATGTTTCAGGTCTGGACCCTC
>NC_063344.1:31248323-31384802 GCF_021869965.1 Rhincodon typus
ACAAATTAAGGAATTCTGTTTGCCTGTCGGCAGATTTCAGTCATCTGTCATTGCCATGCCTTTATAATTATCTCCTTCTAAATGAAGGTGCCAAATGTCCTTTTGGATTCATGGACATGACAATCAGTTAAACATTTATTCCATATTCCATCTGCCTGCAATATATTAAATTCTTTAATTTCTAACAAGGCATTAATTCGAATCAAGTTTTGATTGAGTCGTGACAGGATGATAAATCAGAGGCATTTGCATTTGCCTAGTACAAACTATAGCGTTAGCTGTCTAACAGCTACCACTTGATGAGATCAAATGTCATTTATACTAAATGGTGGCTCAGTGGTTAGCACTGCTGCCTCACAGCACCAGGGACCTGGGTTCAATTCTACCCTTGGGCAACTGTCTGTGTGGAGTTTGCATGTTCTCCCTGTGTCTATGTGGGTTTCCTCCCACAGTCCAAAGATGTGCAGGCTAGGTAGATTGGCTTTGCTAAATTGCCTGTAGTGCTCAGGGATGTGTAGATTAGGTGGACTATAGAGGGTTGGGTCTGGGTGGGATGCTCTGAGGGTTGGTGTGGACTTGTTGGGCCAAATGACCTGTTTCCACACTGTAGGGATTCTAAATTCTGCGATCACTGATGGGAGTATATATTGAGATTCTAATTGCAACTTTTTTATTGAAGAATCCCAAGCACTACAATTCTTTTAATCAGAATTGTTTCCATATCAAATTCATTTCAATGATGCTGCTATCTCTTTACACACAGCATGTTCCTGAAGCAGGCATTTTGAAAATTAGTATTTTTTTATTTCTAGCCTTCACAATTTTATAAGTGTTAGGTCATAAGGGATCAAATCTTTTGACAATTGTCAGTCAGAGTTGGAATGCTGCTCTGCTCATTCGTTTTTACACTGTTCTGATGCTCCATCCTCCTGGCCTTAACTTCCAATTCACGTCTCTTCAGAAACACAGACTTGATCCAGGATCAGCATTTTGAGGCTAAATCAAGCCCCCTTTTCACAGCACTAATTGCCATATTCTTGGGTTGAACAATCCCAAATGCATTTTGACAAGCTACGAGAGAAGGTTATTGTGTAAGTTAAATAGCCGATGGACTATGGCAGCAGGAAGGTGGTTGAGCAGCTGGGTGGCAGGAGGTCAGTGATCAATTAGGGATATCAGTTTTAGTGACCCAGAAATTAGGGCAGGTTTTAAGCCCTCTAATTTCCCTGGATAACTATCTAGGTAAGTAACACTCTGGTGTCTGCAACTCTGACTCAGAATTGAAGACATTTTCTGAGGGTGCCTAACCCATCAGAGGGCTAAACTCAGAGAGCAATTCCCCAGAATTCAGTGCATTGGAAATTCCAAGTGGACCCTTAATGCATCTTTCAGTGTATTTTATTGCCACAGAGATCTTCCAATTGAAGAATCTGAGCAAGTATGTTCAATATAATTCTCAAGCAAAGTACAATTCTCAAGTATTTTAGCAGCATACAATTAATGTGTTAGAACTGCCAACATAAAATAATTTTATAAATGTAATGATTGTATTATGATTGTGTGCTGGAAATGTTTAGAAAACTATCTGGCTCAGGAAAATTGGAATTCCCTAAAGGGTTAAAATCACAATGTAGTGCAGCATTTGAGGTGAATACTTTTCGAAAGTTTCCATGACTTAAAATTTCCACAGCTGCCTAACAGATCAGCCAGAGAATTATAGTGATTGATTCTAGCAGCACTCGGTAATTATGCAGAATACCTCATGACAATTAATCTTGGGAACACAGAGAATGTCGGCTGCAGGTTTAGGAATAAGCAGCATTGCTGTCAAAATCGTTGCAAAGTTCATACTTCAGGACTGAAGTCAGTGCTCAATTCTGCATCTTTGACAACTGTATAAAAATTACTGCAACATATGTGCATACGTTGAGTTGTCGAAAGTTGAAAAATGTGAAGTGGTTGCTACATTATGATGCAATTTAATTTTGGCTTGAAACTTGTAGTGAGAAGGAAGGACCCAAGGAATAAAGAGTATCTGTCTAAAACCAAGCTTCTTGGGGGCAGTTTCAGCAATAGACGAGATGTACAAATTGCATTGGAGACCAAGCCAATTCCAAGATGAAGAAATTGATTATTTAGCAAGAACTAAAGGTAAAAATATCAAAGCTAAGAATTTTTTTGATGGGTGAGCAAGGATTTTCTTTTCCAATTCAAGGTCACAAAGAAAATTAACATTTACTGATGCAGCCTTTACACTGAGCATTGTGGAGGGGATGATTACTTTAATTACTTTAATAAAGTGGAATAATCAGAAATAGAGTTGATGGTGTTATATGATGACTAGAGCAGATCATTTACATAACTGCCTTCAGCCTCACAGCTGAAGGTGCTCCCTGGGTACAGAGAAGGTACAGGAGGTCCAGAGTCTATTGTACTTGATGCCATTTTCCCCAAATGAGCAAGATGCATTGCTGCTGCTGCTGTGACTGGCCTGGGACATTGTCACAGAATGATGTCAACTGCTGTAGCTGGACCTGTTACCAAAAGAAGTGGGTGGCTTTCCTATCCCAGTGGCCATCAAGATGACAGCTATACTAAATTCCTATGCCACTGGAGATCTGTGTGTGTTCTGTCAATTCTCAACCCACAAATGTGTAAGTTACCAGTGCAATTTGCAACGGGTCACACTGCATCATCTCAGTTCCCAATGACAAGGCCAGTGCTGCAGCGTAGGCATTGGGTTTTGCCAACATAGCTGGCATCCCCAGGTGCAAGGGCTATAGGATGTTTACATGTCAGGTTAAGAGCACCATGTCATAACATGATCGATGTCATCAGTAGAAAAGTGTTCATATCATCAATGTGTATCAGATGTACATAGTCATCGCTTGTAATCAATATCATATCTTAGCTGTCCTCACGAGGTACCCTAGAAGCTGCCACAATATCTATATTCATGATAACTCTCAGGTTCCTGCTTCTTTTAAAGGACCAGGTCCCTTTCAAGGATGGCTGCTGAGAATCAATGACTGATGACTCCATTATACAGCTCCCTGAATGAGGATGAGCATAGATACAATTTTGCCCATTGTTCCACCAGGGCCATGATGGACCAGATGAAAGGCCTCCTCAAGATGTGGTCCCGATACTCCGATCGGTCTGGCGCAGCCTTTTAGTGCTCTCTGGACAGTGTGTGTTCCTAGCATGCTGCTCCCTTCACAACTACAGCAAGCAGCAGTGAGCACATCCACTGCGAGTGACAGCAGGATCACATGAGGGTGACAGCTTTGAGAGCTGGTGCAAAGTTAATGAGGTGAGTAACAGAGAAGTGTGGGAGGAATCTCACTAGAGCTCATGGATAGAAACCCTCCATGTAATTCCCCAAAAGTGACACCCAGCCTGTTTTTGGGAAAATCCAGTCCATTGTGACCAACAGCCTCCTTTCCTAATATACAAGCCTCATTTAACAATAAAGTGTTCTTGTCAATAGTAATATTTTCCTGCAACACATACACCGACAACCATCAATTATGAAGTTGTACGTTTTTAAAGTTGCAAATATGCCAAGTCATTTCACCTGAGAAGAGGAGTGCATAAAGAAGGAACACAAGCAAACGTTGGTTTGTGCTAAAAACAGAAGACCGATGAGCAATGACCAATGCCATCAATGAACAAGTAGCCTTTGGGCAGGCTTAGGAAGTAGGAGTGACAAACAAAACCAAGAGATTGAACAAAAGAATTCCATCATAAAGGCATGTAAAGCAGTATGGAAATGTCACTGATGGTAGAGTCAAAGGTGGAGAGAGAATGGGAACTGAGATGTAGAGGTGGGGAAGGTACAGACATAGGACAGTGTGAAACCACTGAGACACTTTAAATAAGAGCAAGGATTTTGACATGAAAATTCACTGTTGAACAAGAAGCCAGTCTAAATATGTGAAAATAAGGGAGATATTCATTTAATCTCATCTTCAGATTCATTTCAGTTTCATCGCCAATATTTATCTTTCCCATGTAACTAGAAAATCTGGCAGCTACATGATTTTCCCTGTGATGCATGATTGCCGGTTCAATGTCCATTCCTGTGTGATTTCCTCCAGTTAAACATTCGGAAGACTGTAATCATGGTTTTCATCTGCTGCCACCAACTTCATTCCCCTTCCCAAATGCCTCAGGTTGAAACAAACTGCTCAGAATTGTGGCCGTCCATTCAATTCCGAGTAATCACTCCAACTGTCTTTTACATTTCATCAGAAAGACCACAGCACAGAACATTAATAGGAACGCCTGGCTGTTAATCTTCTCCAAAGCTATTTTCAAGTAACATACTTGATGCAAGTATAACAAATATAGCTATAGATGCATTCTCTGAAATTCAAGGCAATTATCTGCATACCTCTTTCTTTCTGTGCCTGACATAATCAAAAATAAAGTGCTTAATGTTTGGAATGGGCTGATATTTATTGTGTGTTCAGGTGTTCTATTTTGATCAGGTGTGGTCCATAAATACTGTTTGACAAACTCAAGTTGAATTATAGCTGACATCTGTAGTTAACAAGACAAGCCTGATTGTATTTATATTAAAGCAAAATACTACAAAAGTTGGAAATCCAAAATAAAAAGAGAAACAGAGTTAACATTTTGTGTCGGATGTGATTCTTCTTCAGAACTAAGTTGACTCTGTTTCTCAAAAAGCTCAGCAGGTCTGGCAGCAGGTCTGGAGAGGAATCACAGTTAATGTTTCAGGTCCAGTGACCCTTCCTCAGAACTGTTGGTAGCTAGGAAAAAGTTGTTTTTTATGCAGAAGATAGGGTGCAGGGAAGGGGTAAGGAGTAAACAATAGGTGGAGGTAGAGCCCAAAGAGAGAGAAGAACAATTGGATAGATAGAGGAATGGGAATACTCGTGACTAACAATGGGCTGTGTGTCTAGTGATTGCAACAAAATCAGCCAAGTGAACCTCATAGAATATGAATTCCCTGATTGGGGCTGTTAATCTGGTTTAATCAGGGAGCCCTAGCTGACAGATATTAACAGGAGTGTCAGAGGTTTTGTTCACTCTGAGAGGTGGCTCTGAGGAAGTTGGACCAGTGTCAAGTACTATGCATTTGGAAATAAAGGGTGACTTGATGATAGGATACCGGCCTCTGTGGAGTTATTTCAGTGTGTAATAGGAGACAATGTGATAACAAGGCCTTGTATGTTGGGGTTGGATAAAGACACGGGAGAAGGTGCCTCAAGCCCTAAAATTCTTGAACTCAATATTGAGTCCAGAAGGCAGTAGAGTGCCCAAGTGGAAAATGAGATGCTGTTCTTCCCTGTTGCACTGAGCTTTGCTGCAGCACTGCAGCAAGCTTGAGACAGAGATGTTGGCCACGGAACAAAGTGATATGTTGAAGTGCTACTTCTTTGTCTGTCCAACTGTTCTTATCCCTATTTGGGCTCTATCTCCACCTATCTTTTACTCCTTACCCCTTCCCCCACCCTATCTTCTACATAAAAACCAACTTTTTCCTAGCTACTATCAGTTCTGAGGAAGGGTCACTGGACCTGAAAGTTAACTCTGCTTTCTCTCCACAGATGCTACCAGGCCTGCAGAGCTTTTTTGATTTCCAGCATCCCACAGTTCTTGTAGTCTTTATTTGACTCTGTTTCTCTGTTCACAGATGCTGCCAGACCTACTGAGATTTTCCAGCAATTTTTCTGATTGTGTTAATGGCTAACAAGCATGATTATCACTGTCAGAATACTAAGCATAAAATATATTGAACTTGTAACTATATAATTCACTTGCTTAGCAAAATTACTACATGAAATGTTTCAAAATAAATATCTAGAGCTCTGATTACTTATTAATTTATAAAGGTAAAGTCACCATAGTTCCAGCAAAGGCAGAGTGGTGGGCAATGTGGTTGGGGGACTAGTTGTGAGTTTAACTTGAGAGTCTCCATGCCTCAAGGGAGGGGCAATGTTGATTAGGACAGGGCATTCATGGTGGCTGAGCTACTATAGAATAGAAACCACACTGTTGGCATCACTCTGCATTACAAACCAACCATCCAGCCAACTGAGCTAATTGACCCCCTAGACTGTATTACGTGGCTAAAGGTTAAATTCTAGTTAGTTTAAAAATAACCATTTAATAGAGTCATAGAGTCATCCAGTATAGAAAAAGACTCTTCAGTCCAACTTGTCTATGCTGACCAGGTTCCCTGAACTAAACTAGTCCCATTTGCCTGCGTTTGGCCCATATCCCTCTAAACTTTCCTATTCATTTACCTGTCCATTTAAACGTTGTAACTGCACCTGTATCTACCTCTTCCTCTGGCAGTTCATTTCTCATAAGAACCACCCTCTGTGTGAAAATGTTGCCCCTCAAGTTCCTTTTAAAACATTCTCCTCTCACCTTAAAATTATGCCCTCTAATTTTGAACTCCCCTACCTTTGAGAAAAGAACTTTGCTATTCACCTTATCTATGTCCCTCCGAATTTTATAAACCTGTATAAAGTCACCCCTCAACATCCCACACTCCAGTAAACCACATTTGTTATAAAGATATTAAAGCATGAAGCTTTCTGAAAGCCACATTGAAGATTTCCAAATGCTTTTACACAAAAAAAGATTATCTCAACTTTATTGAGTGGATTTTAGTTAATTTGATAGTGGATATTGACCACTCGTGTCCAAGGTTAAAAATAGCTCAAGTTAGGCCCAACTCTCTTCTTTACCCTTGGACTCCGAGATTAATCAGTGGGATTACAGAACACAACCCCTTATTGGGCCTGTCCAAAATTTCTCCTTATGATATTTTAACAGAGGAGTTTACCTTAAGCAGGCTAACTCCTCTGACAGAGAAGCAGAGAGAGGAGTTTAAAGGAAGACCATCGAGGTTCAAACATTAAAAAATAAAAGAAATTGCATTTATGTTACACCCTTCACATTCAGTATGAGGCAAAATGTAATACTGCCATTTAATTATTTTTGAAATGTAGTCACTGTTGTCACGTATGCCAAAATGACATTTAATTTACAGAGCAAGATCCTGCACATAGGTATGAGTTAGGTGGCCAGTTAGTTGTCTGCATCCTATAGTTAACGCAGAGACCGAGTTTTCCTTTAAAATCTGGAACTTGCATCTTCCCTGTGGCTTAGCACTATACGACTGCGTATGTACATCAACTATTGGAGGGAAGGGGTGGGATTGGGATTGGTGGTGGTTGAAATGGTTGGGAACAGGATAGGGCAATTGGTCTGTTTAATCTCTGAGTTTCTATTTATCACTATTTCTTCAATATTCCATTTGTTTTTCTATTCTTTATTGATATTCTGTTTTCTTCATGGACAGCCTCTCTTTCAAAACTGAAGGTTGACTCTTTTTTATTATGCATGATTAACTGAAAAGTCAACAAACAGAAAACAAGACTTCAAATATACTCCAGCACTGAGGTGTGATTTGCTTTCTATTTTATCAGTAAGTACACCATGGCATTCTTTCATTAAATAGAAATATATTGAGGAAAACAATGAAAACTGAAGCACTGACATTATTTACATTCCGTGGCTTCACCTACAGCAGTGTCCAGTCATTATTCACATTGATACAGTTACATACAGCACAGGCAGGGAGGGCACACTTCCATTTTAATGCTGTGATTTACACTGAATGTTAGTAGGTGGGCCTCAGGCACAGTCCTCACTAATCCTTCTTTATTTTCACCACACTCAATCTATTTCATAGTTAGACTTAACACTCTCAACAAAAGCCTCCTTCCAGAGGTTTACAAATGAAGTCTTTATGAGGAATTTATGAAGAATGCAGCTGGTGCTTGCTGACGGTGCGCATGTGAATCACCTCGTACACATAAACTAACACATCAATTATCTGACACTTTCATCCCTTGGCTTTCACATACGCAAATGGCAATCACAGAAGCATATCTCATCTACAGTGAAGGCAAAGAGGATCAATTGTAATGGAGATCAAGTCACGTGAATGAAACAGCTTCCTCCACTTGGAATTTGCAACAGAAACTTATCAGCAAATTGTTAAAAAGCACAAAAAAATCACTTTCTTTCACTCACTGTGTTCTGAGTCTCCTTCCCAGGAAATCCCTCATTGGATAGAGTTCACACTCCCATGTGATTCTCTTGGCTTTAATAATATGATTGTCTATTTGCATTTCAAGAAACATTTAACATACAGATGAGAAGCACAAAGTTTTCTCATTTGAAAATAAAAATGGCTAACAATATACAAAAAAATCTATTCCTTATTTATCAATGTCACTTGAATAGAGGGACAAATGATTGATCATGGGTCACTGAGCTGCTTTAGAGATGGATATGTCATCTTTAGCCCATCCATGCAACTTCTGAAAGCTCTTCCAAACTGAGCTTCATGTAACTAATAGGATTCTTGCAGGTTGTGACAATGTTCCTTCAAACAAGGACCAGAGTACGAGGTAAACAATTATGAATTCAGTATGAAGAGCAAATCACAGACTTGCTGATGGTGTTCAATATCTTGGTTTTCCTTTGATTAACTGCACCAAACACTGAATCTGCTGAGTGTGCTTAAATTAACCATTTTTCTTCATTGGGCTTTCAAATGAAGTTCTCAAAACCCCAGATTGAGCAACTGAAGAAGACATCATAGCGTACTGCTAATCACATGCATACTCTGTCCATTGATGTGTGCAATGCATTCAGAAAAGATGAGTCCGACTATGGTTTGGAACCCCAGCTACTTTTCCCCTTCTTTCGGCTTTTTAAATTCTCTCCATCTTCATCATAATATGAAGTCAGATCTAAAGATAAAATAGATACTTAATGTACTGGAAAAGGAGTGCTGTAGGTAATATTTAAAGGTGCCTAGCCAAAAACATTAAGCAGACCATTATTAATGACAGATTGAGAAACAAACTAATTTCAGTGCTCGCATTTCAACTCTTCCAGAGTTGCTTTTTACTTACAACACCTCATCAAGAGAAACTCTTGGCTCCTGTACTACTTCAAAGGCATTTATGAATTAGATGAATAGTATGTCTTGGCCAGCCTAGTTACAGCTTAGATATCTTGTAGGTAGATCTGAGAAATAGCAATGTGGTTTATCCCGCAGGCAGTTATGCAAAGTAAACCACAAGTTCCATTTCTTCCTCTGACATTATTCCTACCCCTTGAAGAAATAAAATATGATAAATTCAGCAATTAGAAAGATTAAAGACCATCTATTCACTGGATCCTTTGATTATAGCCAAAGTCATTGGTTCTCTGTTTATCTCTGATGAATAATGTACATGGAATATTCTGAAATACATTTAATATGTTGTTGTTCCATAAGTGCCAAAGCAAATGATTATGATAGAGCCATGTGACCTGCTCCATGCGCAACTTACGTCTCTACAAAGGCATAGGCAATACTACCTATGACTTTCAAGGTCATTGTGACTCATACTTTTACACAACTGGCCTTCCTAAGTTACAGTCCGTGTGATCAGTGGTGTCTCACAGTTTGTAGTCCATCATTGTGACAGAAGGTTATTGAACAAAGGTTCAATACCAGGAAGAATCACTACATCATATTCTCCATACATGAAGTGAACAATCAATACCAGAGATCACCAGCCTTTGTATCTATTGCAAACTTCCTCTGGGTGCAAAATGAAGTGGACTGAACCCATGTTGTCTTGCATGCTCTCAATTATCAGTCCGGCACTTTTCTGAATCAAGCTCCTGTAATGTGGCTTCAGAAGTGTTTAACAGAATACAATTGACTTCAAATCTGCTGAACTTTACCTTCACACTCTGGACAACACTTGTGTCGTCGCTTTACAATGTTCTCACATGTTAGTACTGGACACTTCTCTCGTTGGCACTTTGTGGACCCTTCCTAAAATGTCAAAACAAAACACAATTATTGGCTTTTGCTGTATCCTTGCACTGTTTGATAAGTTACATCAGTGATTCCATTTTTATTCTTAGTTGCATGTCTAACAAAATCATTATCAATTTTGGCTCAGCAGTAGCACTATTGCAATTGAATCAGAGAATTGTTGATTTAAATCTGGCTCCAGAGACTTAAGTGCATAGTAAGTGCAGTACTGAAAGAGCGCTGAATTTTTCCACAAGCTGTCTTTCAGATAAGTTGTTAATCTAGGATCTGTTTATCTTCTCAACTGAATTTAACTGATACCATGGCATTATTTACTGATTTACTGTACAAGATTTGTGCATATACTGTGCAATTTATTGTGACAAGATTTACTGATTTCTCTCCTGATTTTTGCCAAAACAAATGATCCTGCTCTTTGCTTTTTGTGGAATTGTGCTATGCATTAATTAGTTCCTATATTTCCCCTTTACAACAATGATTACATTTCAAAAGTACTTCATTGACTGTGAACTGTAGCATGAAATGTCTATTGAAAGACTTTTTTCTGAACTTTTTCTAAATAAATGTCAAAAATGATGTACGATAATACTGCATTTCAACTAGCTTAGAACCAGTGAAATTTTTAGAGCATCATTACCCTCTGGTTTTCTTTTTCCTGTTAGTTTACTTCCCTTTGCTCTCTTGAAGATAGATACCAGCTAAAGCTATGGGTCAGTCCTCTCCAGGGTTTCTACCAATACAGCTATTAATCAGATAGAAAAAGGTACAAGAGTGGCTCTGTTTTTGATTTCCTCTCTTTTTCAGCGAGGATGCTGTGTTATTTTGTGTCTTCAGACATCAGTATGGCTAATCTCAGAAACTGAATAAAGTGGGAACTGAAACAATGCCCTACCAATTCAGTCTGACACTGTGCACTGATGCTGTAATGTATCTTGTCTAGTTATTATTTCTACCAATTGTTGCTGATTATTGAACTAACTTACAGAACTAGCAAAAAGCATTCTTGAAGAGCTTATTGCATAGAACTTGCATAGAACTTGCATTATAATTATACATCTCACAGAAAATTGTAGAACTATATAATTCATTATCTTACTTTTCAAACCAATTGAACAAATACATGCCTTTGATTCAAAATACCATTTTCATAAATTCTCTGATAGTAACTCAACATTTCAAGCAATATCAGCACTTTTGATGTGGTCTGAGGTATACGATTCTTAATGTTAAATAGAATACCTACATCACACCAGCAAGTAATGCATTTCATTTCCCCAAACGGAGGAACTTCAGGATGCCATTTATTATTGTTCGTATATGTATGACGCCCAAATTTGCAGGGCCTGGGACCATCAGCCTGCATCATGTCTGTATGGTCAAAAGGGGTAATCTCTGTAACTGTGGTAAAAAAGCAAATTTCAGAAGAAAATTCAGGGTATCTATCCACAAAAATGTACAGTTTATTCAAGATGGGCAATGTATGTGGGTACTTTGGGGTACGTTTTATTATGTTGCTGATGTTGCCTGTCAATCATATTTGAGAAAATGTTCATTCAGTAACCATTAAACAGTTTTATTTGATTAATTTAAATCTCAGGAGCTAGGTACTTTAAAAATCTTTTATTGAAACAGTAACGACAGTTCAAAAGTAACTTATCAGCTACAAAACACTTTGAGATGTCCTGTGGTTGGAAAAAGTTGTACTTAAATGCAAGTCTTTTTCTAACTTACATAAAAGATGGTAGAAAATTAAATCTATACAAATTACTAACCTGGGCACTCTTTGCAGCAATCTGATGCATTCTTTCTAACAGGTTGGCTACACGGTAGATAAGGGCATTGAACCTTCTCACAGTGAACTTCCCCAGTAGCCCCCTATGAATGAAATATTAAAAAAATTATTAAATTAAACATAACCTTTATAATAATTGTCACATATATCAAAAACATTCACACATAATTTGAATTATTTTGCTGCTTTTTTACTAAAATTATGACTCTCAGAGTCGACACACTTGTTCATTTCATTTCTAATTAATATATTCAAATAACTGCTTACCACAAGTTACCTGGAATAGTCCAATTTTATTTTCTAAAAAATTAAAATACATTGCTACTCTTCAATACTCCCAAAGACATACACTTAATGGAGTACTGGGATATAATTCCCAGGGCTTCTGCATTTCCTTTAATTACTTCAGAATCCCAGGTTGTAGAGTAATAGCGTAATATAGCCTAAGGGTCCTGGTATGTGGTCTCCCCTTAGCTTAATTTATATAATTTTTTTTATCCATTACAATATTGCACATTGTACTTTCAAACATCTTCACGTTTCATTATATCACCAATATCCTGCACTTTAGTAGAACACTTGAACGCTCATGACAAATGTAAAAGGAGCTCCTGCCATACTTTCCTTGACATGATAGCAGCTGAGCAGGAGCAGCTCAGAAGAATGACCTCACCATTATGTTCACCAGGTAGATGTTGCTGAAGTCAGAATAATTGGTAAGGTCATTCACTTGCTCTTTCAAAATATTGTAAAGATAGAATTCTCTTTTTTATCGGACAAATCCTCATCTGGTTTATAAAAGCTTGTAAGAGTCAAAAGAGGGCCCCCTACCTTACAAGTGCACACTGCACATTTCACATATCCAAAGGGTGGTACAAATGGATGCCAGGTAGTCCCAGCAGGATGCCATTTCTTGTCCCCATCAAAATAGCAACCTGAAATATAATGAGTTGGATAGTTTATCAGAAGAACTGAAGCTTTATTTGGTCTCTCTTGGATCACTGCAAAACTACAGTAATGGCTTTTACTATTCCTTTTGCATAGCTCTTTAAAATAAAACTCCTAGAAGTGGTTGCTGAAACTTTCTAGAATTAATTTCAGAGTCTTCTCCCAATTTGCAAATGTATTTGTTTCGCCTTCTTGTAAAGTAATCCCAGGGTGATAAAGCATTGCTGTTTGAATGTAACGTCAGCTTTGCAACCTGTTCCCATCCCTGTGCTAATGTTTGGGTCATTGGGAAAATGTATGTGAATAACAAGAGTATTTTGCCATTGGAGACTGACTTGATTCTGCCCCAAGTGGGATCAAGAAGAAGAGAGGAGGCTGGCACCTGTACTGCACCTTTCTCTAAGGTGTAGTTTAGAGATTCATCATGTAGGAACTACAGCCTAACTTTGCCCATTTGCTACCAGTCCATGGCACCATCCTTTGGGACTCGCAAATGTTGACCTGTTTCACCACATATTTATTAATCAACAGATTAAAACATATGTTGGAAAAAATATTGACTGAAACAAAGCAAAAGATGAAGTAGGAAGAATTCTGCCCATTGCTTCATGGTGCCATGGAATTGTTTCAATGATGAGAACAGCATGTCCAGGACAGTCTTCCCACACTGATCCCAGATAAAAACTACTTAAGGAACTCTTCCTACTGGCATGAGGGGAGACTTCTCAGTGAAACTGACGGCCACCCTGCAGGCTCCATATGGGCCACAGACAGCCCCCTAGTAGTAAAAGTTGCTGTTTGCAAATACTTCATTCCACCCATCCTAACCAATGAACATACCTTCATTGGGCCTTACCTAACAAGTCCCGGTGACTTTTATGTCCCTTATCTAGGTTCCAGGATTAGGCCAGGTACAATCCCAGAATGACCACTGCTCCTGCTAGAATAGAAGAGCAGCTAGCCCTTTGATTGGTTGGCTGCTCTAGGAGCTGAAAGAATAGGAGCCCGAGTGCCAAGTAGTTAATTGGCTAGGGTCACAGAATAGGATCAGAGCTTCTGAAATAGTGAGGCTGGTTTGACCTCGGCTGTCGGCATGCTGTCTCCCTCACCATCACCAATGAAATCCTGCCCAGTGAATGCTTCATGATAATCACTTGGTAGTGTCACTAGATTATAAAGCAGCCACAGTGATTGGATGATAGCAAACATGAGTATTCAAGAATGTTGGGAGATAGTAAAATAAGGACCTACAGGCCCTTAGCCTGATATCAGTCATTAGAGAAATGATAAAAGTTATTATTAAGGAGGTGATGATATGGATAACAGGTTAAATGAAGGAGAGGCAGTGAATGGAGTTTATCTGGATTTTCAAAAGATATTCAGTACTACATAAATGTTATTACACAAGATAAGGACTCATGGAGTTTGAGTAATTTATTGCATTGGATGGAGGACTGGCTAATTGTCAGAAAGCAAACACTAGAAAGAAATAGAGATAGTAGGAACTGCAGATGCTGGAGAATCCGAGACAACAAGGTGCAGGGCTGGATGAACACAGCAGGCCAAGCAGCATCATAGGAGCAGAAAGGCTGACGTTTCGTGCCTAGACCCTTCATCAGAAAAGGGGGAGGGGAAGGGGGTTCTGAAATAAATAGGGAGAGAGTGGGAGGCGGATAGAAGAGGGATAGAGGAGAGGATAGGTGGAGAGGAAACAAACAGGTTGAAGAGGTGGGGATGGAGCCAGTAAAGGTGTGTAGGTGGGGAGTTAGGGAGGGGATAGGTCAGTCCAGGGAGGACGGACAGGTCAAGGGGGCGGGATGAGGTTAGTAGGTAGGAGATGGGGGTGCGGCTTGAGGTGGGAGGAGGGGATAGGTGGGAGGAAGAACAGGTTAGGGAGGCGGGGACGAGCTGGGCTGGTTTTGGGATGCGGTAGGGGGAGGGGAGATTTTGAAGCTTGTGAAATCCACATTGATACCATTGGGCTGCAGGGTTCCCAAGCGGAATATGAGTTGCTGTTCCTGCAACCTTCGGGTGACATCGTTGTGGCACTGCAGGAGGCCCAGGATGGACATGTCGTCTGAGGAATGGGAGGGGGAGTTGAAATGGTTCGCGACTGGGAGGTGCAGTTGTTTATTGCGAACCGAGCGTAGGTGTTCTGCAAAGCGGTCCCCGAGCCTCCGCTTGGTTTCCCCGATGTAGAGGAGGCCACACCGGGTACAGCGGATGCAGTATACCACATTGGCAGATGTGCAGGTGAACATCTGCTTGATGTGGAAAGTCTTCTTGGGGCCTGGGATGGGGGTGAGGGAGGAGGTATGGGGGCAGGTGTAGCACTTCCTGCGGTTGCAGGGAAAAGTGCCAGGTGTGGTGGGGCTGGAGGGGAGTGTGGAGCGGACAAGGGAGTCACGGAGAGAGTGGTCCCTCCTGAAAGCAGATAAGGGTGGGGAGGGAAAGATGTCTTTGGTGGTGGGGTCGGATTGCAGATGGCGTAAGTGTCGGAGGATGATGCGTTGGATCCGGAGGTTGGTGGGGTGGTACGTGAGGATGAGGGGTATTCTTTTTTGGTTCTTATTGCGTGGACGGGGTGTGAGGGATGAGTTGCGGGAGATGTGGGAGAAAGAAATAAGCAGTTTCAAGCTGGCAAGCTGTAACTAGTGAATTGCCAACAACCTCTGTTATTCACAACCTATATGAATGACTTGGATGCAAATGCTGAGTAATATATTTAAGATTGCTGAGAACATAAACTAGGTTGGATTGCAAAATGGGCAGAGGACACAAGGAGGCTGTAAAATGATATGAACAGGGTTCACTGAGTAGGCAAAGAATTGACAGTCAGCACATAATATAGAGAAATATGAGTTAATTCACTCTGATGGAAGAGTGGGAAAGCAAAATTTTGTTTTAAATAGTGAGGAAATTAAATTCTAATGTTTGGAGAGATTTGGGTGTTAACACATACGTAACACAAGTTAGAATGCAGGAATGACAAACAATTAGGAAGGGGAAGAGTTGTCCTTTGTTCCAAGGGGATAGAGTACCAGAGTAAGGAAAACTTGGTAGAATTATACAGGGCTTTAGTGAGACCATATCTGGGGCACTGTGTACAGTTTTGGTTTCCTTAGCTAAGGAGTTATACTTGTATTGACGTTCAATAAAAGTTCACTAGATTGATTCCTGCAATGCAAAGGTTGTTTTGTGATAATTGAATGAGTTGATTGGGCCTATAGTCTTTAGAGTATAAAAGAATGGGAGGTGATTTAATTAAAATTTATAAGATTCTGAGGAGGGACCTTGAAAGGATAGGACACTGAGAAGTTGTTTTCCATAGTGGAGAGTCTAGATCATGGGAGCATAATTTTAGGATACAGATCATCATGTAAGACTGAAGAAGGAGCGAGGCTCTGAAAGCTTGCGTTTTCAAATAAACCTGTTGCACTATAAACTGGTGTCATGAGATTTCTGACATTTAAGACTAAGACGAGGAAAAGGTTTGTCATTCAGTAGGTGGTATAGTTTTGGAATTTTCCACCACAGAGGACTGGGAATGTTCACTGAGTATACCCAAAGCTAAGGCAATTTGATTTTTGGACTCTAAGGGAATCAAAGGACATGGAGACAGAGGGGAATAATGGAATTGAAGTTAAAAAAAAGCTGTGATTTTATAGAATATCAGAGTAGCCCTGAGAAGCTGCATGATCCTACTCCTAATTCTAGTATTCTTATTTTTTTAAAATAGATAATTCCACTAGTCCACTGTCCAAGAGCCCTATACCTTTCATTGCTTCAAACATTAATCCCCCATATTACTCTCAATTACTTTGCAGTTTTCTGCCGTTGCCTCAATAAATATTAATTGTTTACTTAACACCAGCATATCCTTGATTGAAAATTAATACATTCATTTTATAATCAAATTATATTGGCAGTTTACCTTCAACCTGCTCAACTTCTGTTTTCTTTAAATCTTTTGTTTCTGCTTTATCTGTCAGGATGATATTAAACAATATCAAAACCAAATAAATATCAGTCTTATTACTATAGTCTAATAAAAACAATTTGGGGAGCTATGAAATGAATTATATTCCCTGGTTGTCATATCATTTTGTGTTAATGTAGATTCCATCTTTATTCCCCAATGAGAGTTCACTGAGTCAGCATATTATGTGGCAGCACACATCGCAATTGAACTTTGAATACTAAAATCTCAATAGTGTGCAACATAAAGTACTTAATTAAGTTGTAATATGTAGATATGCAAAGTAATTACACTAAATCATGATTTCAAATCTATGAATACCATCTAAATAAAAACCAAAAGAACTGTGGATGCTGTAAATCAGGGGAAAAGAAAACAGAATTTGCTGGAAAAGCTCAGCAGGTCTGGCAGCATCTGTGAAGAAAAAATCAGAGTTAACGTTTCAGGTCCGGTGCCCCTTCCTCAGAACTACCATTTGAACACCACTATTTGTTTGACAAACCACTCCTTTCACTGACTTTCTATTTGATGTTACAAGTCACATGACTGCTTCGCTGCAAGTACACAAACTCTTCTACTGGACTTAAATATGCTCCAATTTTTAGTAAGATTATACAGCCTAAAAATATAATGCTGGCAGACACAGTTTCTGAAATACTTGCATTCTAATTTAGTAGAAGGACTAAATAATCGATTGCAGGAGAAACTCATGGAATAACTAATGAAAAAATCCAAAATGTAATTGATTGTGGGGTATTGATTAATATTTAAATAAATAGATAAATTACAAGAGTCCAGCTATTTCTTTTTCTCTGTTGTACTCAGCATTAACAGTTACTGTTATCATGCCTAGCACATCACTTCCAACCAGTTTAAATTATACCTTTGCAAACAGGACAGCATTTATCTTCAACATGAATGATTTCTGAACAGTTCAGAGGAACACATATGATAGGGTCACATATTACAGTCCTTTTCTGAAATAGAAACAAAATGCGCACAAGTTGAATGAATTGGGTTCGGCTAAAATGAATCAAAATAAATCAAAACTAATTCTTTGCGTCACTCAAGCTGACTTTCATTATGTCACCTGGCAACTACAGATGGAGCACTTCCGGTCATAGTTTGGTGTCCATTGAGACCCATGTGCTCGCTGTTGCCCTTCAAAAAAACATGAATTTGGATCCTTCTTCAACTCCTCTGGATCAGGTTTAATTTCCTGAAAGAGGCTTTCTTCATAATCAGTTTCTTTAGGTATAACAAATCCTTTCGATTCACACTCGTTTTGAATCAGCACCTGAAGAGAATGATAGTTTCAATAAGACCAACAATAATTTTGAATTTTGAACCCTGTCAGTAGAAGATACACAATATATATCATGATTGAAATGGGCTTATTCAATCACTTGGAAAAACTAACTGGCTTTATCCAGCTGATTGCTTTATTTAAATGTAGATTTTCATGGTGAGATATTTCAGTGATCGTATTACGGAACAGAGCCTTTGTAAAATATATCTACATTACCTTATTATTTATTATGCATAAATGAGTGACTTTTGCAAAAGTCATTAACCAGGATTCAACTGAATTACTGAAAATTGTGCTAAAATTTGAGGAAGAGTCAACAACTTGTTAAACATAGTGGATACTTCTTTAAGCTGATGTTTCTTTAATCTGCCATAGCAATGTTCTTCTATACATTGTTCACACTTTCAAGAATAAAGGCAATTTTTTTACGTACCGGGCCTCGTATTTCTCCTTTGGGATTAAGCTTCGTACTAACTTGTATAAATGCAGTTCCTCTGTTAAGATGTCTTAGAAGCTCAGTGCTGATATCCTTTAAGATTCCTTGAGCCTAAATAACCATAACAAAGTAAATTCATTAGGTCAATTGAGAAAAATATCAGCATGTCAAAGCATGACCAATGATTAGTTGTGGTACTTTGAAATTTAAAACTATCACAAAATAATTATTCCAAACCCTAGATTGATGTAAACGTGATTTTGCAGAAAGGAAACGTGAAAAACAATTGCCCCATTTAGGAGTCAAACATGTGTCATTTGAACATGATCACATAAAAGTAAGAGCTGTGGTCATTAAAATGAGGTGTGAGATGGAGTAAATATGGTCTTTTAGGAAAGGTTGAATCAATCGGGTTTATGTTGTCACTGAGAGTTAGTAAAACATCTGCTAGACTACTTTGATTGCCAGATCAACACTGTGGGCTACAAAAAAATTCCCATCTGTTGATATAAGGTGAGTAGAGTCTTTTGCTGACATTTTCCAGGGGGTATTATGTCACTATGAATACTTGGCTGAATTTAAAAATCTACAATTATCTTTGCACAGGGCTCTGGGTTTAATGGATAGTTTAAGGATCAATCTCTTTGTGAGTTTGGAATTTGTTTTTATAGGGATTGAGCACAATAGCTTTGAATGGGTTTCATGAAGTTAAGATATTTTCACCACCAAGTGTGTATGAATAGTAGCTGTATTAGTTTATTTGGTTCATCTCTACATGGCTCTTGAAGTCTGTCCACAATAGGTACTGAGTGAGTGGCAAAGGAGGTGGCACAGGAGCATGCTGGATCATTGGAGAGGAACATTCCTTGGCATGGAGAGGCTAAGAGAGATGGCTTAGGATGTGAAGGGGTATGAAGGGTGAGAGGTAGAAGGCCTAACAGCTTTTAAAACAACTGGGGAAAAAACCCCATAAAATGAAGGCAGGCCTTGTAACCAACTTGCCTGCCCAATGAGCTCCCTAGGATCTGCTTCTAGGGTTGTGTAGCTGACTTGATCCTATCCATACCACCTGAGAATGAAAATTTTGTCTATTGGAGCTCTTTAAACCAAGATTGGATGGCCAGTTTGGGAAATTTTTTGATGGACCTACCCATCTAAGTGGCAAAAATCTAGGCCATTCTGTTTGCAGAGGCTAAAGTATATATGTAGATGATCAGGACCAAAGGCCCAGTCACTTTATAACAGAATTAGAATTATAGTTAGTGTCATAAGACAAATGAGAAACACATTCATTTACTATTGAAATAGAACAGTTTCTGCTTTCTCATTCATATTTCTTTTATCCTCTTCTGAAGCTGTTCACCTTTGGCTTGGTGTGATCCTTCAAGAACCTAAAGATGTTCTGATCTTTGTTTACTAATGTGAGAATCTTTATAAAGAGTCTTGGCAAGTGTTTCGTGGCTCGAATCCGTTCTCAACAGATATCTACAACTGATTTTTCTTGCAGCGTGCTGGATCTAGATTTGGAACTTCAGCAAATTTGGTTCTTTTATGGATGCTCAGTCAATATTAACACCTGAACCACTGCCCAAACTGAGATCAGCAAAATTAGAACTGATCAAGAATCAAAAGAATAATTTAAGATATTAATTGCACACTGTTACAGTTGTTGAATAACTTTCTGAACCTCATGAGAGTTCAGCCTCTAGTCAAATCTCCTCTCTCCCAATTACATGGTTACATGGTCTTTCGTTCAAAAATTAAAATACTATTTAAACAGTACTGTACCTCTGATCCATAAAAGCCTTTAAGGAGGCGTTTGTGCTCCCCACTGTTATCATCCATTTCCCCAATCTCAGCAAATCCATGGAGATGTGCATTAATTGTAATATCTTCAGCTTTGCTGAGCCCTGCCACAACTATCTCATAATGCAGGTGGCAATGTTCATCCAAGGATACCCACGCATGTCCTGCCGAGCCAGCCTTTATAGGGGGCACCACAAATTGTCCAGCCAGAGGAACTGGAAGCTCTGCAAAGGACAGATTCCTTATATTAGTATTTCATGTTGAGTGTAATCACCAACACATTGAACTTTGCAGTTTCTATTGTACAGCCTAGGACCTGTCACCAGAACTAAAATCAGGGCATACAATCAGTAAGCACAAAAAATAAAAGAGACTAAATTAAGAAACACAAAATGCCAAAAGGTTTACAACAATGGTTCCTGTAATGAGGTAACTTCAGTTACATGATTTGATTGGAGAAACTGGGGTTGTTCTCCTTAGAGAAGACAAAAAAAGAGGATATTTAATAGGGGTGTTCAAAATGTTGAAGGGTCCAGACAGAGAAGATAGGGAGAAACTGTTCCCATTAGCAGAAGGGCCAGGAATCGGAAGACATTGACTTAAAAGTGATTGGCAAAAAAAACCCCAAAAATAACAAGAGGGAATAGATTTTTATGCAAAGGGTGCTTAGAATCAGGAATACAATGTTTGAGACATTCAATGTTAGCTTTTAAAATGGAATAGGATAAGCATTTGAATTGAGAAAGCCTAAAGGGCAAAGGAAACCAGCAGGAGACTGAGGTTAGCTATGTTGCTCTTGCAGAGAGCTAGCCAAGCTCAATGGGCCGCAGGACTTTCTTCTGTGCTATAATGATGCCTCATTCTATAAAAACAGTACAGATTTTGTGGTATCTGAAAGAAAAGTACAGTAATGTTATGATTTGTGACCTCAATCAAGACTGATTGCTTAAGAGAACCCATTACAGGCTCATTAAGAGACTTCCATAACTATATCAATTCTGATTAAGCCTTTTGTCTGAACACACAAATCTGCTTTCTTTAAGAGTTAACTGTGCACTATGCAAGACAGTAAATTTTAACAAAAAGTCAATATATTCAACAAGTTGCTGAAACCTACCATCTGGTTCGTGGCTGTGAAATAGTAGCTCTGAAACATCCTTACTAACAAGAATTCATCTAGCCCATTTTTTAAAATGTCATGTTGCTCTATTTCACCTCTCCCTGCTGATAATCTATTCCGTGTTTCTATCATCTTCCATTGAAAATGTTTTGCCGAAATCCTTTGTTTCCTTCTGACACCCTCAACTTTGAGCTGTACCACAAAATGGTAATTTTCCTGAATTTAATTCTTCCTTAACGTGGAAAAATTTAAAGTTTCAAAGGAGTCTTCTTGTTCTTCTCAAGAAAATTAAGTCTTAAGGCGGATAATCTTTTCTCATAACTTAACCCTAAATTTAGGAACACAACTTGTAGGTCTTTGCTAGAATAAAGTAATATAATAATTTTAAGTTCTTTGCGTAATGCAGAAACAAAAACTGAACATTGTACTCCAGGTGCCTTCTCACCAAAAGCAAATATAACTGCAAAATAATCTCTTTTGACTTCCTAATTCCATAACTGAATGGTTTATTTAATTACCAGATTGTCTCTGAACTGCTGATGGTCAAATGATTTGGGATTTTTTTTTGCTAAAAAGACTAGACAAATACATGTTACTGTTTTTGTTTTAATGTTCCATTCACCAAAGTACTAAGTTCCCTTTCTTGATCTGTTATTTAAAACATATTACCATTTAATTACAAAACAGAAATTACTGGAGAAAGAGCTCTGATGAAGAGTCACCAGACTCAAAACGTTAACTCTGTTTTCTCCCAACAGGTGCTGTCAGAGCTGTTGAATTTCTCCAGCAATTTCTGTTCTTGTTTCAGAATTCCAGTATCCCCAGATTTTTGTTCTATTTTATCATTTAATATGTTGTCAACATTCTTACTTGAGTCATAGAATCATAAAGTCATACAGCATGGAAACAGACCTTTCAATCCAACTGTCTATGATAACCAGACATCCCAGTCTGACCTACTCCCATTTACCAGCATTTGGCCTATATCTGCCTAAATCCTTTCTATTCATGTAGTCATCCAGATGCCTTTTAAATGTTGTAATTGTACCCACCTCCACCACTTCCTCTGGCTGCTCTTTCCATACATGCACCACCCTCTGCGTGATAAATTTACCTCTCCGATCTCTTTTAAATCTTTCCCCTCTCACCTTAAACCTATGCACTCCAGTTTCAGACTCCCCCACCCTTGGGAAAAGACCTTGGCTATACACCCTATCCATGCCCCACATGATTTTATAAACTTCTATAGGGTCATCCCTCTGCCTCCGACGCTCTGGGAAAAAAGCCACAGTCTATTCAGCCTCTCTCCATAACGCAAACCCTCCAGTCCCAGTCACATCCTTGTAAATCTTTCTGCGCCCTCTCAAGTTTAACGACATCCTTCCTATAGAAGGGCAACCAGAATTGATTGTGGTATTCTAAAAGTTTTCTCATCAATATCCTGTACTTCTTTTACTCAAAGTCATTATAGTGCACTTTCTTGTGTTAAATGCTTCTGCCACCTTCTGCCCATTTACCAGCCTGCAAAGATCTTTTTGGACTATTGCATATTAGCTATTAGCATTGACACCTGTAGACTTCCACAACCATCCATTTCCACGTTTTTCAATAAAAGCTTTAAACAGCAAGAACAGTGACACAGATTTGTGGGACTCCAGTGAAAGCTGGTTAGTACTTTGATATCCCTGTATGCACCATCTTCCATTTGTTGGCTAACTTTTGCCCACTCTCAGTGCACCACAATGCTTAACCATTTTTCATAAAATGAATCAGAGTGTGTCATGTGGGATTATATAAAATGTCTTTACAGAATCCAAATTGATCATAATGATAAAAATAATAATGTCTTCTATTCAGCAGAATTGTAACTTTCTCATTAGAAATCCAGTGAATTAGTTAAGAGCGGTTTACCCTTTCTGAAAGGATGCTAACCAGCTTCTGCACTTCGATATGATGCCTTATCAAAGCTTTGAATATTATTTCCCGTAATCAAGAAAAGGCTCTCTCATTCGAGGTTACAATTTTTGCTATTTTTGTTAAGAAGACATGAATCAAATGCAGAAGATACCTGATTATAGCATTTTCAGTTTTAAAAAAATCTGATATCACAGGATTCCTGTAATAAATATATCTTTGTATAAAATTTCTCACTGATTATATTATTTGTTTTGAATTCATGGCAGCTACGAAGTGGCCACCTAGTTGTCCGCTCTCAACTGAACAGCTGGAGATGTTTATAAGATAAGATTTCATTTTCTTTACCATGGTATCTTGCTTGAAGACCACTGTAGAGTAAAGAATTGATTTGCCCTCTTAACTCCCCCTCTTCGTATTCCTTTGTCGCAATATTGATAAAAAGTTCATTCTGTAACAGCATATGTATGTCTCTAGCATTCAGCCTATTGCTAACTCCAGTTGCCTAAAATCACAAAAGAGGAAGTTAGAATTTAAAGCACCAATAATTGTTAATCAATGGCTGCGCACTCTTTTCAAAAGTACTTACAAAACTATTCCTGTAGTCAGAAGTTATGTCATGCAAAATATTGCGTTTGTTCTTGCGCCGCGGTTTAGTTTCAATTGTGAGTCCTATGACTTCACTGGTTGTACCAGCTACTTGTACCTATCGTAGAACAACAACTTGCCATGATTATTTCCTGTAATGCTTTTACTTGGTTATGTTCAAATATGTAGAAACATCTTCAAGTAAATTTCAAAGAATAAATAAAGTGAATGCTAATGATCTTTCTATAAATAACACAGGAAATACATTACAAATTAAAGGGAGAATCCACGTCATTAGAAAACTCTTTTTTCAGTTTTTTAAATGCTGCTTCTTAGACAATAAAAAGGAACAAAATGCAGATTTTTGTTTTTACCTGGAATTGTAGAGTACCATTATCATGCAAAGTAAATTTTGCTGAGCCAACAGCACCAGTTTTGGTTGGTGTAAGAGCATTTCCACCTGATAGTACGCTCTGAATAGCTAGTGGAAGGAATTAAAATCAGTTTTTTTTATTT
This sequence comes from Rhincodon typus, assembly GCF_021869965.1. Lineage (NCBI taxonomy): Eukaryota > Metazoa > Chordata > Chondrichthyes > Orectolobiformes > Rhincodontidae > Rhincodon > Rhincodon typus. The sequence goes on from NC_063344.1 coordinate 31,272,624, forward strand.
AAATCAGACTGAGTATATTCAAAGATTGATGTACAACATATACAGAAGAGTACTACAGTAGAAGATTGTTTAAAAGCATTGAATTGATTTGAATCATGCAAGAATTTTTAAATTAATTGGGGCTAAGCTTCTGTGACAGCAAGTTGTTTTTCCTGTTCATTGTTCTTCTGTAAACCTCCATCCATTTCTTAAAGTTTGGTTTTGATGGAGAGATCCATCCTGCAGTATGGCCAAAAAAATTCTCCAGACTTTCTCGCGTGGAAGGAGTGAGATTTTGAAAAATAATCAAAGTTAGGATTCATTTTTGCACTGATTGCCAGTTTGTTTGTTTACAAACAAGAATTACTATATTTAAATACTGATTTACTATTACAAAATACATTAGAATATGAAAAACACTATATAAACACAAGCAAAAAAAAAGAAAGAATTGTGGATGCTGGAAATCAGAAACACAAACAGAAATTACTGGAAAAACTCACCAGGTCTGGCAGCATCTATGGAGAGAAATCAGAGTTAATGTTTTAGATCCAGTGATTCTTCTTCAGAAGACTATACCCTTCTGAAGAAAGGTCACTGAACCCAAAAAGTTAACTCGGATATAAATGCTAGCCCTTTCCTCGTGGTGGGCACACAGTCTCTTGTCTTAACTTCTTCAAGGACATACTTACATTAAAGAATGGTAAAACTGTTACTTTATTTTGGGATTTCTGATAGGACACCCAATAATGCCAGCCTGTGGGACAGACACATCAGGAGTTGTATTCTCTAATATTTTCCAAAGCGCAATATCAAAGCAACTAATGATAACAGTGAAAACCTAGAGTCAGGACCCAAGCTAGTTCCAATGGAAAGTTGTGAAAGTCTCTCTCCACTGCAGGATAGTCACATATTAAATTGAAAAAACTGAAACTCTGAAGAGTGAATAGAAGACGGTGACGAGAATTGTGTGAAATGGTGCTGATCTTCATTATATGGATACATTCCAAGACATTCTGTTACTTACTCAGGAAAGGTTCAGACTGCGAGTTTTGATTGTGACTTATTAATTGGATTAGTTCAGTCGACTAGGTACATTATTTGGGATGGATAGAGATGACAGAATGATATTTCTTGTCCAATAAAACCATAGGCAATAAATTAGATTACGTGTCAAGAATCATTTCTATATCTAGTGCCCTGAAACAAACTTCAGTGAATATGGTAAATATGGTGAGCAATTGTTACAATTCTGTCTCCAACTTTATAAGACATTATAAATTATATATCATTTATAATAAGTAACTATTATTATACAGTTATAAAATGATATAACATGATATCACATCTGTAATATAAATAGTGTCTAAGGGCAAGGGGAATTCTGTGCTTGGTTGCTGTAACTTTGACCGGAGACCCTCAGCAAATCTGGCAAAACTATGCAACTGGCCTTTGTACAATTTTAGCAGGACTTCCAAAACCTTTCCTTTCAAGTTACTGTAGATTTCAGTGGGTCACCTACTGCAGAATTTCAACTATTAAGTAGTTTCCATATAACTAGATTTTCCACTTACTATCACATGTTTTCTTGCCTGTGATGAATCCTGAAATACGATCTGGATTTCTGCCCTCAGTCTCTAGGGCAATTTCTAGCTGGCCACGTGAAAGCAAGAACATCTCTTTGTCACTGAGATCAGTCAGCACTTCAGCAAAATCAGAGTCCTGGATGAAAGGAGAAAGATATTTTTCTGAATTTTGTATAAAATAATAACGTTATTATGGTTAAGGTCTTGCAATAAAAATGGAGCTTTTTGAAAGCATTGATAGCAACAGACTTAAGTATGTATCAAGTAAACATTCATACCAAAAATGATCTCATATTTATTACCAAAGTTAGTTCAATACAGCACCAGGACCAGGTTGAATCTAAGGATAGATTTTTGTGTAACAGAATTAGAGTTTTGATTCTCACTGTAAATCAGTGATGTGTCTGATGGACGTGCGAGTACAATGAAAAGCATTGTGTATGTATTACTGCTCACGTAATAAGGCTATAAGATATAGGAACAGAATTAGGCCATTTAACATTGCATCTTCATCACTATTCAATCGTGGCTGATATGTTTCTTCACCCCATTCTCCTGACTTCTCTCTGTAACCTTTGGTTTCCTTACTAATCAAGAACCTATCTGTCTCTGTCTTACTCAATGACTTGCCCTTCACAGCCCTCTGTGGCAATGAGTTCCACAGTTTTAACTAGCCTTTAACTGAAAACAGTCCTCCTCTTCTCAGTTCTAAAGTGTTGTCCCTTCACTGTAAGGCTGTGTCCTCAGGTCATAGTCTCTCCTACTAGTGGAAACATATTCTCCACATCCACTCTATCTAGCCTGTCAGTATTCTGTAAGTTTTAATCAGATCACCGTGCACCCACCCCCCCACCCCCATCCTTCTAAACTCCATCAAGTACAGACCCTGAGTCCTCAACCATCCCCTCATATAATAAGCCCTTCATCCGTGGGATCATTCTTGTAGCCCCTCCAAGGCCTGCACGTCCTTCCTTAGATTATGGGGCCTAAAACTGCTTGCAATATTCCGAATGCAATCTGACCAGAGTCTTATGCAGCCTCAACAGTACATCCCTGTTCTTGTACTCTCGATCTCTCAAAATTAATGCTAATATTGCATTTGCCTCCCAAACTGCCAACTGAACCTGAAAGTTTACCTTAAGAAAATCCTAAATTAGGACTCCAAGGTCCCTTTGTACTTCAGATCTCCAAAGCCTTTCCTTGTTTAGAATATAGTCTACACCTCTATTCTTCCTACCAAATGTATAACCTCACATTGTCTCACATTGTATTCAATCTGCCCCTTCTTTGCCCACTCTCCTACCATGTCCATGTCCTTCTGCAGTCTCCTCACTTCCTCAACACTACCTGTCCCTCCACCGACCTTTCTGTCATCTGCAAACTTAGCAACAATGCCTGCAGTTCCTTTATCCAGATCGTTAATGTATAAAATGAATAGTTGTGGTCCTAACACAGACTCCTGTAGAACCCCACTAGTCATCACTGCCATCCTGAAAAAGATGCCTTATTCCAATTCTCTGCCTTCTGTCAGGCAGCCAATCCACTATCCATGCCAGTGAGTTGCCTCTAATACAATGGGCTCTTATCTTATTTAACAGCCTCCTGTGCAGCACCTTGTCAAAGGCCTTCTGGAAATTGGATAATGGATTCAGAATTTCCAGGCTATAATTCCCACACTTCAGCCTAAACCTGGCATGTTTTGTTTCAAACATACACTGTGAATATTTGGCAAAGTCTTACACGGGTTGTTATGTTGGCTCTGACTTCTCTCAGTGGTTGGTTTCCGTAAAGCAGCTGCACTCGCACGGGCACCATGCTATGATCTGCGAGGGATCAACAGAACCGTGAGCAAACAATGTTCACAAGGTTATGTGGCGATAAAGTGGGCGCTTGCAGTTCGCTTTATCAATTAGTCAAAGTCACAACATGGAAAAGTAGTAAATCAGACATAGCTACCAAAACCTAAACATGATTGTGCAAAATCTCAATTTGTACAGCAAAACATATTGACAGATATCTTCTGTATTTCATACAATTTTGGATGCTTTGATGTAGGATTATATCATGATGGGAAGTTATAAAGCTCCTGCCAATATTTTGAGCTAAAACTTGAATTCAATATATCACCCAAAATTTAGGTAAATGCTTTTACCTTTTGTACTCCTCCTCAACAAACCCTCAAACATGATGATGAAGTGTAAGTTATTCTCAATGTCACTGAGTGTCAGCATGGCAATCCCACCTGAGTGATCGAGGTTCGTTGAAGTCAGAACAGAGCTAAATGTTTCTGAGGAAATAGAATCTGGTTCAGTACATCAAGTTCCACAATTCTGCCCATCGTTCAATTAACTAGGATGAAAAAGGTTTTTTTTTGGCTTTTGTTTGAGTGTTACAACCTACCAGCGAAAAGTGCTCTGTGTTTGACAATCTTGCCTTGGATGCTAACATCCGATTGGAGTTGTGTCATCAGTGCAACACGGAGCTGATCAGATTTGAGGAGCCTGATGTAAGGTTTATGCACGTTCCTCCACATGCCACAGATCTACAAACACAGCCAGATGCATGAATCAGAGCATAAACATTAGAACATCTATTTGGTCATGATGAACACTGACATGTAGCTTACCAGATTGTTTTGTGGAGAAGATGTCTTGTGGACAGGATGTTCAAATAAAACAATACCATCACGATCCCGAAAGCTAACCCTGATAGGACGGCTGAGTCTAATGAACAGAGAATGGGTAATTTTTTGATTACTCAGATAGATTTCTTTAATGACCACTTTTCTATTTATTAGTTAATAGCAGACCATATTGACCTGGTTCCCTTAATTCTTATTATTTTCCTTTTGGTCTGAAACAGTGAGCCAATCCTTTAGAAATTAAAATTTGTATCCATCAATAGTGCCAGGTGCGTAACTTTTAGTCCTTCTTGGTGGATATGTATTAATAACACATTGTAATCTTCCAAGTTGGTTCAATACATGGGTTAATGCTAATAAAATTACCAGATACATACTGGTGGAACATTTGTAGGATGGGAATGTGCTGAAGTCCTTATTGAGAGGTTAGTTTTATTAAATAGAAATATAAAATGTACACATTATAGCACAATTCAAATAACCTCAGTACCAAGTTTGCATAGTGGCTAATTTATGTTCTGTCTGCTTCATCAGTTTATACTAAGATAAAATTAGAACAAATACAAAATCTGTGCATGTAGAGCTGTGACAATTTCACAGTTCTCACTACACTATTTTCTTTGTGGACCTTGCTCTGCACCCTGTGGATCATTGTCTGTTTAAATACGCTGAAAGCTCTGACAGCGGGCAGCCAGAAAAATTAGAATCAAACAATGTTTGCAACTGGTGCTACTTCACATCCAAAGGAAGCAAACAATGAGGTTTTGATAGAACAAAAAGGAAAGGTTGATTTCCTTTAATAGGGTAGTGATAATTAATCTATTAAAACATAATGAAGAAATTGAGACTAGTGGTTAAGAGACATTTCTTTAACCTGAGATTTAATTGAAAATGGAATGTTTTGACCGAGGTATCAGTATCTTTTAAGTGAAAATTGGACAAATAATTTGAAGAGTTTAAAATACAGGGCTATGAGCATTAGGCAGAGCATTAAGATTAGTTTTGGATCAGTCAACATAGAGCCAGCATGGGCACGATGGAGAGATTGACTTCCTCCTGTCTGTAAATCACCATGGTTCTCAGATAGGGACATTTGACTGTAGAGAATAACTCAAGTAATGGGATGCAAGACAATGCAGAATATAAAAATGAGAACCAAATTATTAAACTCAATTTGATAGCATGCAAGGAGAGAACAGAACTTGGCAAAAACAGGGATAATAGGCGTGTGTGAGTTAACACAAAGACAGCAGAAATCATGGAGGCCTAATTCAGCTGAAACATTTGTCTAAACTGGATTCGAGGATATTAATGAAGAAAACAGATAAATAGATCCTGATGGTGATGGAAAAATGGATTAGGGTCTTTTTCTCATTCATTCATAGGATGAGGGCATTGCTGGCTGGGCAAGCATTTACTGCTCATCCCAAAGGGCAGTTAAGAGTCAAGCACATTGCTTTTAGATCTGGAGTCACATGTAGTCCAGACCAGGTAAGGTTGGCAGATTCCTTTTCTAAAGGACACTTGTGAACCAAATGGATTTTCCCAATAATCGACAATGGATTCTTGGTCATCATTAGTCTCTTAAGTCCAGATTGTTATTGAATTCAAGTTCTACCATCTGCTATGGTGGGATTCAAATACAGATCCCCAGAATGCTACCTGGATCTCTGGACTAACAGTCCTGTGATGATACCACTAGGCCATCACCTCACCTAAGTGATAGGGCAGGATGAAAAGGCAGGGGCATAAGCAAGCACTGTTCTCGAAGTGAATGAATGTTTAGTCACAAACTGGGCATGGGATAAGAAGCTATGTTCTCGTCATTTGACTCAACAAGAAATTGATGTCAAACAAGCAATCAAAAAAGGATAGTGATAGTCTTAGTATCAGTGGCAAGAAGACTGGGATGGAGTTGAATTTCATTGGCACACATTGAAACTGAGCTTATACTCAGGATGGTGTCACTGTGGAGTGAGTGAATAATTAAAACAGGTGAAGAACGAATCCTTGCATCATGGAAAAAGTAGCTGGATGGGCACAGAAAGATAAACAATATGAGTGAGATTTCATGACTACAAGTAGACTGACCAGAGTAAGGCTGTAAAAGGAAATTGACATAACTACTATCCTAATCTGATTTTATAAGATTGACAACACTTCTGCAAAATCTGGTTGATTTGGCTCCATAGGGAACTTATTAAAGACTTTTGAAACTAATTTCGCAGAAAACACTTATAGCCAGAACAGAAAGAAACTTTTAACATCAAAAAGTTTTAACAGTACTTTGCATGAGGGGGAATGAAAAGAACAAAGGGGAGCTGAAGAATTTGGGTTGTGGTATTGAGTGGAGAGGTAAGCAAAAAAATCATTTTTAAAAAATAAGTTTTGAGAAGGTATGTTAAAATAGTAGACAGGGGAAATTGATTTATGGAGCAATTCCAAAGACAGTTAAAGACACAGTGTTCAGTGCTAGGATGAAGGACAGATGGACAAAAAGGTAAAGCAGGGGGGCTGGAGGGTGTGAAAGGGAAGGTAATATAGTTCAAATAGGGAAGGGTGAGGATTTTAATTTTCAGACTTTGGGATGGAATGTCAATGAGACTTAGAGCAATGAGTAAATGGAAAGCAGTACAGAACATGGGCAAGTAAGTGTCAAAATTTGCAGAAAATGGGAGGCTGATAAGAGAGACATTGAAGAAATTGAGTCTAGGCGTGACAAATTCATAAATAAGATATTTTTGTGTTAGTGGATCTGCTCCAGAGGTGTGTCATAACTTTTCCAAACAGGTTGACTGGAAAATATTTGCAAACCAAATTGATGCAACCTGTTCTCGGAATTCAACTCTTTATCACAACTGTGGTTATACTTCAAATGGTATTTAAATGACTCTAAAGCATTTTGGGACAACCTAAGGTTATGAAAGTCTTCCTTTTTTTAAACTATTCATATATTCTGATCAAAACATGATATACCTTCTGCAAGTATGTTATAGCTTTCTTAATGTACAGTCCTGAGAACAGAATGCGCTACCTTACCTAAGATCTAATTAAGGTTCTATATAATGAAAGAATAACTTCACTTTTGTAATCTTTTCCCATTGAGATAACATTATGAACATACCAACATACAATTGAGGAGCAGAAAGAGAGCGCTCAGCCCCTTGAGCCTGCTCTGTCGTTCAATAAGATTATGGCTGATCTTATTACTCCGCATCCCCATCTACACCCACCACGTCCCCAACCCCACCTCCCACTCCCGACAAACTTTCCTTCTCTTGCTTACCAAGAATCTAACTACTTCTGCCTTAAAAATATTCCAAGAGTCTGCTTCCACCACCTTTTCAGAACAAGAGATCCAAAGACACCTAACTCCCAGTGAGAAAGTTTTGCTTAATGGTGACCTCCTATTTTTAAACAGTGACTCTTAGTTCATGATTCTCTGACAAGAGGAAAATCTTTTCAATGTCTACCATGTCATGATGCCTACCATTGGATGTGTTTCAATCAACTCGGCTCTTATTTCTCTACCTCCAGAATTGCCTGTCCAACATTTCCTTACAAGACAACCCAGCTACTTCAAGTCAGGTAAAGTCTGCATTCCATGACATTCTATGTGCTTTTTAAACTGTTATTGTACATTAGCTGCTAGTGATTTGCGTAAAAAGATAGTTAAATTCTTGTGCTCGTACATAACACATATTAACACTGCATTAAGAAAATGTTTTGATTTGTCTTTCACAAATCCAAAATAGGAAACCTCTCATTTATCCACACTGAACTTCATCTGTCATATTTTTCCCTACTAACTTACTCTGTTGATGTTCATGCATAACTTTATGCAACCATTCAAATCTCTTACTCTGCTGTCTAATTCAGTGGCATCTGAAAACTTGGATTAGCAACACTAGTCCTTCATCCAAAAAATTAATACAGAAATTGAGGCTACATTAGTGCATTATTGAGGCTTTGTACAGAAATTCACCCATCCTGCCAACAAGGGCAAAAGCCTTTAACCCTACACTATATCTCTTATCTCCAACCAATTGCCAATCCCTGACACAAGATTACTTCCAATAGCTAGTAATCATATGTGTAAAACCTTATCAAGTATGTTCTGTGAATCCATATAACCAATAATTTGTGGTATTTCCCAATGCACATGTGAGTGACATGCTCACAAGAATTCCCTAGTCAGAAAATCCTTCAGTCAAAGATGACCTACCCTTTATAAAACTAGTTTCTCCTTGAGCAGCTTATATTTGTTCAAATACTCATTTGCTCTGCCCCTGAGGATAGAGTCCAGTAAACTTCCACAGATGCGTTAAATTGTTGCATCTGCAAGTAGTTGGTTTCTCCCTCCCTTTCTCCCTTCTAAAATAATGAAGTGACAATTGCAATTTTCCAATGCAATGGCACTATTCCTAAATCAAAGGAATTTTAGAGAGTTATGACTAAAACATCTATAAATTCCTTTTTTTTGTTATGATGGGATTGAGATCATTGGGTCCTGCTGATTTCTCTATCATAAGGAGTCTGATTTTCTCATTCCCATATATTAAAATATAGTTAAATCCACCAGGATTTTCCTTGTGTTCTTCCTCACTGTGAAAGTGGATACAAAGTATTCATTTTGACAGTCTCCTGTTTCATTATTGTCCATTATAATTCAACTTTATTTTCAAACTTCCCTTCCACAGTTTTCATTTAATATATTTCTAATGCTCTTGTTGTTAGTTTTGATTTTGAGTTGCATCTTATTTATTTTTGTTTTTTATATCTCTTATTACTTTCTTTGTAACCCCTTTGCTAATTTTTATAAATCTCCCTATTGAATTTCTAATTTGCCTTATATTTGTGTAGGTCTTTTCTTTTAATTTGATAAATTTGTTCACTATGATTGCTTAACTGAGAAATAGAGAAATATCTTTTAGGGCATGTCCATTTTACATCATACTAAATACTTATTTGAATACATTCCAATGCTTGTCTCGGGGTTTACCCATTAAAAGTTGCACGTTACTGCTCTCTGTGCATTTCACATCCCTTTGAAGTTTGTCTCACTTAAATTTAATATCTGTTTGTGACTCCTATTTCTCTGTTTCACATCAAATTCAGTCACATTATGGTCTCATTGTTAGTTAATTTGTTTTGTTACTCATCACTGAATGTAGTATGACCTGTTTCCTTGTGGGGTTTAAGGTAGATCTAGAAGACTGAGCAACTGCAACATTCAGCAACATTGCCAGGATCTGTGGAAAGGGAAATAAAGTTAATGTTTTGGGTTGATGACCCATTGATAGAACATGGAAAAGGTCACCAGCTTAAAACATTAACTCTGTTTTGCTCTCCATTCGTGCCTCAAGCGGCTGATTATTTCAAGCATCTTCTGTTTTTATTTTAGATTTCCAACGTACACAATATTTTGCTTTTGTTCTAGAAAACTGGCTAGTACATTTTAGAAACCCGTTGCCTTTATTACTTACATTGTTTTGACTCTCCCAGTTTACGTGAAAATTAAAACCACCTTCCTGAAATCCCTTTTCTCCAACTGTAATTGTGTCTTTTATTAATGTCGCATGTCCCCCTCCTATTCCAATCTGATCTTTTTACAGATTGTAAAGCCCAAAATACTTAGCTCCCAAATGATGCCCTGCTTGTAACAACTTCTTTGCAAAGATAACAATTCTTAATTTCAGCAAAACAATTAGCATTTTTCCCCCCTGATGTGCACTTGTGTATACAGCTCTTGTATTATTACTGTCCCACCATGTTAATCTTTGCCATGGATGGGAACAGTGCCATTGTAATTGGAAACTAGGAAAATGAGAAGCAGTTCCAGACGCTGTTCTATGGTGATTTTCCTTTCTCACTCCCATTGAGAGTTAAATCTTTATTACGGCCTATTTTACCAACTCATCTCTAGTTTTGACCATTCTACTTTTGCTCAGCTTTCCCTGGCCCCAGAGACACTTAATATCATAGAGACGGGAAGAGGAAATTTTGGTGATGGACAAAGTGATAATTGTCAAGATAATTTTACAGGAAAAAGAATGAACAGGTACAATTCAGCTGCAGTTGGCCAGTGAGAGGTTAAAGTTGTTGGCAAAAGCAGAATCTGTTACTGAGCGAGGGAGATAGGTTGTGGTTGTCTCTCCAGATTTTCAGGGGGTTATGTGAAGTGGAAGAATATATGCTGACTCTCAGATTCTACGTGTGTTGCTTCAGTTATTTTACCTGACACTGGAAACTGTATTGGGCTATCTACAGAGTGTAAGCCAGGTCACCTCTGGATACAATCAAAGGAGCTTGGCACATGAGGCTTTAAATATATCCCCATTACTCAGCTCAGTTTAATACTACAGGATGGAGGAAGGGGAGCAACGACTCATTGCTAACATTCAAAAGATATCCTACCAATTTTTTAAAAAGGGTACATAAAGTACCTAAATAGGCCCAAGGACAACCTAAGCCTGTTTTTATGTTTATTTTGACAGAGTGGACTTTCATAAATGTTGTGAGAAGCTGCTAGAGCTGCTGGAGAACAGTATGACCTCTTTCCTCTCCCTTTCTATAATATCCCCTCCCTCACTCACCCTCTCCCCTATTGAAAATACCTTTCATAATGAATGGCGAAGATGAGGTTCGATCTGACCAGAGTAAGTCGAGCCTTAGCCACTCCTTTGGATGCTGGCAATCGTCCAGATGTTGTGAGCAAGGCTACAAAATCTACAGAGAGCGACAAGCACAAGCATCACGCTATTACTACACACTTGGGTTATTGTCCAAACAAGACTATTTACTATTATCACAAAAACCGAAAGTGCTGGAGAAACTCAGCAGGTCTGGCAGCAGAGGGGAGAAACAGAATGAGTGTTTCGAGTCCGGTATGAATTCTCCATAGATGCTGCCAGACCTGCCGTGCTTCCCCTACACTTTATCTTCCAGATCTCCAGGATCTGCAGTTTTCTGCTTTAGTTTGGGTGTTTAGTATTTTACCTGTTCTACTGTCGTCCATTGAAATATCCTCAGAGGTGATGTAGGAACGATCATTGGGGCTTTTTTGCAGATTGTCCTCTTTTTCAAGAGGAAAATGTTCAAATCCATCGAACATCTCCTCTGGTTTCTTCCTGAAGCTGCTGGCGTTGTCTGCCGATAGAAAGGGAGGGCTGTTAGCGCTGTCTGGAAACGTTCTTTAAGGTAAGATCTTGTCAACTGATCAGGGTTAAAAGGCTCACCTTTCGGGCAGGTTCTGCAGCAGTGTCCGGGCAATAAAACAGGGGCACGACAGGGCAGCTCGGGACAGTCGTGTTTAATATTTCTGCAGTTTACTTTGCCATTAACTTTGCCTCTTCGATTTATTTGCTTTAAAAGGCAAAGATTTGAAACACAAATCATATCTTTGTTGTTTGAAATATCCAAAAATAACCCGATTGCAAACAATGGAATCTAACGCCTCCCAATATTTGATCTACTGACAACACCGAATGGTCTAGGGAGATCTCACATACAAAGTGATGATGCCACTCATATATTCAAAAGGAGAAAACCGCCGTATTCACCTAAAGGATATCCTTGCATCGATTTATTTGCTTTCCCGTTCCATAATTCCTGATAACAAGATTTACCCAATAAACAACTCAATCCTGATTAACAGCAATATAGTTAACACGTTTGTGATTCAAATACACACGTATTCGGGAGGAGGGACGGTGCTGGGCGTGGGGGGGGGGGCGTGGAATCCAATCAGACTGTACCTACTCCATGAAAAATTAGAAGATGGGCATTTTACTAAAATCGTAAATGTGTACTGCTCTCCTTACAGCTCCCAATCTCTTGCTAATGGGGAAATAATACCTCAGGTAATTGTGGGTAATTTGCAGACGGTGGTCTGAAAGGTTGCCGAGTAGAATTGGTTTATGTTAAATGTAGTGGAAAATTAGGATTTGTTAATTCGTGGCCTCAGCGGAAACATGGGGCATGCGGAGTGTGGCTCAGCTCCCTGGTTACTGAAAAAAAACCCTACAGGGCAACTTGTAGAATAGTTCAGAGCCGCTGTATATTTCCTTCTATTGATTCACAGAAAACGCAAGCCAGGCATTGACTTCTAACTAGACCCCATACCGCGAATGCTGTGAAGCAGACTCTAGGCCCCCTCGAATGAATACTGCCAAGGCTATGGTAAAAGAGCTCACATATCATAAAGGAGAAGAAAATCGTATTATATGACGACCATAACGGAGATTCTAGACTAGGAAGTCTGCTATGTTGTAAAGAATATTGTAAGGTGACCCTACGCGGTAAAGTAGATCTTGTTGGTTAAGGGGCGGGATGTACAGAAGATGCCACAGATTGAGTACTTTCCAGGAGATATCATGGTGCGAATATAGCAAAGAATTATTACATTTGATCTACTGACAATACCGAATGGTCCAGGGAGATTACATTTGGAGGCAGTAAAATAAGTTAACTGAATACTCAGTCGGCGCAAAAACGCTATAAGGGATAGCACTGCCAATATAAAACCATGAATCAAAGGGATGCAGTTGTTTCCCCCGCCCCCCCCCCCACAACACACAGGTAAATAAAGTATAAAATGAGTGGCATTGAGTTCTTTTTTTGTCCCAAATAAAAACAAGCAACCATCCGATGGCCACGAGAAACATACCGGCTCGCAATGGCAAACGACACAGTGCATGATTCCAAAGGGTTGTCCCAAGTCAGGGTGCCAGATATCCCGGAGCGCGTAAAGCTTGTCACCGAAAGAGCAGCCTACAGAATATAAGGCGAACATGTGAGGGCTCGGCCTTTCGCTGGCCGACGTGCCCACCCCCATATCCAGTATTAACCTCAATCCTCTTCATAACACTTAGGAGCTCGGATTCGATTTGCTAAGGATAGAAATACTTGTGTATTTTTCTGTAAAGAAACTTCCCAGAGTTACATTTCTACAACAAGAGACCCACTTCTGAAGAGAGAGAGGTAGGGTAAATCGGAGAACAAACTGCAATCAGTCTGTTATTGTTGCTGCCCATCCCCGCAGAGTCCTGAAACATGGTAAGATAACAAATCAGTCCTGGCGACCGGAGTTACCTGCAGTTCCTTTCCCATGGACGGGGTCATCTTCTGCCTGAATGGGTAGAGAAGGCACCTTCGGTCGCAAACTGGTTGTTTCATCTATCAATTTCAAAATAAAAACAAGGTGCAGCACAGAAACCAGCTCTTCTGTTTTCATTGTGTCTATCGAATCCAACGATTCACTTTCTCACTGGGCAACGGTTCCTTCCAACTAACCACAGTCAGCCGAGAGGCCTTGAGGAGCTTTTGAAAGCTGCGTCAGTTTGTTGTGGCTACAAGAAATGCAAGCACTCCAATAGTGCCCTGTGCTCGAACTCCTTGTTTTTATACACTTCCAAACAAAGCCCTGAATATGCATCCAAGTCAATAAAGCCTTAATCAGTGGAATATTCAAATCGACTCATAGAAAGATGATTAACAGGCACAGCGTGGGATCCTCTTCAAACTCACTGGGAAAGTGTTAAAACAATGAAAACCAGACGTGGCTGGACTCGGAGCCGAGAATCTAGTTGTGTATTTTAAAACAGAGAACTGTCACTGCGAAATTGAATCAATTGAACAGTGAAATACACTTTTATAAAGCCCTGGGCGGTATTTGCATTTATCCAAAGCAGAACAAGACAGGGGGAAATCGTCTGTAAAATCAAGTCCAGAAAGCTGCAAAGTACATTCTGCTTGATTGTGTTACTGTCTAGGGTGGCAACGCCTTTCCTTGTAGCTTCTGCAATGTACCTGTAAACTGTCCAGGTGTTGGAGTACACTGATGGCCTGTCCGTATACATTTCCAATCGAAATGGTCAGCTCCATTTCTGGACTGGTCCATTGGATTTACAGTTTATCCAATGTGTACTACACATGGATCGGAGTTCAGGATCTCGTTTCCTCGGTCCTCTTTATTTGTCTTGAGTTTAAGTGAATCTTGTGATGCCGACGCTGTGGGAGATTTCACTCCCACCAATTTGAGAGAAATCTCAGATTCATGCATTATACAAGCGGCCTCCTTTGTTCTCGAAATTTTAACCAATTTCGTTTCGCTTGTGCAATGTGTTTTGTAAGGATGTAGGGCATATTTTGTTGCAGCATCTTCTAGATCGGGACAAAACAGGAATAAATATTGCCAAGGAGAATATTTCCTGAACCAGAATTGAATCTGAGACCATCCCAAATGATGATGAGCTCACATTCTTCCTGAATCCAATATTCCAGACATATCTAAGATTTCTGACTACAGGAATGGCCCGATCATCTGGTCTCAAAGGACCACATCTGTTTGATCTATTTAAACGAGTAGTGAGCCGGTGAAGTTGATTCTAATGCGAAATGTATTGGATGATATCGCGAAGAAATTCTCTGGGCAATTTCGGGGAGATGGGTCCCTCCGCCAATCAAATAACTAACCCAACGGCAGACTGCATATTTATTCTCGGACTGCCAACTACTGGGCAATAAGCTTATATTTATTATTCTTTCCCATGTGTCTCAACGATTTTTAAAATATCATTTCCAGAATTCTCGCTCCTTAAGTTGCCTGAATTTAGTACAATTTAAACACAATCTTCACTCCACTATGTCTGAGTGGAATTGTAATATTGTTCTCATCTCTCCTCAGCCCCTCTTTGCTCACTAATGCTCACACTCTGAAATAGTGGAATTGGGAGATCTAGAAAGAAAGTTTAGACCAGTCTGACATACAGCAATCTCAGAGCACTCTCCGAGCTAAATTCTACATCAGAACCCAACAGAAACGCAACTAATTACCTCCTCCCCCTTCGTAATCTGTGAGATCCCATGGCATTTTAATATACAATGCTGAACCTAATATAAACGTAAACACATAAACTTTATTTAGTCAGACAATTCTTCACTGGAAGATGTTGCGGCCTACACAGATTGGTCTGTCTTGTCTCACGTAAACCCTGCACATTCTGGAAAATTTGTGTGCGATCTTTAAATGCTGCATTGCCTCAACCTATATCACTGTAATTCACCCACGAAGGAAGCACAGTTTGTAAGGACAGGTTATGAGTTGTCCCATATACTCAATGGTAATGTCCTATGGTGGAAAAGGGTATAGTTCTCCA
Organism: Rhincodon typus; assembly: GCF_021869965.1. Classification (NCBI taxonomy): domain Eukaryota; kingdom Metazoa; phylum Chordata; class Chondrichthyes; order Orectolobiformes; family Rhincodontidae; genus Rhincodon; species Rhincodon typus. The sequence continues at coordinate 31,287,989 of NC_063344.1, forward strand.
GCATTTTCTGTTTGTTTCAAATTTCCGCCATCCTCAGTATCTTATTTTGAAATGTATGTAATTTGATAGGTGCAGCATTCAGAATAATCAAAAATCAAGTGGGCCGTGTCAAGGGAGTAAGTACCATTTCAACCGCCAGGCATAAAATGGCAACGCTGATCCTCGCCGGTTGCAGTTATGGGCTTTGCTGCCATACCAATGCAGAAATCAGAAAGGGATCCGGGCAGAGGGAACTGAGGACGATCCCAGAGAGCGATCACGTCTCCTGTAGAACAGAGATAACACAGTGTGGAGCTCGAGGAACACAGCAGGCCAGGCAGCATCAGAGGAGCAGGAAAGTTGATGTTTTGGATCAACTTTTCTATCCTCTGACGCTGCCTGGCCTGCTGTGTTCCTCGAGCTCCACTCTGTTATCTCTGACTCCAGCATCAGCAGTTCTTACTATCTCCTGTAGAACCGCGGAACTGAGCGGAGACACCGTTTCTCGGGGAGAATTCCGGATACCACTCAGTTTCTGGGATCGAGGAATAGCAAACACCAATCAGGTAGCTGGGATGATCCTAACAATAGATCATCATCTTCCCAAAACCTACACATTAAACAGGGAACCCCGTCCGATTCTGCCTTTCTAATCCAGATTATATTGATTTTAAAAATAATTAAAACTGTTCATGTACAACAGCAAAACTGAAGGTTAAGAAGGACATCAAGGCAAATGCACAGTCAGAAATCTAACATTGACCGTGGGCTTGTGAAGTGACCGTGTTGTGCTGAGCAAATTTGCAGGCGCAGTCTGGGGGATTAGGCTCAAAATTGGACGGTTCCCTCTAAAGTTTGCACTGATTTTAATTCGGTGTCACTTCTGGCGTCTGGTAGACTTGGTCCCTGTGGAAATTCTTCTCAAACAATCTGTTTAGTTACAAAAACAGAATGTGCTGGAGAAACTCAGCAGGTCTGACAGCATCTGTGGAGAAAAAAGCAGAGTTAACGTTTCGAATCCAGTGACTCTGCACCAGTCCTGTTTCTGTAGCAATTTCTGTTTTTGAGCCAGAACTCCAGTTCTTTATTTTATTTTCAGGTTAGTTAGACCGCTCTACCCGGCTGTTAAATATAAAAAGGGACGAGTCGAGCTGTGCGGGCGAGAGATGGTTTGGAGAGGTTCAGTGATGTTGGAGACCAGCTGTGAGCGCTGGATGTGGTATACAGAGCGCCACACAAATACACAGAGCGGAGTGGCAAATATTTGTTCGCAGGACAGTGGCAGGAATTCGTGACAACAACAGAACCTGGCTTGATCTTTTTTCTGTTGAATTTGGAAAGAAATGTTCCTTCAGCTCAAGGAACTGCAAACTCAGCCAGCGTTCTTTGAAATGCAGTTCTGAAGCTCCAGAGCTGTTTGTAAGGAGCTGATAATAAATAATACCGGCTCATCACTGAGTGCAATTCAACTCGCACGCTGCTTTACAAAAAGGCCTCAAACATCTTCGAATTAGAAGGTCAAGAAAAGACAGCAAATCAATTAGGCGCTACCACTTCACTGTCTATAAGTTGTTGCCACTTTCAACTTGTGTTCAATATACAGTCCCTGAAAAAGCTTTCAACTTTTTCACTATTATTGATCAAGTGTGCATCAGAGCGAGTATCTAACTGCATTTCTAAAGTGCTCCAGGACAACACAAAACGGTGTTTGAAACCAAAAATTAACAATTTTAAAAAAAAAATTCAGTAAAGGCTCCTAAGACCGGTGCTGTTCCCTGCTCATACAATAAAAAGGCGGTAGCATCTGGATAATGTACAGTGGCATCCTGTCAGACGCAAAACATTACACAAAAGCTATTAGAAACGGTTTCACGATTAAGGTGCTGATATTGTATCATCACTGATCTGCAAACAGTTACTTTGTTATTTGTAACAAAGATCGAAGACGTAACAGGAATGTTTTTCGTGGGATTGGTTAGCTATTGAACGCCTTTATTTCCATTCTTGCGGGACATGTTAGTTCCGTTCATTTTCTCTCTACATATTTATACATACAAACATACCTACATATTGTAAAGATCTGCAGGTAAATACATCCTTACAAGCAGCGCTTCTATCGTACTTTCTGGACCTAAGGCCCATAGGTAAGCATTTCAGTGAGTCGACATGAGATTTGTGTTTTCCACTAACTTTTAAAATTTGATGTTTTAAAAAATTATAGCTCGAAAATTAAACTGACAGCAATGAGTGATTCACCGATGAACCACATTCACACTTGAGCTAACCCTGCCTGCGGCTCCGGCTAGGTCAGTACTCACTTCCCAGACCGGCTCCCAGGTTATTTTCACAACCATAATCCAACTGCAATAATCGGTACAAAAAAAAAGTGATGACTCTACATCTCAATTGCAAAAACATTATTTTGTTTAAGGCTCGGAACAGAATATTTGCAACAACGCAAGACATATTTCCTTAAATTAGTTATTTTTATTACAAATATGATTTAACTTGCCACTGGGTGTAGTTCGATACAATTAACAGGACTCTGTAGTCGTTTCCTATTTTTTTCCACATTCTGTGAGCTTGTTACAAGAGGGTATCTGCTAACTTCGTAAAGACTGACAGGAACGAGTCCCAATCGATTAACAAGCTTTAAAACACATTTGTTTTACATTCCCATTTTAAAAAGTGTTAACCTGTAACATCTAACGTACAGGATCATTTCTATTTTGCCAAGTTCTCTGCTTGTGAAGGGGAAGTGTGTGGACTCGGCTTAAACTTGCAAATTAAATGCCAAACTTCTTCAAGAGCAAATATGCTCGCCTAATAAATCGATGTTTATTATTAATTTGCAAATGCTAAACGCGGCTCGTATTAGTAAAACGTGAGAATCGCTGACATACAATTGCCAATTACACAGCCTCCAAATTAATTTCCTACAGCTACCTTCCCATGTGAACAGTGACGCTGCCGACACTTTCCTTCAGGGTAACGAGGTGTAGATTGATTTTAATTAAGAGTAATTTGTGTTTGGTTCGCATCCTAAATTCAGGAAGGGGGAGGGGAAGACACAATGCATTCCGTCAAAACCGCATTCAAAGGAAACAATGTAATCATATTCTGTCTAAATATTTCCATTAAGGCCAAAGACTTTATGACCAGTCTGTTATAATAACATTTCACATTTCCATTTGGAGTGTAATGAACACAGATAAGATCCAATGCGAAACGAGTATAGAGGAAGGAAACATGTTCTTAAAAATGTGTATCCAAGACCCTGTTCAGACTGTCGATTACCTGGCTCACTTGTCTGCTTGTTTAGTTGCTGGAAAGTTCCCTAAATGTCTCACAGGAAGCTCCTTCCGACATTTAACTGGAATAAACTGCAATCTGCTGGTACAACTCCAGTAGAGCTTCAACCATGGTACATCCTGTTTAGCACTGACAGTGGATCAGATCAGAACATCTTTCCTGAACATGTAGGAGCTAACTGACTCATAATGTCTGATCTTCTCTCAATTCTTCATACTCATCATTAGCTTCTTCTGAACAGTAGACACACATTGAACATAGAACATAGAACATTACAGCGCAGTACAGGCCCTTCGGCCCTCGATGTTGCGCCGACCTGTGAAACCAATCTGAAGCCCATCTGACCTAAACTATTCCATTATCATCCATATGTTTATCCAATGACCATTTAAATGCCCTTAAAGTTGGCGAGTCCACTACTTATGCAGGCAGGGCATTCCACGCCCTTACTACTCTCTGAGTAAAGAACCTATGTCTGGCATCTGTCCTATATCTATCACCCCTCAATTTAAAGCTATGTCCCCTCGTGCTAGCCACCACCATCTGAGGAAAAAGGCTTCCACTGTCCACCCTATCTAATCCTTTGATCATCTTGTATGTCTCTATTAAGTCACCTCTTAACCTTCCTCTCTCTAACGAAAACAGCCTCAAGTCCCTCAGCCTTTCCTCATAAGACCTTCCCTCCATACCAGGCAACATCCTGGTAAATCTCCTCTGCACCCTTTCCAATGCTTCCACATCCTTCCTATAATGCGGTGACCAGAACTGTACGCAATACTCTCAAGTGCGGCCGCACCAGAATTTTGTACAGCTGCAACATGACCTCATGGCTCCGAAACTCAATCCCTCTACCAATAAAACCCAACACACCGTACGCCTTCTTAACAACCCTATCAACCTGGGTGGCAACTTTCAGGGATCTATGCACATGGACACCGAGATCTCTCTGCTCATCCACACTACCAAGAATCTTACCATGAGCCCAGTACTCTGTATTCCTGTTACTCCTTCCAAAGTGAATCATTTCACATTTTTCCACATTAAACTCCATTTGCCACCTCTCAGCCCAGCTCTGCAGCTTATCTATGTCCTTCTGTAACCTGCAACATCCTTCTGCACTATCCACAACTCCACCGACTTGGGTGTCATCCGCAAATTTACTAACCCATCCTTCTACACCCTCATCCAGGTCATTTATAAAAATGACAAACAGCAATGGCCCCAAAAACAGATCCTTGAGGTACACCACTAGTAACTGAACTCCAGGATGAACATTTCCCATCAACCACCACCCTCTGTCTTCTTACAGCTAGCCAATTTCTGATCCAAACCTCTAGATCACCCTCAATCCCATGCTTGCGTATTTTCTGCAATAGCCTACCATGGGAAACCTTATCAAACGCTTTACTGAAATCCATATACACCACATCAACCGCTTTACCCTCATCCACCTGTTTGGTCACCTCTTCAAAGAACTCAATAAGGTTTGTGAGGCACGACCTACCCTTCACAAAACCGTGTTGACTATCCCTAATCAAATTATTCCTTTCTAGATGATTATAAATTCTATCTCTTATAATCCTTTCCAACACTTTACCCACAACCGAAGTAAGGCTCACTGGTCTATAATTACCAGGGTTGTCTCTAATCCCCTTCTTGAACAAGGGGACAACATTTGCTAGTCTCCAGTCTTCTGGCACTATTCCACTGAGGAAAGGACTGAAGGAAGGTGTGAAGGAGAAACAATGATGAAACTGAAAATTAAGTCTTGATTAAAAGACATGTTTCCAGCCATTAAAAAGAAGTAATTTGAGTTTACAGAGAACTTTTCATGTTACCATAATGTTTCAATTGCCCTTCATAGTTCACAAATTGTTTTGAAAATGGCCTAACTGATTTGTAGACAAAGATAACAATCCACTGATGGATAACAATGAGGCAAATGAATGACTAATTTATTTGTACATGGGAAGTTTAATGGATGGATGTTTTCAGGACACTGGAAGAATCCTAGTTCTTCTTCAAAAGTGCTGTGGAATATGTTACAATCATACAAATAGCACCTTAGTTTATCACTCCAGGGGAACGACAGCACTTCCAGCAATGCAAGATTAAGTCTGTGTACATCGAGGTGTTGCCTAGATAAGTACTTGGAATACTGAGGGTCTGGAATCGCATGTAGGCCTGACTAGGTAAGGACATTCATGAACCTAGATGTTGTTTTCCCAACAATTGACAACAGTTCCATGGTCATTATTAAACACTTAATTCCAGATTTTCATTTAATTCAAATTCCACCATATGTCATGGCAGGATTTGAACCCAGAACACTACCTGAGTCTCTGAATTAATTAATAGATATTAATGCCATCGCTAGCCCATTCTCAATGATAATAACCCAATGTTTATATCAATACATTTTGATCCTAACCCTTAGTTCTCAAAAGTCTATCACTGTCTATCTTAAATAAAGTTAAATAGCCCTAGTCCCAGAGGAGTGCTGTGTCATTTTAGAGAGTCATAACTGATGGTGAGTTTAACCTGAGGGTCACCACGCTTCAGGCAAAAGAGGGACTTAAGAAGGTGGTGCCTTCAAAGTAACCTCAGCTGGTGCAGGAATTGAATGTGTGAGGTTGGTATCACTCTACCACAAACCAGCTGTCCAGCCAACTGAACTAACTGAACCCCACGATAGCCAACAAATAAGCATTCACAGCCTTCTCAGACGTTCAAAACCTTTGTAGATTTTCTAATCTCAATCATAAATAGCTGGCCCCTTATCCTGAGATGATGACTCTTAATTCTAAACTCTCCAGTCAGAAGGTTTGCAACTTTCACTCAAAATTCATATGTTAAACTGACAGAAAACAAAACTTTCAACAATAAAGTTTTTAGTAAATTATCAAAGTGAAATATCACTTTGCCTATTGACAGCCAACAATCAATGCCAATCATGTCACTGATCTATTTTCATCTTCTAGCCACCCAGAAAACTCTTAAAAACTGTGTAGTTTTAAAAAAGTGGAAATTCAATATTGAGAACACAGCCAAATAATATTACTATTCAGTACAGGGCAATGATAGTCAGTGCATAAGCACTCATATCTATATGCACAATTAACACAGATTTGTTGGCTATCCATGGAACTGTAAGAAGTTTGCTTTGAACTAGTTGCATCGTGGAGTGCAAAATAGAAGGGGCTGTCAATCTATTTCCTCCTTGTAATTTCATGGTATTCACTAGAGATGATTCCAAGAATCTAGCTCTCCAGTTATTGCTTCCATCAGTAAAGATGGGCAGGGTGATTGTTTTCACTTCTTTCCTAGTCTTCCTGTCTTTAACCAGTATATCTTAAAAAAGGATTTCAATAAAACCTGGTGTGCAGATAGCATATGGACTAAGGAAAGACTAATTCATTTTTGGCAAAGAAATAAATATGAATCCAAATCCTGGAATCTTTTGGAGGATTTGTTACCAATGGGAGAGAGAGTGAAAAGGCAATATTTCCACATTGAGTGTTATGGGTTGTCTCAGCTGCTGTCACTGATTTGCAACAGCTGTCAAAATGTGAGCAGATTTTTCAGAGCAGGTTGTGGGATGTGGGTTAGCCTGAAGGCTCCTTAGTGAGAGGGAAGCTCTTAATAATAAGATTTATTTTCTTGGCTTTGTTGTCACAGAGCGTAAGTCAGACAGAGAAAGCTTCAAACAAGAGATGCAATTTATAGTAAGATTGAGTTAACATGGTACAGTGGGAAGTATGTGCTTTAATGCATGCCTACTTTACTTGTATTGCACACTGTATTGGTGCAAGATGGTTTCTGCATCATGGTGCATCTCATTTACAATCTCTCCTGAAATTTGAAATCCATACCAAACATTCAGCCTAATTTCTCCATGATACTTTTTTGTTTCAGTCTAAAAGACTGTAACTCGTGCTGTTTCAGAGGAACAGTCGTGAGTGCCACACTCAAAAGCCATTCCATCTACCAACACATATGCAGTTTCTAACGCCCCCACCCTCCCCCATCAACATTATTGTTGTGCATTCATTTACTGCCCAACTTGCTGTGACCCCCGTCCTGAGCCCTTGCCATCTGGGACCTGGCACAGCTGTGACCTCTCAGTCAACCAATTCAGACTACTGCTGTAAAACCGAAAGAACTGCAATGCTGTAAATCAGAAACAAAAACAGACTTGTGAGGAAGGGTCACCAGACCCAAAACGTTAACTCTGATTTCTCTTCAGATGCTGCCAGACCTGCTCAGCCTTTCCAGCAGTTTCTGTTTTTGTTTCAGATTACTGCTGCCTGTTCTGAGACTAAACATTCTGAAGTGAGGTGCTCGAAGGCCAGAGCTGGTTATGAAGATCCTGCAAGGCTATCTGTATGATTTCACCAAATTTGTTTCAGACAATTGTGGGTAGCATTCTGCAGTAGCACTAGGCTAGGCAAAGACATCTGCAAGACTGGCTCTAAGGGAAAGCACCAAAGTGAATAGTTAATTCATAAATATCATTGGAAGTGTTATTAGATAAAGGTGGCATGAAATGGTCATTTTGTATTACTTTTTAGTTCATGATTGTGACCAATAGTCATTGGCAGAGGGATGCAAGCTGGGGAAAGTGTGTAACATGACCATCTGGGGATGTTTTTTTCTGGGAATCTGGAATTTGAGGAGATGCTTACTTTCAGCTTCTCCAGAGCTATAAATTTCCAGATTCCTCCTCCCTCTCAGGTAGTTTCTAAAGGTTTGATAGATAGGGCTATGCCCTCATGACTGCCAAGATTTTGAAGATATAGTAAATTGCAAAAAATCCCAATGTTTCAGCAAATGTTGAAGTGTTCTCCCTAAATGGTTCAAGGAACTGGAATAATTGTTTCAGAAAACCAGTGGTCTGCTCTATAATGCACAACCTTCTGGCAGGAACATTACAGATGTCTGGTCGGGTAGTGAAGAGCCATGAGTCAACTGTACAGCAGGTAGTCCTAGTTATAGAGTAGTCTCTGGCTTGTGCATGGCAGGAACAGCCTTGAGATAAAGCAACATGACAGTTCACAAGCATTCATTAAAATGATGTTGAGTGCATAGTCACACATTCAAAGACTGGAACCCTTTTGAATTCTGTAATATCTTCCCTTTGATATATGGCACACACAGTACATGATGAGTGCAGTCATTGCACCATTTGGGAATCCCAAGACTTTAGCAAAACTATATTTCTGCTTGACCAGCAAATCTCCACTTAGAGAGAAGGCATTGATCTAGTGTGCAGAGGTTCAGTTACTAATCTGACGCAGTTAAAGGAGAGAAGTTGATGATGGTGCTGTCTCCGACCTGGAAGGATCCTGAGATGTAGATATTGCTGCCCTTAATCTCCATGTCAATGACATGCTGCCAAGATGAACTGAAAGCAGGGTCTTCACCACTGAGAACATCTTTTTTGTTTCAAAATCACTGCACTCATTTCAAATGTCCAATAGCACTTGCTTCTAACTTAAAAAGCTTGTGTGAACTCCACCAACATCAGAGTACACAATACCACTACCAGCCCTGCAAGAATAACAAAAAGTCAAAAACACTTCACCTGAAAGTCCCATGCTGGTACTAGTACGGATCACCCTTGTGCAGCTCAATGCATGTTTGGCTATGAATAATTAAGAGAGGGTGGTAACGGGACATTTGGGGTCTAAAATAGCATAGACAAGTCAGTGTTACATTTTTACTGATTTTACAATCTTCCCACTCTACATGTTTCTGGTGAACAGATGAAATGCCAACGGTCTCACCCTTCTTAAAATGCAATGAATCCGAGACATGCTTGATTTTGTCAGGAGCAAGTCCCACAACAATTCTCTGATCCTTTAGGCTCTTGCGTAGCGCTGAGATCAGTTATGCTATTAAACCAAATTTTGCAATGAAACAGACAAGTTAGTGTCTAATCCCATTTTTTCCCCAATTCACTAATTTTAGTATAAAATGTCAACATTTCTTGAATTTCAACAGAATGAATATTTTTGCTTTAAAAGCCAAAGATGGAAAACAGATCTTTAAGTTTTCATAAGAGAATGGAGTTGACTTTTTACAGGATCTTCCCATTTGTCCACCATAACCTCAGTGGAATTTTGGCAGAAATTAAAAAGACATGGCATGAAGTCATCTAAACTGTTTCACTAAGATTTCTGCAGCTCTCTTTCTGTAATTCCTACAGACATCTAACAGAACCTGTATGTAATTTCAATGCCAGTTAAAATTGGGCTTCTAATAAAATTAATAAATTAACATCTTTAAAATTATGATTTGGAGTTGGAGAGAAAAAGAAGACAGGGAGGCAGAAATAAGTTGCGTACAATTCAATTTTAAATGTTTCAGGTACATAAGTTTTTAAGTAATCAAGCTATTCCTCATTGCCAAATAATTTCTTGTTGCAGCAATACCTATCCTTCACTTAGTAATATGGCATTCAAGTCAAAATCCATTTTAGTCAGCAATTGCTAGCTGAGGGAGACTGAATCACTCCAGTAAAGAGAACTGCCAAAGACTGATTACAAACCCGGTTAAGGGCTGTTGTTAGTTATGCTGGAAAATGACAACCACAAATTTGATGGTATATCCTGAATAATTGATGGTTGTTGAAACTGCATGGGAATCATGGTCTGGCCAACGAAAGACTGGTCAGAAATTTGCCCAAATGGAATTTATGGCGATCAGAAATAAGAATGAGAATTCACTGACATCTGGAGAGAAACTATTCTGGAGTATGTTGCCAGTAAATGTAGAAAGTTGTAAAAACCCTGTCAATCAATTACTGTTTGCCTGTACTATATTATAAATATTTTCCCTCAGACTAACAAAAGTAATTATTTTGGAAATGTTTGGACAACTTTCTGCAAATGTAATTTGTCATTTCAGACTTGGAAATCCCTAGGAGCCGCAGCAATATTAGGAGTTGGACATAGATATTTGTTATAACTAGGTGTTTGGGAACTAGCCTGATGTAATATATCATTCACAGTGTTTGGAACTTTTTAGCCAGGAACGTTCTTCAGGCTTCTCCTGTTTCATCACTGAAACTTTGCCAGAATGTGGTGGAAACCTTGTTTGTAGGATATCTACGTAAGTGGGGTTTCCACAGAACTGCCAAAGTGAAAGCAGCAGCGTGGAAGATCTCCAGCCGTAAATTCAATCAACAATATTGCCAATTTTGTGAAGCAGTCTTACCTTTGTGTATAATTGATACTTTGGACACACTGGGGGCATGCAGGGAAGAAAAAGACAAAGAAACAAAAAAAAAATTAAAATAAACAATGAAAAATTGGCAACAAAACTGAAGATTTGTTTTGAGTTCCAATTTTTTTTTGAGGAGCTTCTTTTTTTCTGTCTAGAGAAACAATCCAGCCTGTATGCAGCTTCAGGAGCCTTACAGGGTTCTAAATTGCAACTGGGAAACAGTATTGTGTACCTCTGTAAAATTGCCCAAATCAAAACAATGATTTCCAAGTACAAGAGATTTACACTGGGATTTATAGTGCTCAGTTTTAAAGTTGCTGCTTTCATAAGATGAGAAACAAGGGAAGCAAACCTGCTGTCAGACCAGCGTTGAATTTAGACACCTAATCGAGCAAGTTGGACAAAAGTGAGCCAGTGGATTTTTTCTCTTTGGATTTCCTGGAGGCCTTTGATAAAATGCTGCACAGGAGGCTGCAAAATAAGATAATAGTCCATGGTGTTAGGGGCTAGATACTGCCATGGATAGAGAATTGACTGACTGGCAGAAGGAAGACAGTCGGGATAAAGGATGGCAGCCGGTGACTAGTGGACTTCTGCAGGGGTCAGTGTTGGGACCACAGTTATTCATGCTATACATTAATGATCTGGATGAAGGAACTGAGAGAATTGCTGCTAAGTTTGCAGATGACACACAGCCAGGCGGAGGAATAGATATTGTTAAGGAAGTGCGAAGGATGCAAAAGGACTTGCACAGGCTAGGAGAGGGGAAAAGAAGTGGCAAATTTAATACATTTTGGGAAAGTATGAGGCTATGCACTTTGGTAGGGAGAATAGAGGCATAAACTATTTTCTAACCAGGGAAAGGCTTTGGAAATCTAAAATATAAAGAGACTTAGGAGTCCTAGTTCAGGATTCTCTTAAGGTTAACTTGCAATTTAGGAAGGCAAATGCAATGTTAGCATTCATTTCAAGAGGGCTAGAATACAACAGCAGAGACGTATTGATGAGGCTGTACAAGGCTCTGGTCAGACCATATCTGGATTATTGTGGGCAGTTTTGGGCCCAGTATCTAAGGAAGGATGTGCTGGCCTTGGAGAGGATGCTGAGGTTGTTTTACAAGAATGATCATGTGGATGAAGGGCTTGTTAGATGAGGAGTGGTTGATGACTCTGGGTCTGTATTCAATGGAGTTTAGAAAGATGAGGAAGAATCTCATCGAAACATACAGAATACTGACAGGCCTCGATAGAGTGAACATGCAGAAGATGTATCTACTAGTAGGAAAGATTAGGAGCCGATGGCACAGTCTCAGAGTGAATGGACAACCCTTTAGAATTGAAATGAGGAGGAATTTCTTCAGCCAGAGGGTGGTGAATCTGTGGAATTCATTGCTGCAGAAGGCTGTGAAGGCCAAATCGTTGAGCATTTTTAGGACAGAGATAGATAGGTTCTTGGTTAGGAAGAGCATCAAAGGTTATGCAGAGAAGGCAGGAGAATGGGATGAAGAAACATATTGGCTATGATTGAATAGTAGAGCAGACTCGGGAGCTGAGTTGCTTAATTCTGCTCCGACATGTTATGGTCTTATGGTCCAGTCCGTTTTCACACTCTGACTCAATTAGAATTTCATTGGCGAGCTGTTTGCACCTTTTGTACATGATATGTGACAGGGTCTATTGATACTACATGAATTGTGAGATTTACACCACTTCCTGGCAGGGACTTACAATGTCCATTTCAAGGCATTCACAAAAATCACACTGGCTCAGATGCCAGCAGGAATGGGCTGTATGAGCTACAATATTCATTGAAATGCCTCCCACCACCACTGCATGACAAGGAAGAATGGGGGTGTGATGTGGTTGTGAGACATGGAAAAGAATACCACTACCTTTACTCGTTCTAAAATAGGTGCAGGAGCATCAATTATAATAACTCAGCTCTCAAAAAAGGAAGAGAAAGTTATGTAGATGATCAAAAGTTACCAGAAGCAATATTTCAAAATGTTGCATTGGTTTAGAAAGGGAATTGTTTGAATATAGGGCTTTAAATTAAATCTACAAGTGACCATAACAAATGTATACACCTAACTGTGATGTGAACACAAATGAAACTAGATTCTGTACAGAAAAGATTAATGCAGTAAAGATCTAACTGTAATGAAATTCATAACTTGCTATTAGTATCAAAAAAAGGGGGTTAAAAAAATTACCCTGTACTGAGGTGCACAATTTTCAGGAATGCCATAAAATAAGCATTGTTCTGAAGGAAAATTCACTATTATCAGATGATTTGAAGAGGCACAAAGCCAGTAATTGAAAATTTATTGATTTATAATCTTAAAGAAACAAAAAGTGTCATAATATACGCTAATATAACAACTAAGCATGGTCTTTAAATACAAAGGATACATTCACATTGTGCATAACCTTTTGCAGCAGCAGCCTCCCAAAATTAATTTTGCTAACCATTTCTTACCAGTTACATTGCTTAACTATAGATATAAAGAATGGCAGATAGATCCAGCAAGCCTAACCTAGACCATTTTGATACCTTGCCTACGTTTATTCCACATTTAACTATGTGTGCACAAACAACAGAAACTATTGTCAAAGTTATGACAAAGAGTGCTGACAGTTCTATCATCATTACAACTGCAAATTCTGAGCCATTGCTTTTGACCTCAGGGAACTTGTCCACTCACCTTTGGAAATTATTCAGGGATTTTAACATTCAACTAGGATCGTGGGTTAATGTTTCAACCAAAGGCTGTTGGTACTTTCAAAAATGCAGCGTTCATTCACCACTGCACTGGAATGTCAATCTCTACATTTTCACAAACAACATAAAATCTTTCTGGAAACTGCAATGAGCTCAAAACTTTACTTACTAACAAAACTATGGCTGTAAATTTAAAGTGGGTGACAAAGCATTGAATGTGAAGTGTGTGCCAACAATCTTGGCACTTCTGCTGACATTCCATCTGCTCATACTCTATGCTGTGGACTCCACTGAGTCTGAACGTGCAACAGATATAATGTTCTTTACACACCACGTTTCAATCTCAGGTATCTCAATACATTCAAGAATATTGAAAACATATTGAGATACCTGAGATTGAAACATGGAGTGTAAAGAACGTTATATCTGTTGCACATTCAGACTGGGGGTCAATGAAGGAACCCTAATTAGTACACGATTGAGAAGTGCAAAACTCACGAAGGATATATCATAAGCACCCATCAATTTGGGGAATCCATAAATGTCAGATTTGTTGCCAAATTATGCATAGCGTTGCTGTCATACAATGCAAGGAATTAATCTGGTGTCCCCTTGGATCGCTACCAATTAAAAAGTAGTGTTTTTGAAGAGCTGGCCTTTTCCCTATCCTAGATTCCCCAGGTCATCCTACACACCACTGATCCTGAGGTTGATCTTACTTTTAGCAAGCGAACAACAAGTGTCATTACATGCTAAGGTTCCACCTGCCCTAGTGTTACAAAAGATAGATCTGCTCACAACGTCATGCAATGATCCATGTAGTTGGACTGTATTATATCAGCTGTCCCTTATGGAGAAGTTTATGCAGAAAAACATCTTTGACCACAAGTCTATCAGGCAATGGTCAGCACGTAACATCCTTGAGGTCATGCAGGAAAAGGAAATAATTGTTTCTATCAGGTGTTTTCCTGAGCAGACTGCCAAAGTCACTTGGCAGAATACTTTATCACCAGAGAGACATGCAATGGTTTTTGTTCATCCTAAACAGTTCTGTCTTGCAGGACCCTGTGCTGTATGGATTGTCCCCAGGAACCAAAGTAAGAGAAACATCAACTGCACCTGATGGACCATGAACTCAGTAAAAGGTGTTCTTTGGTCAGCCCAAGATTTGATGGTCTTCCAGTGCAAGGAATTGTCCTCAACTGAATGCTGCAAACTTATACATTCTAAGGTCTAGGACTATGCATTGGGGGATGCACTAAAGTTTGAGGCAGCTGGTGCTTTGGGGCAAAGTCCCTGCCTTTCGGACACAGTATACCATGCATCTGGAAACTGTAGAACTCATTGGGCCTTAAAAAGAAAGTATGTGGTAAACCAAGAATATTGAAAATGTATTGAGATATCTGAGATTGAAACGTGGTGTGTAAAGAATGTTGCATCTGTTGCACATTCAGATAATTTCAAGTTGAATTATTTCACCTTGGGATGTGTAACTAATGTATGGAATGTATTTCGTAAATATTAAGACATGTTGAACTTCCTCGTGAGTTCTGAAATGTGCAAGGTAAATTGTTTTTGTTTACAAACTTTATTAATAAAGCTTCCTTTTGGGAAAATAAATCTTCCTTTTATTTACCAGGTGTATCTAATACTAAACTAAATGTCTGAGAGGTTGCGGTCATGAAGCTCTTTCTATTTTGACAAATGTGGTAGAAAAGTTTCCAAGCCATTGCAAAGCCTCAGAATAATGGCAGCTTGAGACTCATTGTAGTCAGTTCCAGGCCCATTTTGGAGTCGTTTTGCTGAACTCTACCCCGAGGGAGTTTATCAGAGGTCGATAGAGTTATACTGTTTATTGTGAATTTAAACTCAAATCCTGCTGTGTTCATCCAGCCCTGCACCTTGTTGTCTCGGATTCTCCAGCATCTGCAGTTCCTACTATCTCTGACTATCTGAATATCTATTTCCACTAGAGGGCAGTTGCATATAAAATAACAAAGAATTGCCAAAATATTGTAAACATGTAAAATGAGATACAATAATTCAGTGAAAGGAATAAATGCTTGCTGATTGATTGGACAACCAGACAAAAACAGTCACTAAATTGCTATCAAGTTGGTAACTAATATGTTGACGTGCATGATACGTAATCCTATAGGAAGAGATTACAATTCTGGATCAGAATGAACTTACATTCAGCAAACTAGCCACCGTCTGAAATCAGTTAAATAAGAATAATTAATAAGACATGGTCCCTGTTCAGCAAATAGTGTATGAGTTAATTCTAGGTGTAACATGATTGAAGCCTCCAGTGGAAAAAACATACTAAAATGAAAGTAAACACAAAACATATGTTCTAGTACATTTAAACAACTTCTTTAAAGTATTAGGCTTTACACTTTATATAAAATTTTATTAGGTGGACTAGGTTTGAGTCAAGCCAATTCAATGCAGTGCAAGGTTTCTGCTAGAGCTCTAAAAGTGCTACATGAAAATGAAGCAGAAACAGAAAAATTCAATCACATTTCAACTGAGCAAATTACTTGGATATTGACAAAATGTTTGAAATCCCACTAATGCTGTTTTCTGGTTCTGAATTGAGGAAAAGACTTATGAAATTGGCATTATTTGTGCATTGTCAGACTTTGGCTGTTACCTTCTTTCAGCTGACTCAGGGAAGTCAGCAGTGGACATTTCTGTGGCTCCTTAACTCCACATGGCAGTAGCATTGGGCTTCCTGGTTTCCTGACCCATCACAGGGTACAGATGGGGCGATGACCTACACTTATCTGTTGTGTAGTTGTCTCACAGCTAGTATCATGCATACCTTTAAGAGCCATGCTCACTGTATTACCACTGTATGATGCCATGTGACCTGATAGCACGAAGGTCTCAAACTCCATCTTAACTGGTACCACTCAAAGAATAGAAATAGCAAGAACTGCAGATGCTGGAGTCAGAGTCAATACAGTGTGGAGCTGAAGGAACACAGCAGGTCAGGCAGCATCAGTGGAGCAGGAGAGTCAATGTTTCAGACCTAGATTCTTCATCAGGACTGGGAAGGGGGCAGGGAGAGCTGGGAAATAAATAGAGGAAAGAGGGGTGGGGCTAGGGGAAGGTAGGTGGGGTAGTGATAGGTGGATGCATGCAGGAGTAGTGGGGATTGGTCACTGTGAAGGGTGGGGCGGATGGGTGGAGAAGAAGATGGACATGTAGTGTCAGGTCAAGGAGGCGGTGATGAGAGGGAGGGTTGGACATGGAATGAAGCCGGGGGTGGGGAGATTTTGAAACTGGTGAATTCTATGTTTAGGCCATTGGGCTCTAGGCTTCCAAAGTGGAATATGAGGTGTTGTTCCTCCAGAATGACAGGCTGAGGAAAGCATGCAACTGTGTGTAACCAAATAGTTCAGTATTAGCCCAGACACTGATGTGCCTGTAACTGTAATATAGGGATATTCCACAAATTGTAAATAAATGTCTGCTAAATTTTTCAGTACTACATTATGCACATCTAATTCTTTTGTTACAGAAGCTAACACAGGTAATCTGTCTATCAGTCATACATGCCCAGCGAGAGGCAAAAATCCACATCACGTTAACAGATCTGACATGATCTGACAGGGCTCAGAATGACTTCAGAATGTCTCAGTCACTGAATGCTTCACTGAAATGCAGCAAAGTGCTCCCCTGCTCTTGGCTACCAGGGATGTGCAAAGAAGCCATGAGACAGAATATGGAGAAAGGGCAAATGAAAGTGGTGAGTCTCTTCAAGGTGCTCCCATGTCTCATTGTTCAGCCCTGCACCTTCACAGACAGAATCCCAAAGCAGTCTTCTAACTTAATAATTAGGTTTACCCTGCTCAGGCGGAGTTGGGACATTCCTTGGTCATGTTATTGCTGGCTCCAAGTCCCAGAGGATGTCCACTAAGAACATCTCTGCTGTCAGAGTAGGGGATCTATCAGCCTGTCCCAGCTCTTATGATGCCACAGGCTAGTACCAAGTGTGACTATTAGATTGACTGGAGTGTTCATAACAATGTCGATGTCATTATGCATGTGGGATTGTGAATGAGTTGAGCACTTTATCCTGCTATCTCCAGGGTTACATTCCAAATTACAAAAAAAAATACAGCCTTTAAGACAACGGTAAGACCACAGAGTAGAAGATTGGTAATGAAAGAGGGATTGATGACTTTGGGAATAATTTGTATTGTGGGAGATGGGACAGAGTGCCTAGTATTCAGCATCACAAGGTCATATATTTACATGCATTGAGTTCATCTGAAGCTTGCTTGTAAAAGAATGTCATGAGCTACTTTGACTAGTCTGATGAATGGTTCCGGACAATCAGATCATATCAGACTTCTTCTCCCCTTGTTTCTCTTCCTCCGTCTTACAGACGATGCTGGGTGCTTAGCACATTCTTCATCCTGCAGCTCTATTTCACTCTGCAGCACCCTGTTGTGTAAAGCACTGCAAATCCTGATAACATAGTTGCTGAAGGACTTGCCCCTGATCAGTCCAAACCTCTCAGTGGCTTGTTCAAGAATCCCCGTTGTGGTCATATGGTCCTTAGTGTTGCTTTTCTGTGCATCATTCCAAGGGGTCCTCACATGTCATCAGCCAGATCCTCAGATGGTTTTGCCTCCCAGGAGCCACTGAATGGCTCTGAGAGGAAGTGCAGGAACCTGTGGGAGATGTGGCTAGCATGGAAATGAATAGCACCTTCAAAGGTAACTATTGCCACCATGTGACAGGCTCCTCACAGAGGGAGTTGAATTCCTTCCACTTGGGTCAACCCCTTAGCCCCTGAAAACTCTTCTCCCCAATCTTGATCAACTCCTACTCCTGAACATCATCTCCATCCTCTTTAATAATCAGAACTCCATACAACCTCAACATCCAACATACTATTTCTGATGAAGGGTCTAGGCCTGAAACGTCAGCCTTTCTGCTCCTATGATGCTGCTTGGCCTGCTGTGTTCATCCAGCTCTGCACCTTGTTGTCTCGGATCCAACATACTATGATTGGTACACCTCAACCACAATTCTCCCCAACTTTTATCACTTTGTACAAGATCCCTGCCTTTGAAAGCATCTTAAATGCAAACTCCCTTGGTGATCTGGATGCCCCCAAACACCACTTCCAGTTCTGCCCCCAACACCATTCAGGGCCATCCAACCACAATCTACCATTTCATCACTTACAGATCGTCTTCCCATAACTCCACTGGACACTCCCTACTTACTTTTCATTTGAAAAGTCCTTGCGCTCTAGGTTAATTGGTGGGGAACATTGCAGAAATATCAAGAAAAGCACAATTGCAAAATGGCAGATAGTACTTTTTTTTTAATTCTCGCCGCAGAACACACTGATTTCAGGGATCAGTGGATGAAGCCTCCATGCAGCTGATCAGTTGACATTGCATGCATTGTAAAGCTATAAACTCAAATAATTTGGAAGACAGTGCTATACTGCCAGATTATAATACGTTCAATGAGATGGAAAATGCACAATTACATTAGTAGTACTCAATAGAAAAAAATGCTTTTATAAACCTGAACATTGAACAGAGAACTGAAAGAGATTTGTGCAAAATAAGAATCGGGTTGTAATTTACCACACATCACTTTGTTACCATGGATGCAATCCAATATTTAAGAATATCTCTGCCAATGGGGCAGCACGGTGGCTCAGTGGTTAGCACTCTGCCTCACAGCACCAAGGACCCGGGTTCAATTCCACCCTTGGGCAGCTGTCTGTGTGGAGTTTGCACATTCTCCCCATGTCAGCGTGGGTTTCCTGCGGGTGCTTGGGTTTCCTCCCACAGTCCAAAGATGTGCAGGCCAGGTGGATTGGCCATGCTAAATTGCCCCTAGTGTTCAGGGATGTGTAGTTTAGGGGGATGGGTCTGGATGGGATGTTCCAAGAGCTGGTGTGGACTTGTTGGGTCAAAGGGCCTGTTTCCACACTGTAGGGATTCTATGATGATCTATGATGAATAGCTCGGGTGGAATCTTATAGGGACCTGAACATCAGGCTTTTGTGGTGAAGCGATGGTGTCCTAACTCTGGGCTAGAAGACCCAAGATCAAGTCCCACTCACTTCAGAGATGTATAGCAACATCTCAGGAAAAGTTGATTAAAAAATATTCAGGGGCCTGAACAATGTGGGCAATGGTGACAAATGTGACAGAATTTCGTGAGAAGTCTGGTGAGGAATATCTGTACACTGACAGCAACTTGCTGCATCTTTTAACTATGTTCCAGGCAGTGAGGCAAGATAAACCAAACTCCTGTTAACTGCACTATAGGTTTTTGGCTTGGAATATCTTATGTATGGAATCTTTAATTACTATGGCTTAACTAAGCTTACCTTTTGAAGATATTCTATCCATAATTGTCAACATTCATTGTTCACCACAAGTTAAAACTAAAACTAGATCTTATTTCCTTTGAATAAATTGATCACCCTCCTTCAACCTTGATCTAATTGCTAATATGGTTGCTGACTTCTTAGCATCAAGTTCAGTAAAGTCAAATCTAAAACTACATTTCTTTCTAAAAATGAATCTATGTTATATCTAATTGTTCAGGACTAGACATTTTCTCTGGTAGCATTAGAATTTCCTGCAGTTACAACTTTCCATTTTTTCACCTTATGTTGTATTTTCTAATGTAAATTATGTAAATTATTTTCTAGACAATGTTATCTACTATAAAGGCTGGAACAGAATGTCCCTAGTATGTTTCGGCATAATTGTTGGCACAGGAAAGTAATCAAATGTTACATCTGCATATCAAGATAGTAAGTGCAAAACAGATCAAGTAATTTTAAAAAAGTTCAGTCAAGTAATAAACAACTGTGAATTTCAAATATGCACACAGAATGCTGGAGAAACTCAGCAGGTCTAGCAGCATCTGTGGATAAGAAGCAAAGTTAATGTTTCAAGTTTCGGGTCGGGACCCTTTTTCAGAATTCAGAAATGGAGAAGGGTCCTGACCCAAAATGTCAGCTTTCCTGCTCCTTTGATGCTACCTGGCCTGTTGTGTTCCTCCAGCTTCACACTTTGTTATCTCTGACTTCAGCATCTGCAGTTCTTGCTAGCTTAATTTTTCAAGTCCTCTTTTTCAGAACTGTGTGATTCTCAAGCCTTTACGGAACAGCAACGGTAACAATGCCAGAAGGTGTCCGCTATCAAATTGAACCAGTAAAGGGATTAATGGAATGTTTTACAATGTATAGTTTCACATCTTTCAAAATCTCACTCCAGCTAGTTGACATCATGCTTGCCTTTGAATCATAAACTTTGGGGTGAGGCTTTACCCCGAATTTCATGCCTCCAAGTACCTATTAATGGTGTCATGTTAGTGCAATTTTGAGCAAGCTCTGTATTTGTTGAAAATATTCCCTTCTACACCTTCTGATTCCCATAAGTAAAAAAAATTCCACTTTAAACTCAAAATACTGCAGCTTTATTGAGGGTATTTCTTTCAGTACTCCATGTAGCTGGCAGTATAATTGATACAGTATTACACTACAGTGCCAAAATGAAATGTGTTACCTTATTTCTAATTTCTTTATAAATATCACCATATAACAACAACACGTCGACGTCAATATAATCATTAGCTAAAAATTAACAAACGCTTTATAATCAATATGCTGACTGCTCTGAGTGTCTTTTATTTGTCACTTTCTTTCGTAAAAGTATTGTTCACATTACCAGGTGGTAAAATGCTGTGCCTCCATCTTGAAATTTGGTCTTCGTCGCTGTTCAGTGGTGAGTAGGCTCACCGCCCAGTGATGTTGTATGCTCCTGATGTTTGTTCGAATTGTGTTTGATGTTGTTCATGTTGTGCTACTTGCTGGCTGCTCACATTGCACCACAATATTATCTTGCTGGTTAACAATGTTGTTAGCATTGCTGATGATCGTTTCTGCTTTTCCAGTCAGTTATACATCAACATTTGGGACATTTAAGCGACTCTTGGATAGGCAAATGGATAATAGTAAAATGTAGGGTATGGAGGGTAGTTTGATCTTAGAGTAGGATAATAGGTCAGCACAACATCGTGGGCTGAAGGGCCTGTACTGTGATGTACTGTACTATGTTCTATGTAAATATGGACTCTCCTTCTTATTTGCTAACCAGTTTTGATATCAATGATGTATCTGACCTTGGAATCTCAACTTTACCAACAATGTTTGCTGGATACCACATCTTCATGATTGGATTGGATACATGTACAGTTTGTACTTTCAACACTTCAGGCAAGTTGATGAAGTGTTGAACTCCTTCTCCCTGTGTATCAGTGAATTAACTTGCTTCCTCCTGATTCCTTAGAGGGAGTATCTGGCTGGGCAGAGTTGTCTTATACTTGTAGTTTCTGGTCAATGTTAGCCTCTGGATGGTGATAGTAATATCATTGAATGCCAAGGAAAGATGGCTAGACTGTCTTTTTAAAGATGGACATTGTTTCACACTGGCAGGACATAAATGTTATTTTGCCATTTGTAAACAAGACTGAAAGTTGTTAAGGTCATACTTCATGGACTGTTTCAATTATATCAGTATTTGAGAAATGGAAATGAAACTGAACATTATTTGAACATCCCCACATCTAACCTATTGCTAGAAGTAAAGTCGTTGATGAAGCAACTGAAGGTACTTAAGTCGAGACCCCTACCATTAGAACTCCTGCAGTTATTTCTGTTGATCTCCTACAATCATCTGGGGTGAGCTGGCAAGGTGGATACAGAACAGGCTTAGTCATAGGAGACAGAGGGTAGTGGTGGAAGGATGCTTCTCAGAATGGAGGGTTGTGAGTAGTGGTGTTCCACAGGGATCAGTGCTGGGATCTCTGCTGTTTGTGATCTACATAAATGATTTGGAGGAAAATATAGCTGGTCTAATTAGTAAGTTTGCAGACAATACAAAGATTGGTGGAGTTGTGGATATTGGGGATACAGCAGAGTATAGATCATTTGGAGGCATGAGCAGAAAAATGGCAGATGGAGTTTAATCCAGATAAATGTGAGGTGATGCATTTTGGAAGGTCATGTACAGGTGGAAATTAAACAGTGAATGGCAGAACCCTGAGGAGAATTGATATGCGGAGAGACCTGAGTGTGAAAGGCCACAGATCACTGAAGGTGGCAGCACAGGTAGATAAGGTCGTAAAAGAGACTTATGGCATGTTTGTCCTCATTGGAACGGGCATTGAGTATAAAGATAGACAAGTTATGCTGCAGGTTTATAGAACTTTAGTTAGGCCACACTTGGAATATTGCATACAGTTCTGGTTACCACACTACCAGAATGATGTGGATGCTCTGGAGAGGGTACAGAAAAGGTTTACCAGGATGTTGCCTGGTATGGGGGGATTTCAGCTAAGAAGAAAGATTGGATAGACTGGGTTTTTTTTTTGCTGGAATACAGGAGATTAAGGGGTGACCTGATAGAAGTTTATAAGATTGTGAATGGCACAGATAGAGTGGAAAGTGTGAGGCTTTTTCCCAGGTTAGAGGTGTCAATTATTAGGTGACACAGGTTCAAGGAGGGAAGTTTAAGAGACATGTGCACTGTATGTTTTTCATACAATGGGTAGTGAGTGCCTGAAACGTGCTGCCAGAGGAGTTGGTGGGAGCAGACACATTAGCAGCATTCAACAAGCACCTGGATGAATGCATGAATAGGAAGGGATTTAGGGGATACAGATTCTGTAAGTGAAGGCAGTTGTAATATGGAAAGGCAAAATGTGTTGGCACAGGTTTGGAGAGCCGAAGGGCTCATTCCTGTGCTGTATTGTTTTTTGTTCTTTCTTTGTTCATTGTTTTTTGAGCTAGCTGTGATTCCAGACAGTGGAAAGTTCTCTCCTGATCTCAAATGAATTCAATAGCTTGTTGATCTATGTTTGAACCAGGTTGTAATGAGGTCTGGAGTTGTATAGCCCTGGCAGGACACAAACTGAGCAGTTCGTTGCTGTATATGTGCCACTTAATATCACTGATGAAAAGAAAAATCACCACTTTGTTGGTGATTCAGAGTAGACAGAATGGCCTGATTAGATTTGCCCTACTTTTTGTGGACAGTACATGTTAGGAAAATTTTCCACATTGCCATGTGGATAGTAATGTTGCAGCTGTACTGGGCAGCTTGGCTAGGGGAATGGTTAATCCTGAAGCACAAGTGTTCAGTGCCGTGACTGGGAAGCTTTCAGACTGACAGAATTTGTTGTATTCATTGTGTTCAATGGTTTCTTGATATCACATGAAATAATCAAATTGGCTAAAACTGAAATACATGATTATGGTCATCTCAGGACAATATACTATTCACTAAATATTACACAAAATTCTCTTTAAAATATTATATTGTTGGAAGTTTGCTGTGAACTGTTTTGCATGAACTCTGATGACATAGTAATGTAACAACAATATTCTGTAACATAAACAATTGATAATTTTAATTAGCTTATCTAAAAGCTGAATAAATCAATTACATTCAGTCGTTTATGCCTATCTAATTTAGCTGCAGAAGTGTAATGCATATGCTGCTGTATCCATTAGTAAAATGTGCTATGCATGTAATTAACCAACATTCTGCTTCTGATCACTATCGGGGTCTCATGCTGGGCACACAGCTGGCAGAATGGATAGATCATTGCTGAACAGCTTCGATAATTTCTTTAAGGAAGTAAAACCTTAAGTAGACATTAAAATGCCTGACAGTAAAGTGTACCTAAGCTTCAAAAAGGCATTTGATGAAGGCCCCCATAAAAAAGTTATTAGTTGAACCCAAGAGCTGAATTTTACAAATTATCAACTAATAACTTTGGGGAGTTTAATGGAGGGTTTCTTTCTGTGAGCTCTAGCAAGTTATCTGACAGCAATCGTCTGCTGCTCACCTCATTACACATGCACTTCACCTCTACAGCATAGTACACACACTGTCTTGTGCTCAACAGTACCTGCCACTGCTGGGACTTTCTGATATTCCTATCATCGGCACCATAATTCCAGCTCAGTTCTACAGCAGATCAGTCACTGCTAGCCTGGAATACTTCTTCACAGCACTTACACTGGGATGGAAGCAAAAAAGGACAGCTTCTGAGGGCACAAAGGTGGAACAGGTGACCACATCATTAGAAATAGAATCTCACAATTGTAAATGCATTGCATCTTTTTATCATCACCTGTCTGATTGACTGTCATTGTAACTGCAGCTATAAGAATCAAGCTGCACAGGTTACTGTCCTTAGCACCGAACCACGTTAGACCTTGGTCTAAGGGAATGCTATGCTTTCCCTAATGCCCAGTATAGCATGACATCTTGTCATTGCTTAATGTGGGAGCATCACATATTGGAAAACCTTCAAAAAGTCGAAAACACCAACTTTTATTGAACACCAGGAAAGGCAAAGAAACTGTTTTATTTTCAAATCAACCAGTTCAGAGATGTTATTGCACACCTCTGGAACAGGTGGAACTTGAGCCCAGGTCTCTAGGTTCAGCAGCAGGGACACCACCACTGCACCACAAGCGCCTCAAAGATTCAAAAGGACAAGATACTAGCACAATTAAGCTTGAATTTTCAGAAACAGTTTAGAAGTATAACAGAATTGTCTATAGCATTTAAGTCAGGAATGACAAAAAAGCAGCATTTGCTTCTATGAATAAACAGCAGCTTCTTGCCTTTCAAGCAAATTTACAATCAACGAAGGATGACTTCACCCATTTCACACCAATGAGATTCTATTGTTAGTTAAGGCCTGGCTGACTATTTTGTGTTCAACTCTGCAAGCCTCTATCATACTAGAGTTGATGACCCCCTGCTCAAAACCTTCACCTAACTCCTCAGAAGTCTGCTGCCACTCTCCCAGCTCATTAGCATCCATCATGTCCCCTCTTTGCTTTCTCAAGTTATGCATAGCACAACATGCGAACATTATACAATTCAGACTGTCTAGAGTTTGCTGCAAACCACCAAGACTGATCCAAACATTGGAGCCTCTTCTTCAAGAGCTTATCATCTGCGCCACCATGGCCCTGCTGGAAGAATAGCTGCATTGTATCTACGTTTGGCCTCAACCAGAGGATTAGGCAACTAAGACTCAACTATGCTTGCAGAATGTACTCCTTGCGTCACAACAACCATTCTCGTAAGGCACCTGAAATGAAGCAGGAACTTGAGAGTTATCAAGAAGATAGGTAACAAGGCAGCTTTCAGGGTGCTCGGCACAGACCTCTATGATGTGGTACGGATGATCAAAGGTGACTAGTGCATCCACTGAACGGAACCCTTTTCTATGAAAGAAGTCTGTTGTGTTATGATATGGTGCTTTCAACATAATATGTGTATAGTCTATAATGCCCTGCACCCAGGGCACGTTGGCTAATATGGCAAAGACTTTCACAAAAAAAAACAAGTGCCTTTGATTCTCATTTGTGTGACTGCCTGGTCTCCATCATTCAGCTGTTCTGTAGAGGTTGAGGTACAAGCCCCAAAATCCTGTCCAGCCTCTCTACCCCCGTTCCATTTGCGCACCTCTCCAAGATACAGACAGGAAAGTGAAACACGATATCCAGAAATACGCCTTTCCAATTCAGGTCTATATCAACCCTTAGTCTGTGGTGTGCCTTACTTTGCTCTCCAGGGAAACCCCTATAAAAGGGAGCAGAAAATTGACAGGTCTCATTGGCTGTTGCTTCTTCAGTCAACCCACAGTGAACAATTGTAAGGATAAAGACTAGGGCCTTTCCCAGTTTCACTTGTTTTTCTTTTCAGGGTTTTTAGCCTGTTGTGTCCATGATTTCTCTTTTTTACTTGTTCCATTCCCAATGTCCCTTTGCTTCCATAATTGAGGCTTCTCATTGCTGTTGCTTCAGATATTCTGTGCTTGTAGTATTGCTCAGGGAAACTGTAACTTTTTAGACCTGATTTTTCTTGTTTATCTTTTCAGATTTTGGTGCTTATGACCATGTTGTCATTATTATGTCTAGCATAGTGTATTTTCCTTTGGGTCTCTGCACTAATCATCATGTGTTTACCTATGTTCCTGCAGCTGCCATAATACAACATCCTTCCTTCCCTTAAATTTTAGAACAATATCTTTTAGAGAAACAAATTAGCCGACACAAAAAACAGGAGGCTGAAGAGATATCCGTTTCTGAAGTGCTGAGTATTCATTGTATTGAAGGACTCATGCTGATTGAGATTCAAATTTGATCAACCAAACATGAGTGGTGATTGTGGGAAAATTTTAATTGCCATTATTATTCTCAGCTCACAGCAAGTAAGATGATGTTACAGGCAAAAAATGTAGAAAAATTGCATTAATGTATGTCAGGCTAGTCCGAGAGATATCTTCTCGAGTTCCACAGGTAGTGGAGGTTTACAGTATCTTTTGATGTACTGATAGTCCTGTCCTTTTTGTCACCTCCCCAGTCACCATGTACATTCAATCTGGCCCGGAAATTATAAGTGCTACCTGTTCTCCACTGCCATAAATTAAAAACATTCAATGTCTCAGTCTATACTTGAAATTTTATCTTGAATTTCTTTTTTTAGAAACAAATTAGACAGAATTTTATTGACACCCTTCTGAGAATAGTAAGAAATATCTGAATGAACTCAGATTCATTCTGTCGTGTAGGCAGACTGATGAACAATACGGGTAGAAAAATAGCCACTGAAACCAACATGAATTCATTTTTGATGGTTCAGATAATTCCAATAGATGACAAGCTCTTAGACATGAATAGAATGAGTTAATGGCAGTCACAATGTCCTGGCTGACATTGCCCCAGAAATGTCTCTCAGTCCTACATTCCTCAAGATCAGAAAAAGAGCTGTTTAATATTATTAAGCTGTGTCATTTAAATATCTTCAAAGAATAAACTGTCTCATGTAGATTCTTATAAGTTTAGTAATTGTTTCAATAAAATTCTACTCAAGCTGTGACAGTCTAAGGAAAAGTTTTAGCAAAGATCTGTAGCTCAGGTTGTGGGTGAGGTTGTTGACTTGCTCACCGAGCTGGCTTTTTCTCACTCAAACGTTTTGTCACCGTGCTAGGTGACATCATCAGTGAGGCCTCTGATGAAGCGATGTTGTTCTACTCTGCTTGGAATTGTCCGGTCCGTTATGGTGAGTAGTGTCATTTCCGGTTTTGTTCTGTATGGGTTTGTATATGGGTTCCAATTCTATATGTTTGTTGCTGCATTACGAGTCTAAGGAAAGAATAAAATAAGTACAGATCTTCTGCCCATTTTGTTTGATTGATTGATTTATTGTCACATGTACTGAAATACCATGAAAAGCTTTGTTTACAAGCAGTAAGGCAGACCACAGCAAGCAAAGGGTGTACAGAACAAAAAGACTTAGAGGCATACAGGTTACATTGCAGGCTGCAGTATTTGAGGCTAGAGTCCATTCGCCAGTCTGATAACGGCTGAAAAGAAGCTGTTCCTGAACCTGCTGGTGCATGGGTTCAAGCTTCTGTATCTTCTGCCTGATGGAAGAGGTTGTAGGAGACCATTACCACGGTGCGATGGGTCTTTGATGACGTTGGATGCCTTTCCGTGGCAGTGAGCTGTGTAAATGGAGTCCATGGATGGAAGGTTGGCTTGTGATGGTCTGGGCTGTGCACAGAACCTTTTGTAATTTCTTACGGCCTTGGGCAGAGCAGTTGCCTTACCAGGCCATTATGCACCCAGACAGTATGCTTTCAGTGGTTCATCTGAGGAGGCTGGTGAGGGACCTTTTGGACATGCCAAATTTCCTGAGCCGCCTGAGGAAGAAGAGGTGTTGTTGTGCCTTCTTGACTGTCGCATTTACTTGGGAAGTCCAGGACAGGTTGTCGGTTATCGTCACTCTGAGAAACTTGATGTTCTTCACTCCTACAGCCTCATTTCTGTTGAAGTAGATGGGGCATGTTCTCCTCCTTTCTTTCTGAAGTGGACGATCAGTTCTTTACTTTTGCCGATGTTGAGAGACAGATTGTTATCATTGCACCATGTCACCAAGCCCCCTATGTCCCTTCTGTATTTTGACTCGTCATTGTTAGGTATTCTTCCCACTATGGTGGTGTTGTCAGTGAACTTGTAAATGGCATTCGTTTGGAATTTGGCTGCACAGTCGTAGGTGTACAGGGAGTACAGAAGGGAGCTGAGGACACATCCTTGGGGTGGGGGGGGGGGGGGGGGGGGGCGCCGGGGGTGAATGTTTTTGGAGGGGGGGGGGGGGGGGGGGGTGGTGGTGCTCCAGTGTTGAATGTTATTGTAGAGGAGGGGCAGTTACCTATCCTCACTGATTGTGGCCTGTGGGTCAGAAAGCTGAGGATCTAGTTGCAGAGGGCGAAGTCGAGACCAAGGTCACGCAGTTTTGAGATCAGTTTGGAGGGGAGAATGGTGCTGCAGGCGGAGCTGTAGTCAATGAGCAGGAGTCTGACGTAGATGTCCTTGTTGTCCAGATGTCCCAGGGATGAGTGCAGGGCTAGGGATATGGCATCCTCTGTGGACCTGTTACCTCGGTAGGCAAATTGTAGGGGATCGAGGCAGGTTGGGAGACTGGAGTTGATGTGGACCATGACCAGCCTTTCAAAGCACTTCATAATTATTAAAATCAGAGCTATTGTTATATCTGCATAAAACAATAATTCAATGAGTAGCCTGCAGTTGATGTATGTAATCAGCTTCTTGAACCACTGTGGCAATATGGTGTAAGTCATCTGAGCAGTAATACGAAGAGCTCAGTTTGAAAAGGCTAAAAGATTTCTCTAGAATTATCAGACACCCAGTCACATGCTGATTTCTGATCCCTTTTCTCTGGCTAATTTGACAGAGGCTGAATAAAAGAAAGTTATATGACAAGTCTTCCTCTCTCGGGATAGTAGGAACTTGCCTCTTTTGAAATATAGCTACAGCTTTAGAATTGTTCAGAATTTTCAGCTGTTACAAATCACCATGGCATGGAGACTGGTATTTCTTTCGCATGCATCTGTGGAACCAGCCAGAAAAAGCAGAGATCTCCTATCAGTTCTGCAGCATTACCACTAACAGTTATAGAATGAATATTAAGACCTGCCAAGTAGTTTCAGTTCACGTTTAAAAGGATGAATAAGTCTTTTCCAGCTATTTGCTATCTTGTGCAGTGCACATTGTTTGCTCTGAGGATGCCTGTGGCTGAGCTCTCACTGTTGACGTTACCAGCCTTTTATTCTGACTCAGGGATAGCAAGCCAAATCAAATCAGCCTCACTACCACTGGATTCACAACCCAGTGAAACTGAACCATTCAATGACCCTCTAAACTTCCCAGTGATTCTTAATCTCGGACATCAGGTTTATAACAAACAAAAATTAATAATTTATTATTTATAATGTAACTTTAGCAAAACACAGATACAGAAACAAGGTAATTTAAACAATATCTATGATCCAAAACTCAACCTTCTTTGATCATTATTCCTTCTCACATACGGAAAGACAGGCACAGTTTAGGGATAAAATAGAAAGAAAATAAAATAATTGTAATTTGCCAGTTTAATAAACAGTATCAAATGATGTATCCAAAGTCTTTATGAAATCCTTGGACAATGGGTTGTTCACAGGAAAGTAGAACTGTTTACTTGCTTGAATTCCAAATCACTGGTTGATACAAAGTTTCATCAGACTTCTAGAAGAATTTACTTATTCCTTACAGATATGGGTTTCTTTTCTCGGAACATTCAACCAATTGATAACTGGAGAGAAACTTGAGAGAGAGAGCAAACCAAAAGAAAGACAGTTTCCAGAAGTTTTCAACATCACAATGTCTCCTGCCAAACCCAGTCAGGACCAATTCTTATTTTGTTTTCTCTTTACAGTCAACATTCTTTTTAGTCGGCTGGTTAGCAGCAGTGCTGCCTTGATCGATTAATTCAACATCCAACTGAGGTCAGTGACACGTATGCACACGAATGTAATGTTGTCAGCCACAAGTATTTCAGAAGTCCCAGCACATGTAGAAGGTGCTCTCCTCCAGCCTGCATGGGACACTTTCCAATACCTTGGAAGTCATCTTTCACAGGAGGCTAATGTTAATGAAGAAAACCAGCTGATGCAACATTTGCCCACCTGAGGAAATAAGTATTGGAGATTGCAATTTCAAAACAGAAACCAAGTTCAGAGTCTCCCATGGAGTCTTGATTCCCTACCTTACAGTATGGGGCTGAAACATGGATAATGTATAGGAGGCACCTCAAAGTACTGAAGTCATACCATAAGGCTGCCTGTGGAAGATCCAACATAACAAGTAGGAAGACAGGCAGACAATCATCAGTGTCCTCTCTAAGTGGGCACAATAACCATTCAGACTATGATTATCCACCATCAGCTTCATCAGGATAGTCAGGCAGTTCAGATTTCAGATTCCAGAACCCCAGAGCAGGTCTCCTTCCCTCAGTCAGGGCAGTAGCACCAGAGGATGACAGAAAAAGAGCTTCATTCCCCTCACCCACCAATCTTCTACATCACCAACTGGTCTGCATGGCCTCTGGCAAGATGGCCATCAGCATGTGTGGCCCATCCAGACACAAATTTCCCCAGCATTGCCTGACCAAACATCCAGGGCCAATGGACTCCACTGCTGAGCAGTCTCCCTGAAACCAGGGACTACACGAGACATAGTGAAAGGGAAAGGAACAAGAAACTTATTGAAGGCACTTTGGTATCACAGGTGACAATGCATTATACATTGTTTGGGGCATTTCTAGAAATTGCACTGTTTTGTCCTTACATCAGTGTGTTTGACTTTCTGCCTAGATACAAATGTAACTGTGACAGCGTGATGCCTAACTTCCTGGGCACACAGGATACACCATAGATCAATGCTTGTTTTGAGACCCTGCTGCAGCATGTGGAAGCAAGAGGAACAAGGTATAAACCAGGCAATGTGTCATGCTGACACCATTACCCCATGTCATAAATATCACTATTCTTTCCCTGGCCTCTGTGTCCAGTGATATTGGTGTGATTGAGGTGGTCAGCAATATTTGGGGCAGAGAATTGTACAGCAAACAAGAAGCATGAGGATGGTCTTGGATTAGGGACCCTGCTGACCTGTATACTGCCCAGTTCATTGGCCTGCGTGTAATGACATTTCCCTTTAAAGGCCCTTACGTCGGTGGGTCCTGCAGCCCTCTCCCTCACAGCTCGAGACTCTACCCTGCCCACTCCAAGTGTACTTGCAGCCACTCTCTGTCCCATTATGACATTTGATTTCCAGCACAAAGGAAGGTGACAGTGACACTCTTTGGCCAGTAGCTTCCAGCCTCTGCCTCAACGTGTTGTATCCACTGTGACTAAGGCATTCCTGTCTGCAGGTAAAGTACCTCCCATCCTTTTGCAAGGTTTCATCCCCATCTATGCTTTAGCATATTACAGCCCTTGCAAATTCTGTTGTCCCCTTTCACAATTATCATTGCCCCTTCCTCAGCCTGCAGTCCCTAATCTCAAAGATTAGAGCCTTTTTCTCATGGCAGCTGCCTCCTGTGTCCCCTTTTCCCCCTAGTTTCTATGGATAGACCAAACAAACTGACTATGACCATTTCCCTGAGTTGCCTAACCAGACAGCTCCAGACGAGAAGTGCACAAACCTTAACTGACGCCTGTATATCTCTCCTACCATGCTGACCTTAACCCAAATGTCTGGCCACTACAGAGCCAGAGAACTGACTGTGACCTGCTCCCCGGACTGTGGAGTCACAGATCCTCTGATGCTGACTGGACACCTGAGTATGACCCACCTCATAGAGTGGTATCAGAAGCTGCCTTGACTTACTGTGCTGGGACACCCCAGGGATCCTTCCATGGACTTCATCAACAACAACTTCCCTAAGACATTGAGACATGGCTGCCTGCTTCCTGTGTATGCCACATGTGTTTGCCACTTAACTCCTGGATATGAGGCAGCTAAGGTATTGATGAGGCACACTTTTTAACAACAAGATGTCCATCCCCTAGACTGAGGATTGCTGACCAGCAAGGCAAGATGCCTGGACACCTGAGCATGGCTAGTACTGAAAAAGAGTCACTGGACTCGAAATGTTAACTCTGCTTTCTCTCCAGTCGAGTCGAGTCGAGGAGAATACTGAGATACAGTCTATTAGACTAGACGGGATTGAGGTTCATAAGGAGGAGGTGTTAGCAATTCTGGAAGGTGTGAAAATAGATAAGTCCCCTGGGCCGGATGGGATTTATCCTAGGATTCTCTGGGAAGCTAGAGAGGAGATTGCAGAGCCTTTGGCTTTGATCTTTATGTCGTCATTGTCTTCAGGAATAGTGCCAGAAGACTGGAGACTAGCAAATGTTGTCCCCTTGTTCAAGAAGGGGAGTAGAGACAACCCTGGTAATTATAGACCAGTGAGCCTTACTTCGGTTGTGGGTAAAGTGTTGGAAAGGATTATAAGAGATAGGATTTATAATCATCTAGAAAGGAATAATTTGATTAGGGATAGTCAACACGGTTTTGTGAAGGGTAGGTCGTGCCTCACAAACCTTATTGAGTTCTTCGAGAAGGTGACCAAACAGGTGGATGAGGGTAAAGCGGTTGATGTGGTGTATTTGGATTTCAGTAAAGCGTTTGCTAAGGTTCCCCATGGTAGGCTATTGCAGAAAATACGGAGGCATGGGATTGAGGGTGATTTAGCGGTCTGGATCAGAAATTGGCTAGCTGTAAGAAGACAGAGGGTGGTGGTTGATGGGAAATGTTCATCCTGGAGTTCAGTTACTAGTGGTGTACCTCAAGGACCTGTTTTGGGGCCACTGCTGTTTGTCATTTTTATAAATGACCTG
Organism: Rhincodon typus; assembly: GCF_021869965.1. Taxonomy (NCBI): domain Eukaryota; kingdom Metazoa; phylum Chordata; class Chondrichthyes; order Orectolobiformes; family Rhincodontidae; genus Rhincodon; species Rhincodon typus. Next base: position 31,321,064 of record NC_063344.1, read on the forward strand.
GATGAGGGCGTAGAAGGATGGGTTAGTAAATTTGCGGATGACACCCAAGTCGGTGGAGTTGTGGATAGTGCAGAAGGATGTTGCAGGTTACAGAGGGACATAGATAAGCTGCAGAGCTGGGCTGAGAGGTGGCAAATGGAGTTTAATGCGGAAAAGTGTGAGGTGATTCACTTTGGAAGGAGTAACAGGAATACAGAGTACTGGGCTAATGGTAAGATTCTTGGTAGTGTGGATGAGCAGAAAGATCTCGGTGTCCATGTGCATAGATCACTGAAAGTTGCCACCCAGGTTGATAGCGTTGTTAAGAAGGCGTACAGTATGTTAGGTTTTATTGGTAGAGGGATTGAGTTTCGGAGCCATGAGGTCATGTTGCAGCTGTACAAAACTCTGGTGCGGCCGCACTTAGAGTATTGCGTACAGTTCTGGTCACCGCATTATAGGAAGGATGTGGAAGCATTGGAAAGGGTGCAGAGGAGATTTACCAGGATGTTGCCTGGTATGGAGGGAAGGTCTTATGAGGAAAGGCTGAGGGTTTTGAGGCTGTTTTCGTTAGAGAGAAGAAGGTTAAGAGGTGACTTGATAGAGACATACAAGATGATCAGAGGATTAGATAGGGTGGACAGTGGGAGCCTTTTTCCTCGGATGGTGATGGCTAGCACGAGGGGACATAGCTTTAAATTGAGGGGTGATAGATATAGGACAGATGTCAGAGGTAGGTTCTTTACTCAGAGAGTAGTAAGGGCGTGGAATGCCCTGCCTGCAAAAATAGTAGACTCGCCCACTTTAAGGGCATTTAAATGGTCATTGGATAAACATATGGATGATAATGGAATAGTTTAGGTTAGATGGGCTTCAGATTGGTTTCACAGGTCGGCGCAACATCGAGGGCCGAAGGGCCTGTACTGCGCTGTAACGTTCTATGTTCTATGTTCCACAGATGCTGCCAGCCCTGCTGAATTTCTCCAGCAATTTCTGGCTTTGTGCCTGGTTATACAACTGTGCTAATTAGCACAGTGTGTCAAGGCAAAGGCAAGACAGGGATACCGCAAACATGAAGGTTAAGTGCTAAGTGAGTGAACGCTAAGAGAGCAAACTAACAGCCCTGAAATGCAGCCTGGTCTAACCGGTGAGCTGGATCCCTGTGTGAAAGGTGTTCTTGCTGCAGCCTTTCAATGGCGGCTTTGCTGATGCTTCCTCTTGGTATGCTTGTCCTCAGAGGTCCAGGAGAATGTGTCTACTGCTGGAGCCAGGCATTTCTCTGCAGACCTCATGAGGCTGGCAGAACCTGCAGGATAAGATAGAGAGAGAGAGAGAGAGAGAGAAAGAAGGCATTGTGGCTAGTGGTCAGACCTGGTGTGTCATGATTGAGAGTGACAGTGGGGTTAATGGGAGAGCAGTGGTGGAATTTGGTGTGGATATTTCGACATCCCCACTGGAACAGTCCAGGCTTCTCCCTCAAGGACCAGGATTCTCCCCTTGTATGAGGTGTGGGCGTTAATGTCAGGGGCACACCTCTACCCATGCAGGCTCGCTCTCTTTGCCCTATTATGAGCTGACTTATCCTGTAATGAGAACAAAGGGGAAAATGAGTGAAATGAAATTGGTCGGCACAGCTGATGGTGCAGGTGCTTGGCATGGGAAAGGTGGTGAGATGTACCAAAGGATTGAGGAGGCAGCACAGAGCATATGCAGAATAAATGGTGTGGGAGGTTGGGGGTGTGGGGGGAGCTCGGGTGAGGGAAAATGTGCAGGCAATAGTGAGACTGGTGGAGCATGCTCCCTGGAATGAGGTATGTGCAACAGCAGAGATAGAATGAGTGTGAAGTGACAAAGAGAAGAGTGGAGCATTTACCTTGGTGCTACAGAGAACAGTGCAACAAGTCATTGACCCTCTTTCTGCACTGCTGGCCATTCTTTTGCAGCCTGGAGATGGCACTGACCTTAGCACTTGGAATCACAATGCCCATCTGCCCTTTCTCCAACTGTTATGACCCAGTCCTTCACCGAGCAGAGTGGCTTCCAAAACATTAGTGCTTGTGCAGGTACACAACGGTCTTTTAAATAAGGTGTACGCGAGGAATGCTGGTGTTCCACTGAGTGGTGAGTTCTTCTGGGAATGGCATATGATAAGATGAAGTGTAAATCAGACATGAGAGACACAATTGTGGTAAGATAGGTCATTAATGCGGTGGGTTTGGTAAGGTGCAGTGAGACAGCTCACTAGGCTTCCTGGTGAAAACCACTTTGAAAAGTTCAATTTGACTTGGACTTAGCCAAAAAGAGGTAAGATTCAGTCCATCTATCTCAAAAGCCTTCAGGTTGTGGCAACCAGTGATGATACTAATAGTTCAGAGATACTCTTACTGTAATCACAACACAACATGCTTACTTTTCGCAATGTGCAATGTAGCGAGTGAGAAATTGGAGATTTTTTACACTCAACGAAACCACTTTCTAAAAGCTGTGAAGCAAACTCCTCAAGAAAGAATATCTAAACCAACAGGATTATTTGTTTGCAATAACAAAGTTGATGTTTGGGCTGCACTTTTCTGTGAAGAAAAGGCCCATTTTTTGATTTTGCAAGTTGCAGTACCAGGTGAGGTGAAGCAGCCATTTTAAAGTCTAACAATTGGTTAATTTGCTTTCCTTTTCACAGGGCTTATTTGAGTGAAAAATACAACTGTAAGCTGATGAATACAAGGAGGTTGACTCTGCAATCCAGGCTACATTTTAGATCTCCTAAGTCTGGCTTTCATCAAACTCTGCAGCAGGTGAGTTAGGTCTTTCTCACACAGAGACTTACAGTACTTTCTGATACACAGCATGGGCCTTGATCCCATCTTTTATCATCTGCCCAGTCACCATCTGCATTCAAGCACTAATCACTCAAACGCACCTCTAGTGAAAAGCTTTGGGCACGTCCTCAAACATCTCTGAAGAGATCAAACACTCCTGACTCATGGTGACTGACCAAAATGAGACATTAATTCATTTTGGCACCGATCATGGGGAGACTTCATCAGGAGCATGCTAAAGTGAAGTCAAAGTGGCACAGAGGATGCAAACTCCTCTAAAGAACTCATCTAATTGACCTACCAAGCAACGCCTGTCCAACAAATTTAAAAAAATATTGTCGATTGTTGTAAAAACCCATCTGTTTCATTAATGCCCCTTAGGGAAGGAATCTGCCATCTTTACCTGGTCTGGCCTACATGAGACTCCAGACCCATAGCAATGCGGTTGACTCTTAACTGCCCTCTGGGCAGTTAGGGATGGTCAATAAATGCTGCCTAGTCAGTGACACCCTCATCCGAAGAATGAATAAAAAAAGGTGTGGTTTGGAGACTATGCTTTGGACTTATCAGTAATCACCAAATCTGTTGAACCAGAGAGGAAGCAATTCATCCCCAGACCTGAGAGACTGTCTAAGCAGAAAAAGAGACTGATGAGTGTTATCTAATTTGAAACTATACAATCTTCATTTCTTATTCAGCAATCTAGTTTAGTTTGCAAACTATTTCAGCTTGGAATGCACAGTACTGTACATGTAGAGTACGGCATCTCAACCAAGGCTTTGATTCTTCCAGGTGAGGAATGTCCGAAGGAATCAAACTCCAGTCTTTCATTGGTTCCTCAGAAAACCCCTGATTCAATAAGGGCATTTTTTGCTTAAAGCCATGATCTTCAGGAGCACTATTCCAACTTTAAGTAAGGACTTGATGTACCTAACCTTGGATTTGCTTGCGAGTTCAGTGAATTTGTTTATGCTGAACCATTCAGCTGGAGACTGTTATGATTTTTAAGGCCTTGTTGTGAACCAGACAACTGTTTATAGGGAAACATTTTTCCACCTGAGAGCAAAATCAGAGGAATAGCTTGCCAACAGTTTTGTTAACTCATATTGTTCATGGAAATATCTACATCTATCCTTTCTATAAAAATGAGTCCATTGAGGTAATTATTGCCCAAAGAGATCAGAGTAAAGCTGTATTAGAAATTGTACACACATTCTGCAGATGCAAAACAGCTCAAAAGATTTCTTAACTACAAGTCGAGAAAGTAGGATCTGAAACCTTTTTTTATTGAAATATATCCTTTTTATCTTTGCAGTCATTGTAATCTCTAAAATGTTTGTTTTTAGCTCCCAGATATCCCATTCCAGTAGGAACATTTGAGATACTCATTCTAGCTCACAGTAATACCTAAACTAACATGCTCAGTCACAAATCCCATGTGTCAACTCTAGTCAGGAACCCTCTAACTAATTGTCATTTATATTTTTGTTTAACAGGAAGTTGGAATGGCAAGAATCCAGGAAAATCTTATTAATGTTAATCAGATCAGTCTGAGGGCAATCTCCTTGAGCTCCACAGGTAGCAGAGATTTACAACACTTGCTGATGCACAGGACAGGCCTTGGTCTAATCCTTTCTCACACACACAGATACAGACACACACAAACAGACACATATACACACACACAGACACATACACACTCACACAGACACACACAAACAGACACACACACAGATACATACACGCAGACACATACACACACACAGACACACACACACACTCTCACACACAGACACATACACACACACACATTTTCTCTCTCTCACACACACACACACACATACACACAGACACACACCGACACACACACAGATACAGACACACACACACAGACACATACACACACACACTCTCACACACAGACACATACACACACACACTCTTTCTCTCTCTCTCACACACACACTTTCTCTCTCTCACACACACACACATACACACAGACACACACACACAGATACAGACACATACACACAGACACATACACACACACACCCTTTCTCTCTCTCACACACACACTTTCTCTCTCTCACACACACACATACACACAGACACACACCGACACACACACAGATACAGACACACACAAACAGACACACACACACACACACACACAGACACACCAACTGTGACCACCAATGTTCAAGATCAGCCCTTTGGCGCCACTTTGACAGATATCAATGCCTTTTTCTCCCGGTTTATCTCGACTCAAATGCTTAAATTATGGATGAGTGACTAATTTAGAGATTGAAGTGCTGCTACCAGCACGTTTTTTTGTCTTACAACCAAAGATTTAATTATATCCTGCCATAATGCAAATAGAATTCTTTTGCTGAGATGTAAATATAAATTGTTTTGTACTAATTTGGAACACTGGGGCAGGCATAACCCATTCAGCCCATTGAGCCTGCTCTATCATTCTATATGATCATGGCTGATCAAACATTTCAATGTTTTCCATCTACCCCATCCCCATAGCCTTATACATCACTGGCCATCAGAAATCTATCAATCTGTACCTTACACATACTCAAAGTCTCAGCTTCCACAGTGTTCCATGGTACTAAATTCCAAACCTTCACTTTTCTCCGAGTAAAAAATAATCTCTTCACCCTAGGCCGAAATGACATCCCCTTTATTTTTACACTGTGTACCCAGCTTCTGTCCCAATTAGGGGAATCATCTTAATTGCCTCTACTCTGTCTATCCCTTCAAATATGTTGTAAGGGTATTTTGAGTATTTTGCAGGTCCAAGTCAGTCAGTTGTGCAGATTCATTGACTTACTGGCGCTCAATATTTTAAAACACATAGACTGAGTAAAGAAAGAAATTTCATGTTTGTAAATGAATTAAAATATTGACTGAGAATTCACTGCTAGGGCAATATCAGGTATTTGTGCCCCCTGATGCTCCAGAGATGAGTTTACGCCAAAGTACAGTGCAGAATGTTTTAGGTAACATTGCAGTAAACATGGCAGTGAATCTGAAGTAACACACATACAATAACGTGCTGAAATTCTCACATGAAGCATGTGCAATGAATTATCTTATCCATGGTTCCAATTATTTTCTTTCTTGGCCACACAAAATGCACGATCCAAAAGCATCTCAATAGTCAATGTTCAGACAGATGAATTTTTTATTCTTATGATGAACAATGCAGATTTGCTTATTTAATCAGCCGACCCGAACATGTGAACCAGTCTTGGAGTAGTGGATCATGTTTCTGCCAGGAATCAACTGTGAGAAAATAAACTGTGATTCAGAAAACGTGGAACTACGATAATGATTTTAATTATATTTTTCAGCAACTCTAACACTATGGTAGCTCAAAAGTCCAGGTAATTATGGAAAGCTATAATGGCATTAATCACTAGGTAGCAATTATTTGAGATTTTAGTGCTATTAAACAGGCGCAAAGAAGCTCTGTACCATTCACTGGAAATCTAACACGATTAACTTAAGACCACACAGGATACTAAAATATGAGCGCTCAGCTGAAATCACTATTAAGAAACTCTTCCACTAAGATCTTAAGCGGCAACTTAAACCACTTGTACAGCAGTTTTCCATGCATAATTTTACAGTCGATGTTTATTATGAAAAAGTACAGAATGACAGTCTGAGGAATTAATACAATTTTCTATCCATTTCTCCATAAAACAGCAATTAAATGACTTGCTTATTGTTGATGTACAGCATCAGTTTTTTGAATGACTGCGACAACAGCAGACTTACTAAATGGGAAAACCAGCAGCTCAGTTGTAAAAGGCTGAATAGTTTCACAGTTAACACCGGACAAACAGTGAAATGATGATTTCTGGTTGCCTTTTTCAGAGTAGTTTGACAGAAGCTGGCTAAAAGGCTAAATATGACAAGTTTTCCAAACTAAAATAGCCATTTTAGATACAGCTGTCAATTTGGAATTATCAAAATTCTCAATTTTTTCAAATGAGTATCAATATTATAATGGCTCACATTAACTCATTTCACTAGTGCAAGGAAGTTAACTTTCCTTTGAATTCAGTCTGTAAAGGTTGGACCACCAATTTCTAATTTCATTGTATTGCCTGCTAGAGAACCTCTGTGACAATTCAGAGTGTGTGTGGGCACATGATCACTTGTGTGGTGTTCTGTCATACAACACTGAAACTTCACTGTCAGGTGTGGAGTTTGTGGTCACATTAATGCATAGAGCAAATGTGCAAACCCTGTCTCATTGTAATACATAGCGAGTGATCTAGCAAGAGTTTCTAAAGAGTGAAAACTATATCTCAGTCATTAGCACTTTAGGGTAGAACCTCATAAAACCTCTACGCAACATGAGCTACAGCAAGATTTGTGGCCGAAGCAGATGAGAAGTCTAGCGCAGCCTATCATGACAGCAGGTGCATCTTGCTGTATCTTTTATGCATTTGCCAAGTACTGAAACAAGTTTCTCGGTAGGCATCTGGATTGGAAACAGTTGTTTGATTCCCATAGTACCAATGGTGCCATATATGTGGCAGAATCTTAAATTTGTGTCCTTAAACTGTCAAAAACAGGAGGAAATTCATTGCATGATTTCCATACAACTCAAAGTTCTACTCACAAGTCATCACTAAACTGTTAGCAAAGGCTTGTTTCAGTTCATTGCTAAACCACCTGCCACAAAGCAGACTTAGCAAATTCAGTAAATGTACTCATGCAGTTATACAACTACGATAGGGATTGTCACGTATTCAAGGTTTAAATGCAATAGCTTATACACTCAATGGGTAACAGATACACAAGATGCTGTCATAATAGCACATTGACCTTCAAGAAATATTTAAAAGGCAAAGCATTGACAGATCTTGCAGAAACAAACAGCGCTGCAATAGTTAATTAGTTGATATTACATAGTCAGTAAATTGTACAGTGGCTAGTGAAAAAACCTATCTGTGCTTGTATATGGTATATTCATACATTTTGTGACACAAAATCAATGTCATTTTTACAAATCAATCTACTCAAGCAAATAAAAGGATGGAAAATTCCACACTAAATGTCTCTAGCACATGCTTCCCCATACTTGTGAATGTTTCTTCAGCAGACTTTGGAGCTAAGGAATTACTTTGTTAGATAAAAGTCACTTTGTCATATAATGAGATTTCAGGATGTCAAAAGGACATGGTATCATGTAATTTCCTTACCCTTCAGGGTCAGATTACAGAAAGTTTTTTAACTGTAAATTGAATTTGGTACTAATTTTTCCAGTCCACACATTTCACCAGAATGGTCTAAATTTGAAGTAGTAGACCAGGAGTTGAGACTACAGCTAGAATCATAAGGCCAAATTTGAGCCTGTTACTGAGGATTCTTCAAAATGTTTGCACAAATGGCATAAACAGAGTGCAAGTGCACGTCTTGATCCCTTGCTTTTGCTTTCTTCCTGCCCACTTCCTTGTGGACAGAGAAGCAGATACAGTCGACAGTAACCTCTCAGTCTACCCTGTGTTACAACCAAAACAAAACTCATAGCCAGATAAAGATTAATGGACTAGATTAATAATGCTCTTGCACTAATAGCATTAGTCAATGTCAGGGCTCCTCCTGTGTGTTGAACGCATACACCTAATCTCCTCACCTGTGGCAGTATGCATCCAAATTTATACACTTGCCATTACTGCAGGCAGAATATCTTGTACCATTGCAGTCCAGATACAACTAGGGAAATTTCATCCCACACCTAGGACAGCAAATGTTTGCCAACAAAGACATCCAAAAGTCAATGAAAGTTCTTTTGTATACAGCAGTCAGCATCACCACAATCTAGTACTGCAATGAGACCTACACTGTGTATCAGTAGCATATAAAATATACAGAAATTCCATCAACAATGCCTCTTCCACATCTTCTGGATACAGTAGTAGGACTGTACTTCTTGAAGCCAGTGCCACGAGCATTCAGGCAAAACTCCTGCAAAATCACATGGAATGACATATTCAGATAGCTGCAAACTATCTCCCTCACAAGGTCTTGTTTTTTTCTACTCTCAAATGGCCAACTTTTTATGGGGGTGTGGGGAACAAAGAAAATGATTCAAAGATACTATGAAGCTCTCCTGGAGCATGACACCATTCTCATTAATGGCTGGGAGAATCTTGCTCCCAATTGTTCAGAATGGCAACGACTTGATGATGCTGAGCAATTCCAGAGAAAGAAAGGAAAGGAAGAGAGTTGAGCACTCTCAATTCCACTAACTCACAGGATATCGGCTGTATATGCTGAAAGATCTGCATGGTTTAGCCATGATCTAATTGAATGGCAGAACAGGTTCAAGGGGCCAAATGGACTTCTGCTGTTCCTATTTCTTATGGTCTTAAGTCAAGGATCAGCCTGATCATTCAAATGAAAACCCATGACAATAACTCAAAAACATGAGTGGACATCATCCTTCAATCAAGGGAGGATCAACAGTTATTGCAGATGGATGGTAGACCTCCACTGTTTATTGTATTAAGTGTCCATTCCTTCCTTCTTTGAGCCAGGTAATTGTTCCAGCCACTCTGTCAAACTGCCATCACAATATTGCTGTTTGACAATGTTGTTGGATAATTTTGTTCCTACTTCATTAATTTTAAGATCACAAATTTGTAGCCAAAATACCTCATCATGTCAATCATATTTTTATATTCATCCTTTTGAACTTTTATAAAATCTATTGTATTTTAATGCTGTCTTGATTTTATTTTGTTTTTCAAGTGGATACCAAATGTTTGAGTATTCCATTCCAACCTAGTTACATTAGGTATCCTGGAGATGATTTTAAAAAATAGTTGAGCAATTGTTTAAAAGGTATAGATTGAACAGAAAACTCATATTGCAACAAATAGTATGTTTTTAAATTTTCAATCATTGCTGTTAAAATACTGGCCATCGTGGCTAAAATATTTTGAATTGTGGGTTCAGATGTGTCACTTTATGCATTCAACCACTGTTTGTACTTTGCTCCATAAAAACATTTTTGAACAATAGATGAATTTTTATACAAAGGGTGACTTACTGGGCCCATGATTAATATCGGATTAAACAGGAATGAGTTAATTTATAAACCATTAGACCAGAGTGCTGTTTATACCTATACAAATAACTGTGAGGACTTCTGCTTCTTTACAAAAGGCATTTGTTTTAGTGGTGTGGAATCTGGTGAACTGCCTGTGAAACAGGAATCCTTTGCTGAGATTTCTAACCACTCCTGACTAGCAGGCATTCAGGACAATCCTGCTGGTAAAGACATGCACCATTGCTATTTTTAATAAGGCGTCCTCTCCTCTTTTCCCACATTTTGACAGGATCCTCAGGGCTTGAAGTCACCAGTAACATTTAAGTATTTCCACTAAGAATAATTCGACTAGCTTTGTGGTCTTATTTCCCTGAAGGTGTCTACAGGTAGATGAAGTTGTCAAAAGACCTAGATCCTTTTGGGTATTTATAAATAGGCACAGTGACAACAAGAGTTAAGAAGTAATGAGCATTTTATACCAAGCATTGGTTGGGTCACAGGTAAAATGCTGTACCCCGTTAAAGGAGGTAAACTAAAACCGCAATGTACATATTGTGTAGATTTGCCAGGTATTGGAGATTAGTTATGAGACACTTGACATAACTGGGACTATTTCTATTCCTCAGAGAGGGCTAAGAAAATTTAATAGTAGATTTAAAATTTATGAAGGATTTCAATAGCACGAATTTGGAAATGATCTGCTAAGGTTGGGGAGTCAACGATGACCAGTCATCAATTCAAAATCAATTCAATGTGACTCACATTGTGAATAAACATAGAAGAAATTTAATTTATATAGCATTTTGTTAAAGTGTGGAATATTTCACCACAGTTTTGGTTAAGGTAGAGGCCATTGTATTATTTAAGGAAAATGTGGCAAATGTTTGAAGAATGCCAGCTACAGAGATAGAATGGTGCAAACAGGTTAACTATGGATTGACTTAACAATGAGTTGGCATTGATATGATAAGACTGAACGGTTTCTTCCTATGCTGTAACATGTACAATTTTCACTTTCTGAGATTTATTTCAGTTTGATGTCAACCTTTGCTACATCTAGTTGGACTGAAATTCACTTTTGGAGTATAAGCTGATGCAAAACTAAGAACAAAAATTCATGAGGCAGAATGTTAAAGCGATGTGCTGCAGAGCTAGCTTTGTAAATGTTTTCCTTGCATGTTGAAGATCAGCCTCGAAAATTATATGAAATCCTGGGCCAGACTGTAAAACGTCTGGAAGTTTCTTGTTCTGTCATAATGTGCTGTTTGGATAAAAGCACCAGAAAAACAGATGGATTTAGCTTCACCACAACTTTCTTGCATCTTGTCTGTGTTTCCTTTTGAGCTGGCAATAGAATGGGGGATGAGAGTTATATAACTGACATGGTCCATTGTTGAATCAAATGTACCTTAAAAAGGCAAACTTTTTTATCTGTGCAGAAGAACCCAGAGCAGATCAATTATAATGAATTTCTGGATAAAATAAAGAAATACATTTAATACCATTACCATACTTCACTAAGAGTTAGTTCTGCATTATGAATTTCTTCTTGCTGGGCCAAAAATTAATATAATTTTGCCAGTTTGATCTTTAATGCAATAATCTTGGTGTGAATAACTCCATATCATATGCATTAGATTTTTGGGCTATACAATGCATCTGTATTCATTCATTCTTTTCATGGTGTCATTTCACTGGATCTTTTTTAGTTTAGCTCTTTTTAAATCAGACAGTGAATGGTATAAATTGATGCCTATATGGACATGTAGAGAGCTATACCAGGTTCTAACCAGCCCTACTCACAGAATACTACAATACAGAAATTAAGATGGGACTTTGCAAGTAGTATGAAATGGTAAAGAAAAACAGGTTCAGACTGAAAGAGAGGAGGAAGAATATTTTTCTGTTTGCCATGACTACCGATGAAACTAAACCCTGTCAACGGCATCATAGATGTATTAGGACCAGAGACCAAACATTTATGTAGGAAATCTGTTCTGAGGAAGCGTCACCAGATATGAAACGTTAACTTTGACTTTTCTTCATAGATGCAGCCAGACCTGCTGAGCTTTTCCAGCAACTTCTATTTTTGTTCCTGTATTTATTTAAGGAAGTATGTTTTAAAGGAGGATTTTGAATGAGGAAACGAAGAGATGGAGAGACAAAGAGGTTTAAGAAGGGGATTCAAGACTTTAAGTTCCAGATTACTTAGGCACAATTGCCATAGTGCAACAAATGAAGTGAAAGATCCAGAATTGGAAGCACAGAGTTCTTGGATGGTTACGAGGGTTTAGGAGATTCTAGCAATCAGGATATATGTGACCATGGAGAGTGACTTGAACTAGAGTAAGATCATTTTAAAATCAAGGCTTTGGTGGAAAGGAAGCCAATGTACATCGGCAAGTAGAAGGGTGGTAAGTGAATAGGAGTTAAACTACAGGAAACAATGATAAATGCAAGTCCATAGATGGTGCAAGATGGGTTAAAAAACAATGAAAGAATCATGTACATTTAAAGGGAGATTTACAATATAGACTATTGCTCCAGTTGAGTAAATGATGAGTTAGTTTACTGTTTTAGAGAGCCTCACAACAGTTAGTGGGACAACCTAACACTGACTATGGAAAACTCATAAAACACTTGGAAGGAATGAGCTATAGAACCTTTAGCAGGCACCAAAATGAGGTTGCCACATCCACCATTATACTACCAACTGTATTTAAGCCCAGGTACACCTAGATAGCAATCATTGACAACAACTGATTCTTCGAACTTCAGATCAACACAAAGCCAGTTTCACATTGAACCAGCTACCAGAAGACAATAAAATTCATTGCTAAAGGAATGTATAAGTAGGGAAGCATTGTTGCAATTGTATAAAGCATTAGTGAGACTTCACTTGAAGTAAAAACCAAAAGAACTGCGGATGCTGTAAATCAGGAACACAAACAAAGTTGCTGGAAAAGCTCAGCAGGTCTGGCAGCATCTGTGGAGGGAGAAACAGAACTCAGTTCTGAGGAAAGGTCACTGGACACGAAACATTAACTCTGTTTTTTCCTTCACAGATGCTGTCAGACCTGCTGAGCTTTTGCAGCAACTTTGTTTTTGTTTTCACCTGAAGTATTGTGTAGAATTTTGGTCCCCTTACTTGAGGAGGGATGTAGTATTGGAGGCAGTTAACAAGAGACAGGGGATGTGATGGCCTAGTGGTATTATCACTGGACTGTTAGTCCAGAGATGCAGATAATGTTCTGGGGGCCTGTATTCAAATCCCACCACAGCAGATGGAGGGATTTGAATTCAATAAATATCTGGAATTAAGAATCTAATGATGAACATGAATCAATTGTTGGGGAAAAACCAACCTTTTAGGGAAGGAAACTGCCATCCTTAGCTGGTCTGGCTAACATGTGACTCCAGATCCACAGCAATGTGGTTGACTCTTAACTTTCCTCTGGGTAATTAAGGATGGGCAATAAATGCTGTCTAGCCAATGATGCCCTTATCCTGTGAATGAATTTAAAAAAAGGTTCACTAGATTGATTCCAGAGATGAGGGGTACGTCCTACGAAGAGATATTGAGCAGTTTAGGCTGATACTCTCTGGAGGTAGAAGAATAAGAAAGGATCTAATTAACATATATAAGATGCTAAAGGGGATTGACAAAGTAAACGTAAAAAGGATGTTTCCTCATGTTGGGCAATCTAGAATGAGAGGTCACAGTTTTAGAATAAGGGATAGCAGGTTTAAAACAGAGATGAGGAAAAATGATTTCTCTCAAAGGGTCATGAATCTGTGGAATTCACTCCCCCAAAATATGGTGGATGCCGGGACATTGAGTAAATTTAAGATGGGGACCGGGCAGGAAAGTGGAGTTGAGTCCGAGATGAGATCAGCCAATGATCGTATTAAATGGCAGAGCAGGCTCAAGGGGCTGGGTGGCCTACTCCTGCTCCTAGGTCTTACGTTCTCAAATTCAGGACAGAATTATTTGGAAAATATTCAGACCATCCGTTGATAAAGTATTCATGGATTTGAGCACTTTGTTCATCTGTTTTTAATGGTTTTTGAATTTCATTTAACTAATGTTGTTACTGATAGATATTTTGGCATCTTTAAAATATAGGACTCCAACCTTTGACAAAATTTATAGCCTCTTTTTGAGGTTTCTGAATAGGAACACATGATAATACACCTGTTATTGTTTTTTATTTCTCTTTTGACAAACTTGATTGCAGCATCAAATTTCATCAATCTTAAATGGAATCTTTGCACTCTTGGTGGCATTTCTGCCAGTTTATTCTAGATTAATGATGAATGCAATGGTTTGTGATGTGCCTCAAAGATAAGCTTTACACCTAAGAAATAATAAGCAAACTTCTCACAATCCCATGTAACTGCTAAAGCTTCCTTTTCAATTACTGCATATCTTTATTGTGTTTCACCTGAAGACCTGAATGCATAGTACACTGCCCGATGTATATCATCACTTTGAATTTGAAAATGTACTCCTTCTAGTTCAGTTAATGATGTTTCTGCAGCAACGATTGTATTAGTTCTGGCTCATAATGAGCCAATACGGTGAAATTAGTATCTTCTTTATTCTTTCAAATGAAATATGTTGATTTTCTCTCCAGTATTACACCTAGTCTTGTCCAAGAAATTATCAAACCGGTTTATTTACCTCATTGGATAAGAAACTTTTTAAATATTGTCTACCATCCTTATAATTCATTGAATCTCTGTGGCATTGTGAGGTGGTGTAAATTCTCTGATTGCGTTAGTTGTTTCATTATGAGCCCCATGCCTGATGCATGAAAGATGTAGCCTAGAAATGTATTGGCCGATTGCAGTAACTTGCACTTGTTATTGAGGGTAAGTGCTGCTTCTTGCGAATGTTGCAACACAGCTCTCACTCTGGTATCATGGTCTGATATGATGGAACCATGAATCAGGATGTCATTCATGTGGCAGAATACTCCCTGAAATCCTTCTAGAATACCCATCATCATCCCTTTGAACATTATTTGTGCTAATGTAATGCCAAAATGTAGTCAGTTGAAACAGTATCTCCCAAATGGTGAAATGCTTGTTGTCAGCAGTTTGGATTACTCATCTAACGATAGTTGCCACAAGCAGCCATTAGTATCTAGTTTGGTAATAATTATGCATTTTGTTAGCTTTGACGGATTCTCATCCACAAACTGCACTGAGTGGATCACCCTTTCCATAGCTTTGTTTAACTGATTGAGGTCATGACAGATTCACAGTCACCTGCTTAGAACCAAACCCAAACATCACTCTGTAGGTTTCATTATGGGTGAGATTACATCTTGATGCAGCGTTGATTCAATTTATTGCTTCATCTTCTGTATAAAGGGATGTGGAATTTTCCAGGATGTGATCGAACATGCTGATGCCCAGCCATCCAAGATCTCTCGATAATTTTTGAAATTCTGTCCTGAATTCTTTTGTTTTTTTCCTTAGCTTTCTAATTCTTTGAGGTGCAGATTTGTGCAAGCTTTATCAGATTAATAGCGAACAGTCTTGCTTTGGATCACTACAAGTCTTCTATGATTTCCTTCCCTTTGTGATGAAATGTAGCAGCTCCTTCACTTTGAACAGAATGCCTCCTGCTCCATGAAGTTATATCATTGCTGGCTGGAGAAAGTCTTGCTTTAGCCACTGTTCAGTGTCTTTTACGACTGGATCTCCTTTTCCTATGTCAAATTTGAAGTTTGGTTTGTTCATTGACTATAGTTTCTATTAGATACTGTAATTTCTCCCAGGAATCACACTTCATTGTCTGTAAAAATTTCAAATTCTTAAATGTTATTTACTTTAATAGGTTTTTCTTTCCGATTCTGCAGAGGTAGCATTTTCTGTGGCATGTAGGTTTAAATTGCCTCCTTACAGGAAAGGCACTCTGCATGTTTAGCTGGACGATCTTCACATTGGTACGACGTCTTCCTGCCATAGGGAGAACACTGTGTAGTGATGGCTACCAAACCTGCTGTGCTTTCCCCATAGGATATCTTCTGTGCCCCATGGACTGCACTGTGACGATCTGTTTTCTCTACAATGTCTTTCTGTAGGCTTGAATGAATGTACAGTTTTTCTTTCTCATTCTGATTATGTTACTGACTGCATGACTTTTTAATAGTGTTAACTATTCCCTCGACAGTAGAAAATCTGATAGTCTCTAAGACTCCTACGACAATGCAATCCCCAATTAAGTAATCTTTCAGGGCTTCGACTTCACATATCTCAGCAAGTCGATAGAAATCATTAATGACGGAATCTGGGCTCTCTCCCAGTAAATTCCCCCTTCTATAATTTTGTTTCTTCAAAGGGTGAGTTATGTATCAATTGCTTTTATAATGTTTTCATATCTCACGTTTCTTCGGTAATTCCTTCTGACCAATATGTTGACTGTACCATTGCAATATGGCATTGAGAAGCACCTGTTCCTTGTTAGGTAATTTTCATTCATCCTGAAGGAGTTCTGCATCTTCTGAACCTAGGACATTAGTTTTTTGATTTTTCAGCTTGATTCAGGCAATCCACATGTTCCAAGCATGTCAAGGGCAAGGATCTGTAAATGGCTATCTTGGCCAGGCCCTGGAGCAGACCCACAGGAAGATCCTCCATTTTACCTGCCTGTCTCCAGACTGGCTTCCAAAGCTCAGGAGAACGGGGCTGAAGTGCAACCAAAAATTAAGAAACAACTCCTTTTAAAAAAAGAAGAGGGGTTTAGCCTGTAATGACCTATACATACATGACTCATTGACACCAGAAATTACAGGTAGCCTCGGAGTCTCTGAACCTTTTTAACCTAAAATTGAACAGGGCAACCACATGCAACATCCTCCAGCCGGGGTATCCGATGGAAAAGGAGAGGGATCCTTTATAGAGGGCCCTCCACTCGAGGCCTCCATCACTCCTACACAGCAAGATGGAATGGCAAGGTGTGTTTGGATGATGGACAAAGGTAAGGAAGTGAAAGGTACCCATGATACAGAAGCCCCCTCTGAACCGAACAGAACGACAAGGAGGGAAGTTGTCCAAGATGGGTCAAATTGTGGGTGCACGTTCTCAAGGGTGTTTTCAGGGCCTGGGGGCAAATGTGAAATTCCACCTGTACCGACATCAGTACAGATAGAAGCCCACCACACGCTTAACCCATCCCAACACCATGAATGCCCTTGGGCAACTCTGGATGGCTTTGGTCAAATGTTAACAAATAGCCACCCAGAAAGTTCTGGCAATGTCATCCAGTCCACACCTCCACCACTCAGTATGCCCACGTGTTTAGTCACCACTGCAGCCTGAGCCAGCCACCAAGCTGTATTAAGTGGATATATAGATTCATGAGCAGCAGCTCCCCATCTACAGCCACTACCTGCTGATGAGGGAGAGCTCTGTTGTGAGGTGAAATATGCCAAACTTGGATCAGTCCTTGTAAAAGACAGGCAACTCCCATAAGTTATGAAGATCGGAATGATCTACGAACAGGGGCTGCATGTCAGAATTGAGGCCATGCGAATTAATTCAGCAGGTCACACCATCTAAGAGGGATGTGACATAAAGACTACATCTTTTCCTGTTCTTGTATTCATCTATTCTCATTTATGATCTAATTTTTTAAAACGTGAATGGAAAATATATTTTCTACTTCAATTGCATAAGCTTTTTACTGAACAATTTACTGATCAAGTGCATATGCAATCTGACATTATTGTTCTGGTAGAATTTAGGATTCTGTCCTGTGAAGGAGCTGAAGTTAGTGAAATGAAGAGAGGATTGCAGAACTCCAATAGATGCAGAAAACTCACTCAATTTCTTAGTGAAAAGAAACAACTTGATTTAATAAAGCAAACTGATTTCAAAATACATTCCATCATTGGGCAAATCACATACCTCTTGCGTTGGCTGTGCAATACTATTCCTCCAGTAGATGGCACTCCAGAACTTCTGCGAATTTATGTTTCATCACCTTTAGGCATTATCCATGCGCCACTGCCTGATAAACTCAATTGGATAGGAATATTGTTGCTTAAAATAACAAATGATAAAATCTGATTTTACTTTCATCATGTCTGCTGTACAAGGGTTACATCAAACCAATTCAATCCAATTTTCACCAGTTTCATCAATGCAATAGTATCAGCTTTTCACTGATGGAAAGCATCGAAGGTCTGTGTTAGAATCATGCCAATTAGCAATGATCTTTACAAAATATTGCATTGAATCCCTTCTTATTTCAATACCACACTAAGTGGAGAAGAGAAACCAGTAAAAACAAATGTCATGGATCGGAGGTTTACAAAAAAAACTACTGTGCCCTAATTTATTTTCTTAATAACGTATAATTTAAGATATTTCTTTTAAATTATCAGTTCTCATTTTCCTTTAAAAGACTCCATGTAGAATCATTTCGAATGCAGTTCCAGCTCATGAAAAAATACCATGTGGCATTTCCTTTGTAGCTCTATGAAGCAGCCAGCAGCTATAGCAGGCTTGACTCATGGCGAATGGGTTAACCAATATTTTCATGATTACTCAGTATTTTATTTATAAACTCTAACTCTAGAATGAGTCACATTGTGAGTCATATCCCACTTGTCAGGCTACACGTGTATTTAACTATCCATGTTCATATGTGGCTGATATTATTTGAGCAGTCTGGTAATTAGCATATTTTCATGGACAAATCTTTAATAGGATTATCTCCTATTTCAAAAAAGTATGCTCACTGCACAATTACACCTCAACGGCAATCATGCAGTTCAAAAACTTTATAACTTTATACCTAGTTATGAACTAAGAATTAGAAAATATCTTCATATCAGCAACGTAGTTGCTGTTGCAAAAGCCACCAGGAGGTAGATTGGATAGCCACTGAAATCAGGCATAAAGAATTTGATGTGCAATTATCTCATACCTTTTCAAAGTGATGCAAGCAATATATTAACTTCATAGTGTTTCCTCGTTCCATGATTGAGCTGTAAAGCTGAGCACTGAACCCATAGCAAAATAGCCGCACAGCACAGCAGGGGGCCGAGGATCGTGCATGGCTAGTACCTCTTAAAACTAGCTTACACAATTTAAAACCACATTGGACCTCCTAGGGAAGTGCATTTTCACTGCAGAAAGGGGTGGAACTGTTTAGACAATATTTGAAGGCCTTTGGGTATTAAAAGAAGTGGCTAGTAAGATAGTGGATGCATTGGCTTTAATTTACCATAAATCCCTAGATTCTGGGTGGTTTCCACTAGTTTGTAAAATAGTGACTGTAACTCCTTTATTCAATAAGGGAAGACAGAAAGAAGGAAGAGAGATGACAAGGTGTAGAGCTGGACGAACACAGCAGGCCAAGCAGCATTAGAGGAGCAGGAAAGCTGACGTTTCAGGCCTAGACCCTTCTTCAGAAAATAGCTTTCCTGCTCGGCCTGCTGTGTTCATCCAGCTCTACACCTTTTTATCTCAGATTCTCCAGCATCCTACTATCACAGAAAGAAGGAAACTTTGGTTCAACTATCATGGGAAGATGTTAGGATTTCTTATTAGAGGGACATTGAGAACAATTCAAGATAATCAAGCAGAGTCAAAAGACTTTCATGAAAGGGCCATATTTACCCATTTGTTGGGGTTGTCTGAGGAAGTAACATGTGCAGTGGTTAAAGGGGAACCTAACTGCACTTAGATTTCCAGAAAGCATTTGATAAGTTGCCACATCAAAGGTGATTGCTGAAAATAAAAGCCCATGATATAAGGGGTGGCATAATAAAATTTAATTCCAATTCCAATTCCAAAACATATTGGTATCGAAAGCTCACTTACATGAAATGGAATAATCATATATGGGTCATTTTCTGGTTGGCAAAATGCAACAAGTGGTCTGGCCTAGGGGTCAGTTCTGAAGCCTCAACATTTTTCAATTTATATAAATAACTTGGTGAAGGGACTGAAGGCATGGTTGCTAAATTTGCTGATGACACAAAGATAGGCAGGATGTATTGTGAAGAACATACTAACAAATGCGTTAGGAGCAGAACTAGACCACTTGGCCCCTCAGGCTGACTCCAGCTTTCAATTAGTATTGGTATTCATGATGTGGCCTCAAAGTGACATACCAGCTATACATTCATTACTTGGCACTATTCATGGTGTACAGTCGATGGTACCCTGCACCATGGGGCAGTCTGCTGCCCTGTTAAAACTAAATGCAAATTTGCTCTATTCCTCTGTTTAGGTCCTCCTCCTGAACTCTCTCCTCTCTTGGATTGTGGTCTTGGCCCTGGCTCCATCATCCTCGCTTACTGCAGGCCAAGGAAAACTGCAACTATAGATTCAATTATTGAGAGGAACTGGTGTACCCTTATAGTGAGAGTGACTGCCCTTGGCATCAAGGTTACATTTCACTATGAGCGGCATTAAGGAGCCACAGCAAAATTAGAGTCAACAGGAATTGGACAAAATTCACCACTGATTGGAGTTATACCAAATACAAAGGAGGAAAGTTATAGGTTATGGAATGAAAGGGACTGTAGCAAAGTGGTTCAAATTTAGCTGAGGGATAGAAAGCAGAGAGTAATGGTTAATGGGTATTTTTCAGGTTGGAAGAAGTTTTGTGGAGGAGTTGCCCAGGGATTAGGATTGAGATCCTTGCTTTTCCTGACGTCTGCAAGTGATCTAAATCTTGGAGTGCAGGGGATAATTTCAAAGTTTATGATGATAGAAAACTTGGGAGAATTGTGAACTGTGAGGAGGACAGGGTAAAACTTCAAAAAAAAAGAGACATTATGGGAGTGGGGAGATATGTGGCAGATGAAGTTCAATGCAGAGATGAGTCAAGTCAAATAAATGGCACTATTCTAAAGAGTGTACAGGAACAGAGAGATCCAGGAGTATGAATCAAAAATCCTTAGACAGCAGTTTCTAAATCCACAACAACGACTATTTAGAAGGTCAAGGGCAGCAGATACAAGGGAACACCATCACCTGCAAGTTGCCCTCCAAGCCACTCACCATCCCTGACTTGGAAATATATCATCATTGTTTCATTGTTGCTGGGTCAAAATCCTGGAATTCCCTCCCTAAGGGCATAATGGGTCTAGCTACAGCAAATGGATGCAGTGGTTCAAGAAGGCAGCTTACCACTACTTTTTTAAGGGCAGCTAGGGACAGACAATAAATGCTGGCTGGTCATCAAAACCTATATCAGTAAATAGAAATAGTTTTTAACATGGCAGGACATTAGAGTGCTTTTAATAAAGCATACAGTAAAAAGGTATTTGGTATAGAGTAATAGGCCACACTTATATAAGGTACCAGTTCGACCTCAATTGGAGTATTGTGTGCTATTCTGGGTACTACATTATAGAAAGGAGGTGAACATGTTGGAGGGCAGCATGGTGGCTCAATGGTTAGTACTGCTGCCTCACAGTGCCAGGTATCCATTCCAGGGTTTGATTCCAGCCTTGGGTGACTGTGTGGATTTTGCATGTTCTGCCCATGTCTATATGGGTTTCCTCCGAATGCTCTAGTTTCCTCCCACAGTCCAAAGATGTGCAGGCTAGGTGAATTGGCCAGGCTAAATAACTCCATACTGCCCAGGGATGTGCAGTCTAGGTGAATTGGCCATGGGAAATGCAGTGTTACAGGGATAGGATGTGGGTGGAATACTCTTCAGAGAGTTAGAGAAAACACGGCAATGGGCTGAATGGCCTCTTTCCGCACTGTAGGGATTTTATGATTCTAGAGTGCAAGAGAGGTTTACAAGAATGATTGAGAGTTTGAGATACTTTAGTTCTAAAGAATGATTGCTTTCCTTGAAGAGAAAAAGTCTGAGAGGAGATTCAATACAAGTGTTCAAGTAGTCTGTACTAAGTGGGTAGGGAGATATCCTTGCTGAGAAATGTATCAAGAACTAGTGGGCACAGTTTTAAACTGTTTGACAAAAGAATCAAGCATGAGGTGAAAAGGCTTTTCACGTATTGAATAGTTAAAATCTAGAATGAACTGTTTGGCAGGATGCTGGAGGTGCATTCACCTCAAACATTCAAGAGGACATTGGATGTTTATTTCAATAGAAACAGTGTGTGGTGTTGGAGGGAAAAGGCAGGAGATTGGTGATGAGTTAAAATGCTTGAGAGCCAGTGTAGACATGATGGATTGAATGGGCTCTTTCAGTACAGTGGCTATTCTGTGGTTCTGCGATGATTGTGGTTGTTAGATGTCAATCATCTCAGCTCAGGACATCTCTGCAGGAGTTCCTCAGGGTATCATCCTAGGTCCAACCATCTTCAGCTGCTTCATTAATGACCTTCCCTCCATCATGACATCAGAAGTGGGAATGTTCGCTAATGATTGCACAATGTTCAGCACCATTCACGACTCCTTAGATACTGTCCAATGTCCAGTCCACACAGCAAGATCTGGACAATATTCAGGCTTGGGCTGACAAATGGCAAAAATAAAATTCACATGGCACAAGTGCTAGGCAATCACTAGCTCATATTGTCATATCAATAAAAACTGAACTGGACCTGTCATTAAGTACAGTGGTTACAACAGCAGGTCTGAAAAGGAATCATGCAGCGAGTAATTCAACTCCTGACTCTCCAAAGCCTGTTTGCCATCTACAAGGCACAAGTCAGGAGTGTAAAGGAATACTCCCCACTTGCCTGGATGAGTATAGCTCCAAGAACATCCAAGAAGCTTGACATCATTGAGAACAAAACAGCCTGCTGATTGGTACTACATTCATAAACATTCACTTCTTCTGCAGCATTTAGATAAGTACATGAATAAGAAATATTTGGAGGGATATGGGCTAAGCGCAGTCAGGTGGGATTAGTTTCAAAAACAAAGTTGCTGGAAAATCTCAGCAGGTCTGGCAGCATCAGTGAAGGGAAAAACAGAGTTAACATTTCGGGTCTGGTGACTCTTCCTCTTATTTTTTACCTCTGCCTTTTTCTTCAAAGATGCTGCCAGAACTGCTGAGATTTTCCAGCAACTTTGTTTTTGTTGCTGATTCACAGCATCCGCAGTTCTTTCAGTTTTTATTTAGGTGGGATTAGTTTGTTTGGGATTATGGTCGGCATGGACTGGTTGGACCGAAGTGTCTGTTTCCGTGCTATATGACTCTATGACTCTATAACTGATGCTCAGTAGCAGTAATGTGTACTATCTACAAGATGCACTGCAGAAATTCACCAAAGATCCTTAAACAGCATCTTCCAAACCCATGACCACTTCCGTCTGGAAGGAAAAGGCAGCAGATACATGGGATCACTACCACCTACAAATTCCTCTCCAAGCCACTCACTATCCTGACTTGGAAATGTATTGCTGTTCCTTCATTGTCACTGCATCAAAATCCAGGAACTGCTTCCCTAGTAGTATTGTGGGTAAACCTCCACCAGATGGACTACAACAGCTTCTCACAGGTATCTAGGGATAGCCATAAATGCTGTCCCAGCCAGCAAAGCCCACATCACATGAATGAATAAACAAAAGCTTATTCAAAAGCAAAAAGCACCTTACCAATGTCCACAAAGATTTATGCAACTTGTCACAACCCTTCCAACAATCTAGTACTCTTAAAATCTAACTTGCAAATTGGATGTATTCCTTTAAATAGCACCGCTGGGGAGTTCATCCTACAGTCAATCACATCCAGCAGTACATGTTGAAGAAATGAAGTTAAATATAGCAGTGAGGTCAAAAATTGTGTCAAATGTTATAATTGGATGCTAACTCATGTTGTAATTCACCTCTATGTTTTTGCATATTTGGTTGGTGGAATAATAGTAAGGTGGTATTGGAAGAACCACTATTCTTATGCCCCAATTGTCCGTCAGTATCAGTTCTGATTATCCTGCCTCATCCTCTTTGCTCCCTCTGACAAGGTCAGCCATCTCCTCCAATGTATCTCCTCCATTTCCAGCTCAATGGAATCATCCACACTTCATTCCAATTCTCTTATTGTAAGCAGAAAATCTCCAGAGCTTGTTTCCCTGTTCCAGACCACGATGTCCCTCAAAAATCCAATCCTGGCCTCTTCCCCAATTACTGATATTGGTTTGCAGAAATAAGATCAACTTTCCCATTTTTCCTGACAACACCCAACTCTACTTTTCACACCTCTTTTATCCCTGCCATTGATTTTATATTGTTGATCAGACATCCAATCTAGGATGCAATGCAATTTCCTCCCTACTAACCTCTTTGCAACTCCGTTTTGGTTCCTCTGACGCTGGTTCTTCTGCATCCTTCGCTATACCTAGCCTTCTTGCTCTGTAATATCTTCCCTAGACTCTTTATCTCTCCCTGTCTTTCTCCTCTAAGATGCTGCTGAAGTTCCAACTCTTTATGCAAGGACCATCTCTTCTAATAAGATCTGATTTGGTAGCATTCATTTTACCTTACAAATTCATCAGTTGCCTGAAATCCATTTACAGTATGTTAAAAGTCCTATATGAAAACAAGTATTTTTTGTATGTGTTTATGCTAATTCTTGATGTTCAGCTCACTTTCCAAACTTGTGCAAGAATTCTTCTGTTCCTTCTTGTAAAAAGTGAGGTATTATGAGCAAATAAAAAATAACTTATCATATTATTAAAAAAAACTACAGAAGTAAAAAAGGCATGATATTGAAAACACCATAAATCCAAGCTTTTTCACACTTATCAACTCCACAGCATGTGATGTTTCCCTCTGGCAATTAAAAATCATGCAGAGAATGGTTGGAATATGGACCTTGCTACCACACACAGCAGTTGAGTCAAAAAGCATTGATGCAAATACAGGAACCTAGACAAATGCATGAGGGAGGTTCGAACAGAAGATTATGATTTAAAGAATGAAGTGGGTTGGAAAGACTTATGTTTAAGTCAATTGTTTATTTGCTGTATGTTCTATGTAAAGTATAAGAATGAGACTTAAAGGCACTTGACCCGAAGATAAACCCAAACCAATGCAAAATGAGGAGTTCATTCAAAGTATTCATTTGAATAATTTTATAAGAATTCTGCATGTTAATTGAAGTTATGACATGAGACTTGGATAATTATGCTGGGACACAGTTTGAGTTGGTCAGAAAATTGCTGGGAGTGAAATTGCTGCAAACACAGGTAATACTGACAATTTTTCAAACTCTTGCACATCTTTCAT
Organism: Rhincodon typus; assembly: GCF_021869965.1. NCBI lineage: Eukaryota > Metazoa > Chordata > Chondrichthyes > Orectolobiformes > Rhincodontidae > Rhincodon > Rhincodon typus. Next base: position 31,346,123 of record NC_063344.1, read on the forward strand.
GCCTATCGGAAGGGAAACTATAAGTTCATGTAAAATTCACAGTGGCTAACCTGCTGAAAATGCTTATTGTTAAAATTGTGAGGATACTGTTGCATTGTTGTGTTTGATTGACAAATTCAGAAATTGTAATGCCATTGAATGTCAATCCTAGCAATACCAAAAATTTTTGTGCTTTATTTTATCAAATAAAATAACTGAATGGCTCTAAACCTAAAACACAGGTGAAACAATAGCTGTAAACAATGCTCAGAAGAAGGGTCACTAGACCCGAAACATTAACTCTGCTTTCTCTCACAGATGCTGCCAGACCTGCTGAGTTTTCCTAGCAATTTCTGTTTTTGTTTCTGAATTAGCTAGTTTCAGATATAAAACAACTCAACAGTGAACCTTGAAAGGACTACTTGAAGCTACCTCTCAAAAGGTTCATCCAAGATTTTTGCTTATCTAAATGTGGTTATTTCTCAATAGAAGTCTGGACCAGAATGCCAGAATGTAATTCATTCTGGCTTCAACACATCTATCTGAAATAAGTTTTGAATAGTTTCAGTCAAATTTCTAGTGGGTGTCAAAACTGCCCAACAGTGTGTGTGTGACATGTACCATCAGGAGATAAGCACAGAATGTTAAAAATAGATTGCACATTAATCACGGATGAGTTCACATAGTTTGGAAAGTCAAATTGGCAGAAGTACTCTCAGGGAAGCATTCATAGAATGTATTTTGACGGTGTTGTTCATGTGTGGAATGAACTGCCAGAGGAATTGTTGGATGCAGATACAGTTACAACATTTAAACAACATTTAGACAAGTTCAGGAATAGGAAAGGTTTGGAGGGATATGGGCCAAATGTAAGCAAATAGGACTAGTTTCGTTTGGGAATGTGGTCAGTGTGGATTAGTTAGACCGAAGGGTCTGTTTGCATGCTGTATGATGCTATGACTCGAATTTTTTGTGAATCCACTCACAAGTTAAGCTATTTTGATTCTGCTAATGTATAATGAGGAAGGTTTAATAAATGATCACAGAGTTAAATATCCCCAAGAACACACTGATCATAACATGGGAGAATTTAACTTTCAGAGTGAGAATGAGAAAATTTGGTAGGTAACAGCTGTGATGAACTTAATTAAAGATAAGTACAAAGGAATGAGGGTAGAGTCAGCTGGAGTGGACCTGAAAAGCATTAGCAGCAAAGATGGTTCCTGAACAATTGCAGATGTTTAACAAAATAGTTCATGACTACAAAGATATACTCCAGGATTCCAAGGAGGGAATAAGCCAACCATACCAGGAAAGTTAAAGACAGCATCAAATTGAAAGAAAAACACACAACGTGACAAAGATTCATGGCAAGCCAGAGGATCAACAAACCAGCAAACCAATAAAAAATGACCATACAATAATAAATAGGGAGAAAATAAACTTTGAGGGTAAACTTACATGTAGTAAACTTATGTGAACTTGGAAGGCAGATGGCAAAAGCTTCTTTAAATATATAAGAAGGAAAATAGAGGAAAAGGAACATAGGCCCCTTAGAGAATGAGGCTGGGGAAATAATAAAGGAAAACCAGGAAATAACAGAGGAGTTGAATAAATACTTTACATCAGTCATCACAGTAGAAGACACTAATAGCATTCCAAAACTGCCAAATAATCAAGGGGCAAAAGGAGGAAAGGAAATAAATACAATTATCAGTGGAGAAAATGTCCTAGGGAAACTAATGGAGTTCAAATCTGATACATCCCCTGGTCCTAACGGGAATGTATCCCAGGATATTAAAGGAAGTAGTTACAGAGATAGCGAATGTACTGATAGTAACCTTACAGGAATCCTTTGATTCTGAAAAAGTTTCAGAGGATTGGAAAGGTTCCTATTGTAATGCCTTCACTTAAAAAGGGAAGGAGACAAAAGTGGCACAATGGCTTAGTGGTTAGCACTGCTGCCTCACAGCGCTAGGGACCCAGGTTCAATTCCACCCTTGGGCAGCTGTCTGCTTAGACTTTGCACATTCTCTGTGGGTTTCCTCCTACAATCCAAAGATGTGCAGGCTAGATGGATTGGCTGTGCTAAATTACCCATTGGGTCTGGGTGGAATACTCTGAGGTTTGGTGTGAACTTGTTGGGCCAAAGGGCCTGTTTACATACTGCAGGGATTCTATGATTCAGATACCTATTGGCCAGTTAGCTTAACACCTATGATTGGGAAAACCTTGGAGTCTTTTATAAAGGATACAGCAGAACATTTAGAGATATATAGCACAACTGAGCATGGCTTCTTGAAGGGGAATCGTGCCTACCAAATTTTCTAAAATTCTTTAAGGAAGCAATGAGAAAGTTAGGTAAAGGGAGCCAGTATTTGTAATATATTTAGAGATAGCGGTACACAGCATGAAAACAGACCCTTCAGCCCAACTCACCCATGCAGACCAGGTTTCCTAACCTGAACTAGTCCCATTGGCCTGCATTCTTCTGAACATTTCCTATCCACGTACCTCTCCAAATGTCTTTTAATGTTGTAAATATACCTGCCTCTACCACTTGCTCTGGCAGCTCGTTCTATATACACACCACCCTCTGTGTGAAAAAGTTGCCTCTCAAGTTTGAATTTCCAGTCGGTGATTTTGATAAGGTACTAGATATTAGGCTATTAATAATATAAGAGCCCATGGTGTTGGGGGTGCGGGGCGCAGGTGTGTTGTTGTGATTATTGGCATAGATAGCAGATAGGCTACTAACAGAAGACAGTGATCTGGAATAAGTAGGGGGAAACCTGTAACGGATGGATTGGCACAAGAATCAGTGCTAGGCTACAATTAGTTACAATATATATTAGTAACATGAATGAAAGAAGTGAATATACTGTTGACAAGTTTGCAGATGAAGCAACAATAGGTGGAAAGGCAAATGGTGAGGATGACACAAGAGGCTGAATCTTACATGTTTTAACTAAATCCAAGTTGCATCAAATTTCCTCAAGGGATTTCCACCATGCAAGGTTTCTTATTGTATCTTACCAAACTCACCTTGTTAATTATAAAGCCCACCCTTACAAAACCTCTCAAGTCACATTCTAACCCCATCTTATAATGCACTATTCCTGGAACAACTTGTCACTCAGCAGATACCCCAGAATCCCCTTCACTTGGGCCAATTTTAAAATCTTGTTGTGCACCCAAACAAACACTGTCAGTCCGGAGCTGCCCTAATGGTTCCTGACATCTTTCCCCAGACATGGCATAAAGGGAAAATAGGCTCATTGCTTTCCGGATGGGGACCTGGAGGTCCTGCTGGATGTGACGGTGCATGCATGAGTTAATGTAATCTCAGCCATCTGAAGCGAAGAACAGCACTGTAAGAAGTAGGTTAATGTCCTTCTCCACTACACCAGCATAAGTACCACCATCTTCTCTCTTCTTGCTCACAATCACTCCTTCTCTGCTCCTGTAACCAGCTTCCACCAAAGCTCATGCTCTACCACTCTTACTATTGCCTGCAACATCTTCCCTCACTCACTGTCAATCCCTGGCATCACTAACCCTGAATCCCCTGTACACTACCCATTCAATCCCCACCTGTTCCAGCAGTAACAGCTGTGCCACCCACTTCTGTCTCCCTTAATACCCACCTCTTTCTGATTCCATGAGGAAAACAGCCCACAATAGGGTAGAAAGAGTCGAGATGGGTGGTGGCCTGCCTGATATTCAGCTCTACACGCCCCCACTATGGGGAGGGGAACCTGATTCTGACTGCCCTGAGTAGCTAATGCCCCTGGACTGCTACCAGAGGCCGCCCTTGACTTACTGTGCTGGGACATTCTGACCAAAGCCTATCCCCCTTAACTTCACTGAGGACAGCTGACAACCATGACAAGCTTCCTGGCTTTGAGTCTGCACTAAACGTCAAGACTAGACAGAAGTATCATGAGCCTAGTAACTTGGGTTGAGGGGACAAAGCGCAAAAGGGCAAGGCAAGGCAGAGATGATGTGAGCATCCAGGTAGGCTCAGAGTGAATGAAAACAAGCTCCGATATGCAGACTGGACCAGTCCATGAGCTGGGTGCATGTCCCTAAGCACACAGTCTCTTTATAGTGCAGCACTAAAATGCAAAAGTGTTCTGTGAGTGGATCAAAGATGTGCCATAAGATTTCTTAGAGGCTGGCACATGTCAGATGCCAATGTCTGTAGGGGTGGGGCCTGTATGAGCAGTGCCTAAGGTACATGCCTTGAAATGTTGGTGCCAAGTGTCCAATACAGAGGTCCTTCTGTAAGCTGGTGAGCTGAATTTTCCAGGTACGCTTCTGATTTACATGTTGAGTTTTCTTGATATCTAGCTTTTTTGGCGGGTTCGGTAAGATAGAAGCTGAATATTAGTGAAGTGGGTTGGTCCATCAAAAAACTGTTTAACACATAATATTCCCCATTCATTGCAACTCATCACAGCCTAGTGAGAAACTCACTGTCTGGCTCGTCAAAGCATAAAAGATGGAAAGAGATGCTCCCACTGTCAAGGTGGACCTTCCAGACGTCTTGTCTGATTCTGCCACATATATCACTTAGATCCCTATATGATTCCATAAAAGGAGTCTGCAGTGAGATATAGACAGGTTAAGTGGGTGAGTTAAACATTTAGCAGATGGAATATAATCTGAGAAGATGTGAGGTAATGCAGTTCGGCAGGAAAAATTGAGGAGCTGAAAATTTTATGCAAAACGATGGCAGAAAGGTACATCACAGAAGGATTTGGAAGTCCTCATACATAACTCGAAAGAAAGCATATTAGTTCAGCAGCCAGTAGGGAAGGCCAATGGAATCTTGCCATTATTTCAAAGGGATCGATGTTTAAAAGAAGTGATATCTGGCTAAAATAGTACAAGACGCTAGTTAGACCATATCCACATTATTGTGAACAGATTTAGTCCTCCTATCTAAAGAAAAGTGGATTGGCACGGAATCAGTCCAGAAAAGGTTTACCAGGTTGATCATAAATATGAAAGGATTTTCTTGGAAGGAGATGCTGGAGTTGGTTTGGTTTGTACTCATTGGAGTTTAGAAGAATGAGAAGAGACTTTATTGAAATGCAGAGATTCTTAGAGAACTGGACAAGGTAGATGCTGAGAGGTTGTTTCCTCTTGTGGGAGAGCCTGTGACCAGAGGGCATAATCTCAGAGTAAGTGGTCACCCATTTAAGACAGAAGTGAAGGTGAATTTCTTCTCTCAGAGGGCAATCAATCTATGGAAGTCTAAACTGCAGCGGACTGTCGCGACAGGATCATTAAGTATATTCAAAACTGAGATAAACAGATCTTTCAGCAGCAGTAATAATCACTCGCTAACACATATAATTGTCCACCTAGAACACTCAGTGTCACTGGTCATGGGCTCTGTGGCCTTGCCTGGCTGAAAAGCCCAAACCTAGAGTTACAACTCCAACCGCAGTTTGGCAAGCATCGGACCCTGAGATTAGATCTTGGCCTTGAGATTGTGGTCATTCCTTTATCTGGTTCCTTTTCTGTACTTCCTCTTACCAATGGTTGTTCTCAAAGAATTGTGTCCCTTCATGCTAGAAGGTCTTTAATCATTAAGGGAATCAAGGGTAATGGGGAAAAGGTAATAAAATGGAATTGAGGATTAGCATGATCTCATTGAAGGGCAGAACAGACTGAATGGGCCAGATGTCCTCACTGCTTCCACATCTTATGATTGCATGAAGAAGAGTCCACATTACCAATTTTTATCTATTACAGAGAGTTCTCCAGAATATAAATGGCCAAAAAAGTTAGAACAATGGAAATCTCAGACTGGAATTCATTTTACTCTCAGTTTTGTTTCTTTAGGTAAAGTGTATGAAACAACTCACACATAGAAGCCTCAATGCAGGAAAGCCAAAAAAGGCCTCCTCCTGCACGATAACCATTCTACGTCTGTCAGAGTAGGCTAGATGTTTACTTTGCTGCACTTCACTCTTGCCTCTCCATCTGTGACCCCCCACCTCCTTATGATTCAACATTACTTCCCTCCCTTTCTATTTGTGAAATCTATCTATTATATGCTATTGTAATTCTGTTCTGGAAACATTTCCAGAACAGTAGATCTGCTAAATCATACTCACAGAAGATATCTCAATATCACCACCGAAACAAGTATTTATATAATACCTTACAATACCTGTAATGCAATAAAATATCCAAGTCTCTGGCAAAGCAATTCTGTAATAACTGGCCCAAGTATCTTCCCTTCTTCTGGCACATTCCATGGTCTTTAATCTAAGTAGTAATTTCAGTAACTTCAACCTAAGCTATATCACAGGTTTCCAACTTTTCATTGTGCAGGCAAATATTCTGAGTTTGGATACAACTAGTATGAAAGATATCAGAGGAGAATGTATACTCAAGATTTTGATCTGTTTTATTTTGTATTTCTAGAGGACTGATGGAAAATTGTGTGTTTTCAGCATCTTTTTCTTTGTTTCCAGAATTCCTTCAGTTGTGTGAACACTTTTCCTTCCTTATTAATTCTGATCTTGCTGTTTTTAAGCAAGGTCATTAAGCCGAAGCACTGGACTGAATGCTATGGTGTCCCAGTGGTGAGTTTGCTGTTGTGGAAGACCCATAAGGAGAAATCAGGGAGCATTGCTGCCACTTTCCCCCCAACCCCCAATATTCTGGGCATTTTTACATGGGATAAGCAAAGCCTAGGACAGCCCAGTACCTTCACCCCAATTGATGCAATTAGAGCTCTCCCGCCCAGCCTCAATCCTGATGTTTGCAGGAGGAATTGAGGGGCATGGAGGATGCCCAGGAGGTCACCCTGTTCAGGCTTCTGTGGGAAGGGAGGCATCTCCCTCAAAGGTCTCCTTTTCACATGAGACGTTGCTTTGATGTCTAACCTCTGGAAGGTGATCACTTCCCCCAGCATTTCCAACAAGTTCTCTATTCCTGCTTGCCCGACATCATTCCTGGGTCTTACTGCTCCTTGTTGCCATGAGTCTAACCCCTCCTCTGCATTACCTGGTCCCGGGCTCCTGGCCTTAGAATCTGGTGGATTGTTTGTAGCCCTAATTCTAGCCACTACTGCCGCTGGGTCTGGTGGGAATCTAATGACTTTTTGTAGTTTTAGCTATTTGTGTATCTTAAAGCTTTTCCATTAGCCCAATGAAGACAGATGTTCCAAGTTTGGCATGAGAATTGGCATAATTCTGACATAATGTAGAGTAACGAGAAAATGCAAATTAAGTTGAGATTCAGATCTACCATGTTTCAGTCCTTAATACCCTCCCTCCTCAATCCCAGGTGCCTCTTTGTTCCCTCGGGGGAAATGTTAAAACTGTTGCCAGATTGGCACTGCCTCCCCTCCATAAGTAACAGTGTGCCTTTTCACATTTTCAGCAGCGATGTCGGGCAGGTATTGCTGCAGGCATGGGTGTTTACCCTCAGGAATGTATCAAGTCCGATTTTCCAAATCCCTGCATAGATTTTCATAGCATTTGCAAATTTAAGAATACTGCTGATTAAACTCACATTCTGTGTTCCTTGAAAGGAGGCTTTCTGCCAGGCGTTTTACTGATAAACATCATGGATACTAAATCTAAATTAAAGTCTTATTTTTATTGAACTTGAAGCTTTAACTATGATTGCAGTATTTGAAAAACAACGATGAAACTTTAATTGAGCTAACATAACACTGCATCTTGCTCCATATTAACAGCAGCTGTTCCTATATATGCATTCTGCAGCAAAGTGCATCTGTTCATTGAAACTTGTATAAAATACCTTTGGAATGCATTCCTTCCCAAACACCATCAGCAGTTCTGCTTGGAGCTAGACACTTAACAGACTAATTCAGCCCTTCCCAAAGACTTGAGGAATGATTTTTTGAAACACTTGCCAGTCACACCTGATCAGAGAATTTTAGTGCAATCACCCAGAGCTCTCTGGTAAAGTGTTATAACCTGCACAATTAGAGTAATGGAATGAACAGCAGCCTGCTTCAAGCCCTAAGGGAGGAAAAACTGGTCAAGAGCATCATATATCAATCTATCTTCCCTTCTCACAAAGTTACAGCCAACAATCCACCCTTCGAAGCACTAGGGCATACAACAACGGAGCAAATGCTTATACATTAACTATCAATAAATAAAGTTCTATGCCATTTTATTCTGCATTCACTCAACATTTAATGTTTTTGTGTTTCACAACAACATTTACATCCTCAAGCTATGTCACAACATTGTCCACCCAATTAATGATCTTTTTAGTGTAACCACTATTTCTGTGCAGATTAAGGAAGCAGCCAAAAAATACACTGGGGCCCAAAGTTTGCAGTCAAAATAATGGTAAGGCTAACAGCACTCACTATTGTTTAAGTCCAACACATAATTACTTCATGAGTTCAGATAAATGATTGTAGAAGTTGAGATGTCTCTATCATAAATGTGCTGCTCTGCTGTTAAACTGTGAAAATGAAATTTCAAATTAACTACTACAAATGTGGAATCTCAGTGCTTCAGGTTTTAATCCTTGAAGGTGTAAATAATTTAAAAAAGAAAATAATTTTTCTTTCAATCCCCTTTCTCTCTTAATCTAATCTTTCTTTCCTCCTTATTATTTCTTTCTGTAACTGATTTAACCTTGATTCTATTATTCTTAGTGAATAGTGAATACCATGGAAACATTAACTCTGATTTCTCTCCACAGATGCTGCCAGACCTGCTCAGTTTTTCCAGAAATTTATGATTTTGTTTCTGATTTCCAGCATCCACAGTTCTTTGTTTTTCTGAAGAAGGATCCTGACCCGAAACGTCAACTTTCCTGCTCCTCTGATGCTGCCTGGCCTGTTGTATTCCTCCAGCTTCACACTGTGTTATCTCTGACTCCAGAATCAGCAGCTCTTACTATCTCTTTGTTTTCTTTTTGTGAAGTGGACACTTGCTTGTGATGCAGTTTGCAAACCTTTTCTTTTGGTAAAGGATATATCGTAATGAGGCAGACCAAACTCCTTCAAAACATAGCAAGGAGATAGCCTTGGCCCTAAATTTTATCTTATTTAAAGGCAAGTGTAAGGCACTGCATTCCAGATGTGATTTGATTGGTTAAACTACTAGGCTTTAAGCAAAAGACACTTTATCCTTACACCACAGTTAAAATACAAACAAAAAAAAAAATTTGAGAAGCTTTAACTCTATTAAAATACTTAACAAAAGAATATATTAATTAGCTACTACTCATCAACTGTTCCATTATAGCAGTAACCCATAAACACACCCATGGCAAAGACAAATTCAGCAAAACAGGTTTCCCTCACTTGCGATCTGCTCCTGTCCAGGAGAAGGGAAAAGAAACTAAAAGTATCAATCTAGCAGCAGGGAGAGAGAGAAATCAAGCTGTTGCATCAACAGTGAGTGAACTGTATCTAGTGCCTTCAACTCCAAAACCCCAACTTCAACAACAAAAGCAAAACAAAAATCCTGGGTCTGTGTGAGCCTGATTCCACACACTTATGCTTTTTTGTCTATTTTTTTTTTGAAAAAACCAAAGCTATGGAACAGATATCTTGGCTCCAAATTCACAACACCTCTCTTCAAGAGAAACAGGACAGAACAAATTCTTCTTGAAGGAACATTTTGTCACTATATGCCTGAGCTTGGACTCTTATAGCACAATGGTAATGTCCCTACTCTTGGATCAGGAGGCCTGGGTTCAAGTTCCACATGCTCCAGAAGTGTGCAATAACGTCTATAAACAGAATGATTAGAAAATATCTATATACTGGAGCCTGTTCTATTCACAGAAGTCCTGGCTGTGTTGTAAAGGGTACCTGCTGTTTCAATCTTGCAATCTCAGAAAGTTGCTATCATGGAGATTAAGTGGACATTGGACAGAGGCCCAGTTGGTAGCATGCCTGGCTCTAGCCCAATAAGCTGTGGTTCAATAAGCTTGAAACACTTCAGGACTCTCACTCCAGGACTTGTTGGCCATTGGAAAAAAGGTCATGATGCAGTACAACAAAATGATCATCACTATCAACGTAATCCTATCAACATTTGGCCACTATTTCTCAATGGGGAGAAGTGCATATGAGATAATCTGAAACAAAAAATGGGTATAGGCATTAACTAACATTAACATTAATTAACTAACCCGACATGGCACTTTATGAGCTAAAGTCTCCCAAATAACAATCAATGAATCAATGGGTGCTGGTTGAGAATTAAAAGTTAGCTAGATCATTGGGCAAGTTCCTTGCTCTTATTTGAAAAAGTGCTCTGGGAGCTTTCATATCAACCTAAATAGGGAGACAGGGCCTCAGTTTAACATCACAGTGAAAAGACAGCAATATCCAACATCGGAGCACTCGATTGGTAAGCACTGAATTGTCAGCTTAGATTTATATGTTTAACTCCTAGAGGAGTGCCTGAGACCACAACCCTCTGGCTCAGAGGCAAGATTGCTATCAACTGTTTCAAACTGCCACTTCTCTCACCATGGTATCATGCAAACATTTTCACATCTGTTATGAGTAGTTTGAAAGCTACAAATAGTGCTAGGTACTCCAAATGTAACAGGAAATGTTAACGAAAGATCCCACCCTCATTAATATTCTTCTCAGTTCTAGAGCATATTTCAATACTGCACTGGGGCTGTAATTAATGGTATAATGATAAAACATTTGCAGTTGACATCTGTTCTCCATAAAAGAAAGGCTTTTTCCAACTTCATCTGTTTTTACTTACTTGATGGTATCATTGCCGGCAGTAACAGAGGGAAGTTATTAAAACTTATGCTATACATGGAAAATGCTTTCTGTCCGTTGGGCACACAGTTACCTCCAGAATTCCGACACACACACACACACAAAACTGCTGCATATTGCAAATTATGAGTGTCAATGTGTTTGCTAAAATTTTTCTAGCAGCATTGTGGTTAATTTCTTGAAACACAAGTATCTATTTGATGTGTCTATAATGTATTGACAACATTCCACCTTTGCATCTACATTAACTGTTTCCAATTAGTTTTAAATAGGCAACTTTAACCCTTCAAATTAGAGTACAGTTCATTTCGTTCAGTCAGGGATAAGGACATTACTGGCTATGCCATCATTTATCACTCATCTCTAATTGCACTTGACAAGTGAACTGTAGTTCATTGCTGTTGGTAAATCCACAATGATGTCAGGTAGGAAGTTCCAGGATTTTGAACCAGCAATAGTGAAGGAACGACGATATATTTCCCAGTCAGGATTGTGAGTGGTTTGGAAGAAAATCCACAGTTGGTGGTGTTCCTCTACAATCTGCTGCCCTTGTCCTTGTAGATGCTAATTGGCTTGGAAGGAGCTTTAAAATAATATACACTGCTGCCAACATATCAGTAATTATGTCTTTAATGGTGTTGTCCTGGTTTCTGTCAAACTTCTTGAGAGTTGTTGGAGCTGCACTCATCCAGGTAAGTGGACAGTATTACATCACATTCCTGATATGTACCTTGGTAGATGTGGACAGGCTTTGGGGATTCAGAAAGTGAGTTAGTCACTGAGCGATTCTTAGTTTCTGGCTTGGTCTCATATCCGCAGTATTTATATTATGGACAGTGAGGAAGGTTATCAAAAATTGCAGCACTATCTTGATCAACTGGAGAAGTGGGCTGAGAAGTGGCAAATGGAGTTTAATATAGATAAGTGTAAGGTGTTGCATTTTGGAGAGTCAAATCAAGGTTGGAGTTTCATGACGAATGGTAGAGCCTTAAGGAGTGTTGTGGAACAGAGGAACCTTGGAGTGTAGGTGCACAAATCTCTGAAAGTGGAGTCACAGATAGATAGGGCAGTGAAGAAGGCTTTTGGTACATTGGCCTTCAACAGTCAGGGTTTTGAGTATAGAAGTTGGGAAGTTATGCTGCAGTTGTACAGGATGTTGGTGATGTCACTTTTGGAGTATTGTGTTCAGTTTTGGTCACCTTGCTATAGGAAGGGTGTTATTAAACTGGAAAGAGTGCAGAAGAAATATACAAGGATGTTGACAGGACTCAAGAGACTGAGTTATAGGGAGAGGTTGAACAAGCTAGGACATTTTTTCTTTAGAGCCTCAAGACTGAGGGGGGATCTTATTGAAGTATATAAGATCATGAGAGGCATGGATAGGGTGAATGCACTCAGTCTTTTTCCCAGGGTTGGGGAATTGAGGTGAAAAGGGCATCAGTTTAAGGTAAGAGAGGAAAGAATACATGGGAAACTGAGGGGCAACTTTTTCATTCAGAGTATGGTACGCATATGTAATGAGCTGCCAGTGGAAGTGGCTGAGGTGGGTACATAACAACATTTAAAAGGCATTTGGTTGAATACATGGATAGGAATGATTTAGATGGATATGGGCTAAGTGCAGCGACATGGGGTTAGTGTGGATGGACATTTTGGTCACCATGTACCCATTTGGACCAAAGGAGCTGTCTCCATACTGTAGGACTCTATGACTCTATATGGATTTTTCAGTTCAGTTTCTGGTCAATGGTAACACCTAAGCTGTTAAAATTGGGCTATTCAGCAATGGCAATTTATAGACTGTCAAGGGGTGAAGGCTAGATGCTCTCTTTTTAAAAGATGGTCATTGCCTGGTATTGTGTGGAATGAATGTGAATGAATGTACCACTTGTAAGCCCAGGCCTGGATATTGTCCCAGGTCTTGCTGCATTTGAACATGGAATGCCTCAGTCTCTGAGGAGTCAAGAACGGCCCTAAACATGGATAATCATGAATAAGCAGCCTCACTGCTGAACTTATGATGGTTATTGATGAAGTAGCTAAAGGAGATTGGGCCTAGAACATTACCCTGACGAATTTCAATAATGTTGTTCTGAAGCTGAGATAACTGACTAACAATGATAGCCATCTTCCTTTTTGCTAGCTAATTAGTGTAGAGATTTCCTCCTGATTCCAATTGACACAAGGTGTCTTAGAACTCCTTAAGACAATGCTCTTCTCAATTGTGGCCTTGATATCAAGGGCAGTCACTCTCACCTCACCTCTGGAGTTCAGCTTCTTTGTCCATGTTTGAACCAAATCTGTAATGAGATCAGGAGGTGAAGAGCCTGGCTGGAATCAAAACTGAGTGGCAGGGTTAGGTTTTTATGAAGCAAGTGCTGTTTGATAGCCCTGTCGATGTTCCCCCTCCTGATAATCAAAAGTCGGCTGATGGGGTGGGATTTGGCGTGGCTAGATTTGTCCTGTTTTCTCATATACAAAACATACGTGGGCAATTTTCCACATTGTCAGGTCAATACTAGTGTTATAGCTGTAGTGGAATAGCTTGGGCACAGCAAGTTCTGGAGTACAAGTCTTCAGTTCTATTGCTGGAATGTTTTCAGGGCCCATTGCCTTTGTAGCATCCAACACCTTTAGATGTGTCATCTTATCACCTCGAGAAAATCAAATTGGCTGAAGTCTGGTATTTGTGATGTTGGGAACTGTCAGAAAGGACCGAGATGGAGATTACCCACTTGGTACATCTAGCTGAAGATTGTTGCAAATGCTTCAGCCTTATCTTTTGTACTGTTGTGCTGTGATCCCCCTCATTGAAAATGAGGATATTTGTGGAGCCTCACCTTCCTCCAGTGAGGCGTTTACATGTTTCACTACCATTCACAACTAGATGTGGCAGGACTGCAGAGCTTAGTTCTGATCTGTTGGTTGTAGTCAAGTAATCCTGAGTTGTAGCTTCACTGGGTTGACGCCTCATTTTCAGGTAAGCCTGATGCTATTCCTGACATCCCCTTCCACAGTCTTCATTGAACCTGACTTGATGACAATAGTACAGTGGGGGATATATGGGCTCATGAGGGTACAGATTGTGGTGGAAAACAATTCTGCTGCTGATAGTCCACAGTGATTCATAAATGTCCAGTCTTGAGTTGCTAGATCTGTTCGAAATCAATTTCATTCAGCAGAGTGTTAGTGCCACTCCATTAATTTGGAGAGTATCCTCAACAAATGCTACATGAAGACAAGAGAGATCACAATACTTTAGCTGAATATTTTTCTGTCTGCTATAGTAGTCGAGGAAACTGGCAGTTAAATAAATGTTTGTTCTTGTTTCAGGCATGAATTGAATTCATTTATTGAGTGAGAAACCCTTGGACGGTACACTGAAAACTAAAAATGTGCAATTATCTTGCTGACAGATACAGTGTAATTTCACAGTAATCTAATTATGAAAACATATTGATTAGTTTCAGACATGATTTGCATGATTTTCTTTAACTTTTGAGATGGCCATTTTAATTGAAAAGTAGTGGTACCTCAAGAAGATTTTATGTTCCTATTCTGGCCTAAGCAAGTTTTATATAAAACTAAAAGAAACACTGGAGCCAATTGTATTTTTTTCCTAAGGTCACAAGATCTATTTTTTTCATTGATTTCTGAATCAGTAACTGTTGTTTTACTAAATATATAATGAGATAGATTAACCATGTAATTATTTAATTGCAGAATTATTAGATTATGATCAGATCAAAGCAATAAAACAGATTTCTTGAGAATTACTACCATAGATCTGGATATATTCATTACAGCACAGAGCTGCTAAAACTTGATTGAAGTGAATATTCTATCAACATGTTTGCAGGTGACGCAAAAAATAGGTGGAAAGGCAAATCATGATGATGACGCTATATGTCAACAGAGAAACACAAACAGGTTAAGTGAGTGGGCAAAAACTTACCAGCTGTAATACAATTCAGAAAATGCAAGATTATGTTCTTTGGCAGGAAGAATGGAAGAGCTGAATGTTATTTAAATGGAGAAAGACTACAGAAAGCTGCAGCACCAAGGGATTTGGGAGTGCTTGTGCATGAATCATAAAAAGTTAGCATCCAAGTTCAGCTGATAAAGTTGACCTTTATTTCAAAGGGAGTGGAGAATGAAAATAAGGAAGTCTAGTCAGATCATACCCAGAATATTTCGAACAGTTTTGGTTCCATTATCTACAGAGAGACATACTGGCATTGGGGGAAATCCAGAGAAAACTCACAGGGTTGATTCTGGGTATGGGGGGGATTTAGACCATAAGACCATAAGATATAGATGCAGAATCAGGTCATTCAGTCCATTGAGTCTGCTCTGCCATTTGATCATAGCTGATATGTTTCTCAACTCCATTCTCCTGCCTTCTTCCCATAACCCTTGATCCCCTCACCAATGAAGAACTTGCCTACCTCTGTCTTAAGTACACTCAATGACATGGCCTCCACAGTCTTCTGTGGAAGTGAGTGCTACAGATTCGCCATTCTCTGAAGAAATACTTCCTCATCTCAGTTCTAAAGAGTCATGTCCTAGATCTGTCCTACGAGTGAAAACATTTTCATCACGTCCACTCTACCCTCTCAACATTTTTAATAAAAACCAAAAGAACTGAGGATGCTGTAAATCAGAAACAAAAACAGAAATTAGTGGAAAAGCTCAGCAGGTCTGGCAGCATCCTTGAAAAGAAATCAGAGTTAATGTTTCAGGTTCAGTGACCCTTCCTCAGTTTCCACCAACATCTATTTTTGCCTCTCAGTATTCTGTAAGTTTCAATCAGATCCCCAATTATCCTTCTAAACTCTATTGAGTACAGAGCCAGATTCCTCGACTGCTCTTCATATGACAAGTCCTTAATTCCTGGGATCATTCTTGTGAATCTCCTCTGGACCGCATCCAAGGCCATCGCATGCTTCCTTACATACAGAGCCCAAAAATGCACACAATATTCTAAATGAGGTCTGATCAGAGCCTTATACAGACTCAACAGTATATCCTTGCTCTTGTGTTCTAGACTTCTTGAAATGAATGCTGATATTGCATTTGACTTCTTAACTGCTAACTGTACCTGCATGTTAACCTTAAAAGAATCCTGAACTAGGACTCCCAAGTTCCTTCATATTTCAGATTTCCAAAGCCTTGTCCCATTTAGAAAATAGTCTAATCTTCCTAGCAAAGTACCTACCTCACACTTTCCCATGTTGTATTCTATCTGCCACTTCTTTGCCCACTCTTCTAGCGTACCCATGTGCTTCTGCTGCCTTCCTGCCTCAACACTACCTT
Organism: Rhincodon typus; assembly: GCF_021869965.1. Taxonomy (NCBI): domain Eukaryota; kingdom Metazoa; phylum Chordata; class Chondrichthyes; order Orectolobiformes; family Rhincodontidae; genus Rhincodon; species Rhincodon typus. Next base: position 31,362,189 of record NC_063344.1, read on the forward strand.
TCCTTCCACCTATCTTTGTGTCATCTGCAAACTTAGCAACAATGCCCTCAGTTCCTTCATCCAGATCATTAATGTATAACATGAATAGTTATGGTTCCAACAGTGACCACTGCAGAACCCTGCTAGTCACCAGCCACCATTCTGAAAAAGACCCCTTTACCCCACTCTCTGCCTTCTGCCAATCAGCCAATCTCTATCCATGCCAGTACCTTGTTCCTGATACCATGGGCTCTTATCTTATTTAACAGTCTCCTGTGTGGCACCTTGTCAAAGGCCTTCTGGAAATCCAAATAGATCATGTCCGCTGGTTCTCCTTTGTCTAACTTGTTCATTATCTCCTTAAAGAATTCTAATAGATTTTATTAAGGGGAAAGGTTGTATTTGTACTCTTGGAGTTTAGAAGAATTTAAAAACGTAAAAATGAGAACCACCCTTTTTGAAACATATGGGATTCCTAAGGGGTTTGACAGAGTAGATCCAGAGAGGTTGTTTCCTAATCTGGGAGAATTTAGAACCAAAGGGCATAATCTCAGAGTAAGGGGTAATCCATTTAAAACAGAGATAAGGACGAATTGCTTCTCTGAAACATATTCAATCCATGGAATTTTTTTACCACATAGGACTGTAGAGGTTGGCTCATTAAGTGTATTAGAGGCTGAGATAGATTTTGAACCAGTAAGGGAATGAAAGGTCATGGGGATAAAGCAGGAAAGTGGAGTTCAGAATTACCAGATCAGCCATAATCTCAGTGGATCATGATTGATGGGCCTAATTATCTACTGCTTCTTATGCTAAAAACTTCTTTTAACAGGCAATCATTTGTGTATCAATAAGCTGTGCAGCTCAATCAAAGGAAAGAACAGGAAAGTTTTATGGCATTGCATTTACAAGGATTATAAAATTGTGGGTAGTGTGTGTCCAAATTTCCAAGTTGTACCCTGGGGTGTAGGGGCTGGGGGGGCCACAGGAATTGAAAAATTGCTCCTTTAGCTTTTTCTACCATCACAACATTCAAATGGTGGAATTTGCAGAACAAGGGAGCAAAACATGTTTTGGATTGTTGTGATGGTTCTGATCTCTGTTGTTAGTGTATTAATGGTTGGATCACATAAAGCAAATGTCACATTTATTTTCTATGCCAGAACTTACTTACTTTTGAAATAAAAGTGCCATTTTAAAACTTTCACATCATAGATATTTTTACAATCTTTCTGTTTTATGCCAGAATTTGTATGAAGCCAAGAAATCAGAATTTTTATGGACTCAGTAAAAGTAAACTTGGCAGTTTATGCTTTCACTCTAGAGGAGAAATCGTCTCAAGCTATATTTAAAAAGTGCAATGTTATTAAAAAAAAATGGAACAAATGTAACAAAAATTATATGGGATTGGTTATATGTTAGAAATTTTATATGATACATCCAGAGTAATTGGTTCAAATGAAAATGCACGAGTTTTTTGTTTCAGAAATATGGATTTTTTTATCTAACCCAGAAATGGGGGAGGGACGCAGAGGCGTAGGTAGTAGGTGTCAGCCCATGTGAGGGATTGAATCATCAAAAAGTAATGAGAAGCCCCACGCAATCATGCTGCCTTTTATATTTAATCAGTACTTGTTTGGAGGTGGACTTGTTGGACTGGCAGGTTGGTGATTATAGTGAGAAACGTGGCAACTGACTGAAGATTTATCCATGCTTTTTGGTTTGAACAGCCAATGTGAAATATGCAATGAGAGTTCAGCAGGGATTGGTGGGGTTGCAAATTGACAAACTGATTAGCCTTAATTACTGAACTGTGAGAAGTGCTTGTTTGCCTAAGCGAATGGTATTTGTTCACAGGACTTGTTCTGAGAGTGAAATTTAACTGCTTTGGGAGTGATTCCCAACACTTGAAGTCATTTCAGCAGCCCTGACATTTTTTGCAATTTTAATCTGCTCTTCCCAGCTGTCAGCCTTCACTACAGCACGGGAACAGTTTATGCCACTCTATTTGGTACTTCTGATAAGGAGGAAAAGGAACAGCACCAGCAGTAAATAAAGTCTCACAGATCCAGATCACAGGGATACTCTGTTATTAGAGAAAGATGACTGGTGTGATTTTAACCTGGGAGTTCACAATGCCTCAGGCAAGGAGAGAGATTTATGGTAACTACAGCCATTACAGCAATTGAACTCTCATTGTTGGCATCACAAGCCAGCCATTCAGCCAACTGAGCTAACAGATCCCAGCACCAATAAAGCAACACCATCAGTTTCAGGAACAAAAACAGAAGTTGCTGCAAAAGCTCAGCAGGTCTGGCAGCATCAGTGAAGAGAAATCAGAGTTAATGTTTTGGGTCTGGTGACCCTTCCTCAGGACAGCACCTGCAGTTCTTTCAGTTTTTTTCAAGTGTTTCAGGAGTAGCAGCAGCAGAGCCCGAGCTGTCTTCCCAGTCATTGGCCAATTGACAGGACAGAGAGGGTGGACACTGGTTCAAAATCAAGGAAGGAATACCATCATGTGAGGTTTCATAGAGCACAGATCATACAAACTTTACAGTGTGGAAACAGGCACTTTGGCCCAACACGTCTATGTTGGCTAGTTGAGGCCTAGCCAACATTTTATACAATTCCAGCACCACCTCCCTGCTCTTAAACTCTATCCCTCAGCTAATAAAGTCAATGATCCCGTATGTTTTCTTAACTACTTTATCTGCCTTAAGGGACTGGTGAGCATGCACAATAAGATCCCTCTGATCTTCAGTGCTTCCCAGGGTCCTACTGCTCATCACATATTCTCTTGCCCTGTCTGACTGAAACCTTGTTTGCCAGGAGTGTCCACCTTGCTACTGATGAGGCCCTCAGACTTGCAATGACTGAGTTCCTGTAGGTCCAGAGAACCATGGACTGTGCATGTATCAATCAGGACAACCTCAGCCCAACCAGCGGTACCTATCAAGTGAAAGGTGTTCCACATTTTTTTATTCATTCACAGGATGAGAGCATCACTGGCTAGGTTAGCATTTATTACCCTTTCCAGAGGGCAGTTAAGAGTCAACCACATTACTGTGGGTCTGGAGTCATGTATAGTCCAGACCAGGTAAAGATAGCAGTTTCTTTCCCTAAAGGATATTAGTGAACCAGGAGGATTTTTCCCAGCAATTGACAACGATTTCATGGTCATCATTAGACTCTTAATTCCAGGTTTTTTATTGAGTTCAACTTCTACCATCTGGTGTAGTTGGTTCATTCATTGAACTAGAGGGTAATGGGAATCTGGAACTCACTGCCTGTAAGAGGATTATCTTTCTGCACATGGCTGAGCGACAGCTCTGTAAGAGACTCAGACTCTTCAGCTATTACAGGTCAGCAGTATCCTTTATCAGAAACTGAAATTATCCAAATCCAATTATGCAATCGGTCCCTGAGGTGTTCAGATGAAGGATTGTCGAAATTTATCCAGGTAGATTATTCACCAGACTACATTGAAAAAATATGTCAAGATGGACTGTAAATTTCAGCAGGCCCAAACTTTTGCTTATACGGAGAGAAGCTTCTGAGAACTTTTTTACTTCTGGTTTGAAACTCAGCATGTAGAGGAGCAGATCAGGCCTAAGAACTCAACTAACCCTCCCCAGAGCCTGCCCATGTTAGATGGTGCCTTGTTTCATGATCAGTGGGCCAAACAATGGAATCTTTTCATTTCTTCACTGACAGATCCACTCCAATTGAACACAAAGTGCAATTTTTTTATCTATGCAGTGTTGCTCTGGTGACTGTTAATTCTTGAGATTCACACGCGAGAAAATTTCAATGAGTGGTCTGAGAACATAGAACATAGAACAGTATAGCACAGTACAGGCCCTTCGGCCCACGATGTTGTGCTGAACTTTTACCCTAAACCTAAGGTCTATCTAACCTCCACCCCTACCTTATACTATCATCCATATGCCTATCTAATGGCCGCTTAAATGCCCCTAATGAGGCCAACTCCACTACCCTCTCCGGCAATGCATTCCACGCCCCTACCACTCTCTGCATAAAGAACCTACCTCCGACGTCTCCCCTATATCTACCTCCATTCACTTTAAAACTATGCCCCCTTGTAATAGCTACCTCCACCCGAGGAAAAAGTCTCTGGCTGTCCACTCTATCTATACCTCTGATCATTTTGTACACCTCTATCAAGTCACCTCTCATCCTTCCTTGTTCTAAAGAGAAAAGCCCTAGCTCTCTCAACCTTTCCTCATAAGACCTTCCCTCCATTCCAGGCAACATCCTGGTAAATCTCCTCTGCACCTTTTCTAACGCTTCCACATCTTTCCTGTAATGAGGCAACCAGAACTGGACACAATACTCCAGATGTGGCCGAACCAGGCTTTTGTATAGCTGGAGCATAACTTCAAGACTCTTGAATGCAATCCCTCTATTAATGAAAGCTAACACATCAAAAGCCTTCTTAACAACTCTATCCACCTGGGTGACAGCTTTCAGGGAACTGTGGACATGAATCCCGAGATCCCTCTGCTCCTCCACACTGCCAAGAATCTTTCCGTTAACGCTGTATTCTGCTTTCAAGTTTGTCCTTCCAAAATGAATCACCTCACATTTTTCAGGGTTAAACTCTCAGCCCAGCTCTGCATCCTATCAATGTCCCTTTGTAACCTAGAACAGCCCTCCGCACTATCCACAACTCAACCTACCTTCATATTGTCCACGAACTTACTAATCCACCCTTCCACTCCTTCATCCAAATCGTTCACAAAAATCACAAATAGAAGAGGACCCAGAACAGATCCCTTTGGTGCACCACTCGTAACTGAGCACCATGTTGAATATTTTCCGTCCACTACCACCCTTTGTCTTCTAAGGGTCAGCCAATTCTGAATCCAATCTGCCACATTTCCCCCTATCCCATGCCTCCTTATATTCTGCATGAGCCTACCATGGGGAACTTTATCAAACGCCTTATTTAAACCCATGTATATCACATCCACTGCTCTACCTTCATCCACGTGTTAGGTCACGTCTTCAAAGAATTCAATAAGGTTTGTGAGGCATGATCTACCCCTCACATATCCATGCTGACTATCACGAATCAAACTGTGCCTATTCAAGTGATCATAAATCCTATCTCTCAGAGCCCTTTCCAATAATTTGCCCACCACTGACGTAAGACTTACTGGCCTGTAATTTCCGGGGTTATCCCTATTCCCTTTTTTGAACAAGGGAATGACGTTTGTCTCTCTCCAATCTTCTGCACTATACCCGTGGACAGTGAGGACAAAAAGATCGTCGCCAAAGGCCCTGCGATCTCTTCCCTCGCTTCCCATAGAATCCTTGGATAAATCCCATCAGGCCCAGGGGACTTATCTATCTTCAAGTTCCTCAAAATTCCTAGTACATCTTCCTTACTAACATCCACCTCCTCTAGCCTACCAGCCTGTTTCACACTGTCATCCTCTACAACTAGGTCCCTCTCAGTTGTGAATACCGAAGAAAAGTATTCATTAAGGACCTCTCCTATCTCTTTAGGCTCTGTGCACAAATTCCCTTTACAATCCTTGATCACTCTACCCTTTCTCTGGTCATTCTCTTAGTCCTCACGTACGTGTAAAAAGCCTTGGAGTTTTCCTTGATCCTAGCTGCCAAGATTTTCTCATGCTCCTTTAGAGCTCTCCTAAGCCCTTTCTTCAGCTCCTTCCTGGCTAACTTGTATCCCTCTGGAGCCTTTTCTGTTCCTTGTTTCCTAAACCTTATATAAGAATACTGCTTCCTCTTAACCAGTCGTTCGATCTCTCTTGAGAACCAAGGCTCCCTCACTCGACTGCATCTTCCCTGCCTGGTAGGGACAAACGTATCGAGCACACACAGTATGCATTCCTTAAACAATCTCCACATTTCAGTAGTGGTCTTCCCTGACAGCATCTGTTCCTGTTTTATGTTACCCAGTTCTTGCCTGACAGAAATGCAATTACCCTTCCCCCAATTATAAACCTTACCCTGCTGTATGTACCTATCCGTTTCCATGACTATTGTAAAAGTAACAGAGTTGTGATTGCTATCGCCAAAATGCTCTCCTATCAACAGGTCTAACACTTGGCCCGGTTCATTGCCAAGCACTAAACCCTAAGTGGCCTCTCCTCGTGTTGGTCTATCTAAGTACTGTGTCAGGAATCCTTCCTGAACGCACTGGACAAAATCCGTTCCATCTAAACTATTACAACTAAAAAGTTTCCAATCAATATTTGGAAAGTTGAAGTCACCCATGACTACAACCCTGTGACTTCTGCACCTTTCCAGTACCAGCCTCCCAATCTGCCCCTCCACTTCTCTGCAACTATTTGGGGGTCTGTAAAAAGCCCCCGACAAAGGGACTGCACCTTTCTTGTTCCTGACCTCAACCCAAACTGACTCTGTAGAAGTATCATTCTCGAACTGCCTTTCAGTAGCTGCTACACTAGCCCTGACTAGCAATGCCACTCACCCGCCTCTTTTACCACCCTCCCTACTTCTTTTAAAGCATCTAAATCCTGGAACTTCCAACAACCATTCCTGTCCCTGAGTTACCCAAGTTTCTGTAGTGGCCACAACATCATAGTTCCAAGTACTGACCAATGCTCTAAGTTCATCCGCCTTATTTCTGATACTTCCAGCATTGAAGTATACACACCTCAAACGATCTCCGTGTCCACAATTACGCTCCATCGACCGCATTTCTTTATTAACAACCTCACTCCCTGTTGTGTCTGTTGGAAGGCTGAATACCTCATCCTCTGAATTACAAATCCGGTTCCCCACCCCCTGCCAATCTAGTTTAAACCATCCTGTCTCACTTAAGCAAACCTCCCTCCCAGGACATTTGTGCCCTTCTGGTTCAGGTCCCACCTTCCCCAGAATGTGCTCCAATTATCTACATAATGGAAGCCCTCCCTCCTACACCAGCCCTGTAGCCACGTGTTTAGCTGCTCTCGCTTCCTATTTCTTACCTCGTTATCACGTGGCACTGGTAGTAATCCAGAGATAACTACCCTGTTTGTCCTGGACTTCAGCTTCCAACCTAACTCCCTGTACTCGTTTTTCACATTCTCAGTCCATTTTCTACCTATGTCATTGGTACCCATGTGTACAATGACTGCTGGTTGCCCCCCTCCCCCTTAAGGATCTTGAAGACACGATCCGAGACATCACGGACCCTGGCATCCAGGAGGCGACATACCATCCGTCCATCTCGTTCGCGTCCACAGAACCGCCTGTCTGTGCCTCTTACTACTGAATCCCCCACTACAATTGCTTTCCTATGCTGCCCCCTTCCCTTCTGTGCCACAGGGTCAGGCTCAGTGCCAGAGACCTGTCCGCTATGGCCTTCCCCTGGTAGGTTGTCCCCCCACAACAGTATCCAAAACGGTATACTTATTATTGAGGGGAACGGCCACAGGGTATCCCTGCACTGTCTGCCTATTCCCTTTTCCCTTCCTGACAGTCACCCAGCTACTTTTTTCCTGTACCTTGGGTGTGACCACCTCCTTATAACTCCTCTCTGTCACCCCCTCAGCCTCCCAAATGATCCAGAGTTCATCCAGCTCCAGCTCCAGTTCCCTAACACAGTTTTTGAGGAGCTGGAGTTGGGTGCAGTTCTTGCAGGTGAAGTCAGAGGGGACACCAGCAGTGACCCTTACCTCTCACATCCCGCAAGAGGAGCATGCAACTGCCCTAGCTTCCATTCCCTCTACTCTAGATTTCCAGAAGAATAAAAAAAAGCCTTACCTTACCGACACTCCACACAGTATTTTTTTTTTGGTTAGAGGAGGAGGATGGGTGGGAGACACTACACGTGTAGTGTTTTGGGTTTAGCCAATGCCCGAATATATTAGTTCCTTCCTGGCTCGCGTCCTTACTACACACCCGCCGCTGAAAGCAAGAAGGCCGCTGCTGCACGAGGTAAGTTTTTATAAGGAAAAAAACCTTACCTTCCCGTCGGCATCTGGCTCGCGCTCTCCTTCTTCTGCTTCTTTAAATCATATAAAATAATGATACCTTCTCCATACTCCTCACTCAATCATTTTGTATACAGTATTTGATGAAGACTTTGCTACATCTTCTCTCTCTTTGCTATTGATAATGAATACAGCTTCTTTCTTCTTACACCATCCATATTTAATGGCCTTTCTGACATGTTTATGAGAAAAATAAAATCACTTTTGCACTGAAAAACACCAACATCCCAAGGTAAGGGAAGCTGGTGAGACTGTCAACAATATTGCTGAACAGCTCGATTGGATGGACTTCAAGTTGGAGCCAGTCAAAGCAATTTGCTGAAATGTCAGAAGTGAAAACAAGTGACCCAATGATTTTGATAGGTTTTCTGGGGCTTCTCATGTAACTATTTGTAGAAGTCCCAACGGTTCTTGGGTTAATTTTCTTAGGGAGATGAACACCGAGATTTTGCACGAAGGAAATCTATCTTGCAGTGGAAACTGGTTAGAGCTGCTCGATGTGGTTGTTAAATCATTTCACTTTTCAGACATATGGTTAAAGGAGACCAAATGTGGAATTCCTAGTATTGGCAGCTTCCTGGAACAGCACCTCAATGCTGTGAGAATCAGTGATCAGCAAAGTCATCACAGACTGAAATTTCTTCACTTTGGTTTCTTCCAGAATCTGTTAGTGACACCTGCAAACTTTCACAATTTGCTTACCACAGGTGGATCTCAGGTCATAAAAATGGACAGCATAGATAAAGGTCCTTCAGCCTACCTTGGAAAAATAACCACGTAACTAGTCTAATTCCATTTCCCAGCACATGACCCATAGCCTCACATGCCTAGGCATCACTTCTTTACTGCTCTGAGGGTTTCTGTCTCCGTTACCCTTATAGGCAGTGATTTCCAGATTCCCATCACCCTCTGTGTCCCAGTCATTGATCCCTCCACCAAAGGAAAAGGTTTCTTCCTGTCTACCCTGTCTATGACCCTCATAATGTTATAGGTGTCAGTCATGTTCCCCCTCATTCTCCTCTGCTCCAAAGAAAACAATCACTTTCTATCCAATTCCCTCTTCATAACTAAAACTGTCCAACCTACTTATCTTGGCAAAACTTCTCTCCACCCTCTCCAATTCAATCACATCCCTCTGATAATATGGATTCCAGAACCGCACACAATACACTAGCTGAGGCTTAGCCAACATTTTATACAATTCCAGCACCACCTCCCTGCTCTTAAATTCTATCCCTCAGCTAATAAATTCAAGTATCCTGTATGTTTTCTTAACTACATTATCTACCTTATGGGACTGGCGAGCATGCACAATAAGGTCACTCTGATCTTCCGTGCTTCCCAGGTTCCTACTGCTCATCACATATTCCCTTGCCCTGTTTGACTGAAACCATGTTTGCCAGGAGTGTCCACCTTGCTACTGATGAGGCCCTCAGACTTGCAATGACTGAATTCCTGTAGGTCCAGAGAACCATAGACTGTGCATGTATCAATCAAGACATCCTCAGCTCAACCAGCGGTACCTATCAAGTGAAAGGTGTTTCACATTTTCTTATTCATTCACAGGATGAGGGCATCACTGGCTAGATTAGCATTTATTACCCATTCCATAAGAGTCAACCACATTACTATGGATCTGGAGTCATGTGTAGTCCAGACTAGGTAAAGATAGCAGCTTCTTTCCCTAAAGGATATTAGTGAACCAGGAGGATTTTTCCCGGCAATTGACAACGATTTCATGGTCATCATTAGACTCTTAATTCCAGGTTCTTTTATTGAATTCACCTTCTACCATCTGTCACTTTGGGATTCGAACCTGAGTTCCCAGAGCATTATCTGGGTCTCTGGATTAACTGTTGAGCATTAATACCAGGAAAAGGTAGGGCAGGCAAGATCAGTGCTCTTTGTATGATGAAAAAGATAGAGAGTAAGATGAAGCAGAAGGCACTATTTATGTTGATGTCATAGTGATGATATAAGTGAGAACAAAAACATCCAATATAAACAATTCTGTTGGCTTCTACCTTCGTTAACAGTCTATAATGTGAGATTTTACCAAATGCCTTCTGGAAGTTCAGGTAAACAACATCTGTAGAAAAGGAGGATAGTTTGTCAGAAGTCCCAAAGAAATTACCTGAAGAACAGGGACAGGGTCAAAATAAAATTTGCCTATGTAAATTATTAATAGTGGGGAAATAAATGGAACTGAAGAGTGACAAATCCCCAGGATCTGATGGCTTCCATTCAACAATGTTAAAGGAGAACACATTGCCAATGGTCTAACCATAATCTTTCAGAGTTCTCTGCTTTCAGGAGTTGTACCTCTGGGTTGGAAATTTTCTCATGTCACTCCATTCTTTAAGAAGGCAGACAGAGGGAAACCAGGGAATTACAAGACCAATCAACCTGAAATCTATAACGGGGAAATTATTGAAGTCTAGAATCAAGGACAAGGTAACTGATCACCTTGAAAAATGTCAGTGAATCAGAGACAATCTGCATGGGTCCATAAAGGGTAGGTCATGCCTGATAGACCTGATAGAGATTTTTTGAAGAGGTGACAGAAGTTGTGGAGGAGGTACATCGAAGAATGTTGTTCACATGGACTTCCAAAAGCATTTTGATAAGGTCCCATACAAGAGACAAACAGCTAAGCTGGAAGCCCACAGAATTGAGGGAAAATTATTGACATGGATAGGAAATTGATTGAGTGGCAGGAAAAACTAATTGGAATAGTGGGCAAGTATTGACTTGATGGGTCTGGTCTGTCCCTCCTTGCTATGGTGGCAATGCAGTCGCTTCGGTGCTGGCTTCGGCAGTGAAAGTGTCATGGGCCCGATTCGGAAATCCTTGCTTTGGTGGCCTTGGGCAGCTTCAGTGACAATGTCCCATAGTCACTCCATAGACCCAGGAGCCATGGAGGGAACAAACAATGAACTTTGTCCTTCTGCAGCTTTCCCCTTGCTCCTTACTACCTGTTCCTCCATTTACCTTTGTGCCTTCTGCTCTCAGTTCTTATGTCCAGATCGTTAATGTATAACATGAATAGTTGTGATCCCAACACCGACCCTTGCGAAATGCCACTCGTCACTGGCTGCCATCCTGAGAAAGTCCCTTGATACCCACTCTCTGCCCTCTGTCAGTTAGCCAATCCTTTATCTATGCCAATACCTTGCCCCTAACACCATGGGCTCTTATCTTATTTAGTAGCCTCCTGAGTGGCACCTTGTCAAAAGCCTCTGGAAATCCAAATAGATCATGTCCACTGGCTCTCCTTCATCTAACTTCCTCGTTACTGCCTCAAATAATTGTAATAGATTTTTTAGGCATGACTTCCCCCTGATGAAGCCATGATGTCTCAATCCCATTTTGCCAAGTATTCTGCAATCTCATTTTTAATAATGGGCTCTAAAATCACACCAACTGCTGAGATCAGGCTAATCAGCCGATAGTTTCCTGTTTTCTGCCTCCTTCCCTTCTTAAAGTGATGTTATATTAGCCATTTCCTCAGTCCTCTGGGACCATTCCTGACTCCAGTGATTCCTGAAAGATCACCACCAATGTCTCCACAATCTCCTCAGCTATTTACTTCAGAACATGGGGTTTAATCTTTCCAGTGTGGGATATTTATCCACCTTAAGACCTTTCATTTGATGCAGTGCCTTCTCCTCAGTGGTAGACACTACACCCATCTCTGCCCCTTGACTCTCTTGAAGCTCTGGTACACTTCTGGTGTCTTCCAGTGTGAAGATTGAGGCAAAGTTTTCAGTTCCTCTGCTATTTCTGTGTTCCCCATTACAATTTCTCCAGTCTCATTTTCCAGTGGTCTAATGTCTACTCTTGCCTCTCTCCTACCTGTTATGTACCTAAAATATCTCTTGCAATCTTCTTTTACATTACTAGCTAGCTTGCCCTCACATTTCATATTCTTCCCTGTTATTGCTTTTTTAGTTGCCCTCTGTTGGCTTTTAAAGACTTCCCAATCCTTTGGCTTCCCATTAACTTTATTCATATTGTTTGTTTTTATGATGTCCATGACCTCCCTTGTCAGCCATGGCTGCCTTGTGCACCCCTTAGTATGGTTCTTCTTCTTTGAGATGAATATTTGCTGTACCTCCCTAACTAACCGCAGAAACTCCTACCATTGGTGCTCTACCTTCTTCCCTGCTAGGGTCCCCTTCCAATCAACTCTGGCCAGCTCCTCCCTCATGCTTTTATTCAAATGTAATACCATTATATCTGATTCCAGCTTCTCCCTTTCAAATAGCAGGTGAATTCTGTCATATTGTGGTCACTGCCCCCTAAAGGTTCCTTCACCTTAAGGTCCCTAAACAAGTCTGCCTCATTACACATCACCAATTTCCATCAGAATTTCCTATTCCCTAATGGGCTTTACCACAAACTAATCCAAAAATAAATCCTGTAGACATCTCCCAAATTCCTTTTCTTGAGATTTGTTACTACCTGATTCTCCTTTTAGAAAACCATGCGGACACTGCTTGATTAACTTGAATTTTGTAAATGTCCTATTACAACTTCAGTTATAGCTCCTAACATTTTCCCTAATGACAGATCTTAAGCCAATTCACCTGCAGTTTCCTGCTTTCTGTGTCCATTCAATCTAATGGTACTTTCACTGGAATTTTCAGAACATTAGACCAATGCATTAATTATCTTACTAACCACTTCCTTTAAGATGCCAGGATGAAGTTCATCGGGTTCCAGGGTCTTGTCAGCCCATAACTCTAACAACTTGCTCAGAATCACTTTTGGTGATTGTAATTTTCTTTTGTTCCTTCCTCCCATTTCCTACCTAATTTTTCAAGTCTACTTGTGGATCAAAATTTCTCATAATTATTGCTGTACCCTTCTGACAAGTTCCCAGTATTCCTTCCTCTATATTTCATCCTTCTCTGTGGTTACTCTTATGGACACTGTACACAATTCCTACAAATGAATTATTGACCCTGTCATTCCTGATATGGATCAAAACTAATCCCAATTCCTGGTTTCCTAATTTAGGTGATCCTTTTCTACTGTACTAACAGGCAAACTAATTAACAGAGTCACCCTCTCCACCATCACAAGATTCCTGTCCTTCCTAAACATCTTGCATCCTTCATTTATTTGTGCATTCAAATACAGTCTTGCGTTTTATCCTTTCATTATTTTTGTAAGCCATTAGCCTTGTCTGCCTTTTCTGTTGATTTACTCTTAGATTTATTTTCTCTATCCCTTCCTGTCATGGTCTGTTTATCACTTCCAGTTTCCATTCGTCTAACCCTTTGCACAGCTTTGGAATTCTTGCCAAAATTCTCTTTAATTTATGCCTTAACTTTCTTAATTGATGTCATTACTTAAACGATAATGGCACTATGGTACTTGCTTTTCAATATATTTTGAAAAGATTTTGACTGGTCACATATTGCAAATTACAGAGAAAGCCACAAAATATACTTGTTGCATTTTACATTCCAAAAATGATTGAATTTGTAATGTTACAGTTACCTGCCGGTAAATTGCCGAGCATGTTGGAAGCATGAGGTAGTTTTGTACGCCAGATCATCAAATGCAAATTATTGCAGGATGATTTTATTCACTGCCAGGTATTCATCATGATCTTCCACATTAAAACTCGAGAAGATGAGGAAAGAATGACTGATTGGTTCAAATTAGCGTTCAACTGGAAACTCTGATTCTCAAGGAATAACGTGGATCTTACATACACTCAATTTAAAAAAGCACAGAGAACAGAGAACAGTGCAGCATAGGAATAGGTCCTTTGGCCCACCAAACCTGCACTAACTTATGATGCCTTTCTAAACTAAGAGTCTTTTGCGGTCAATATCCCTCCATTCCATGCCAATTCACATATCTGTCAAGACGCCTCTTAAACATTGTTATTGTATCCGCCTCCACCACCTCCTCTGGCAGTGCATTCCAGGCATTTACTCTCTGTAAAAACCCGCGTCCAACATCTCCTTTAAACTTACCCACTTTTACCTTAAACTTATGTTCCCAAGTAATTGATGTTTCTACCCTGGGAAAAATACTCTAACTATCCATTCTATCCATGCCTGTCATAATTTTGTCAATTTCTATCAGGTTGCCCCTCATCCTTCAACTTTCAAGTGAAAGTAGACCATATTTGTCCGACCTCTCCTCATAGCTAATACCGTCCAAACCAGGCAACATTCTAATAAAACATTTCTGTACCCTCTCCAAAGCCTCCACATCATTCTGGGAGTGCAGCAGCCAGAACGGTGCACAATATTCCAAATGTGCCCTGACTAAAGTTGTCACCTTTTATATTCTATACCCTGTCAGATGGAGGCAAGCATGCCATATGCCTTCTTGACCACTTTATCCACTTGTGTTGCCACATTTAGGGAACTGAGGACCTTTATAACTCGATCCCTCTGTACGTTAATGCTTCTGTTAATTATACAGTTTCCCTTTAACTCTGTGTAAATAAATAAAATTAACATGAACTAGTACAAGTATTCATGTTTGTAGAATACTGCTTGTAGAATGGTAGAATTATTCAATATTTGTAAAATAAAAACATAATTTATTTTGAACGGAGCATTTACATTATTATAACATTAAGATGAATGATGTCAACACATTTTGATCTTGGTATCTATCAGTGTTGGAACTGTCACTTCTTGAAGATCTTGGTTCTGTCTGCAGGAGAGTTTTCAATAGGTAATCTAAGATGATGTGTCTGTTCATTACTGTCCAAAAATGACACAGTCAGAGCTGTGACTTTCAGCTAAGATCTTAAATGCAAGTTCACTGAGGGAGATGTAAAAAAATTCTTGGCACTATTTGAAGAAGAACAGTGGAAAGCACTCACTATTTTTCTTAACATTTAGCCCACAAACAGCACAAATTATCTAATTTTTTCACTGCACTGTTTGATAGACATTCCTGTGTGCAAATTAGCTGTTGCATTTCTCTACGTTACAATATTGACTAATTCTCAGGAATAAATTCCTGTGATGTGCTTCACAGTAAAAGGACATAAAAGTGCAAGTTCTTATTTTGACATTTGCCAGTATTAAAACACCTAAGTAAGGTACAGCACAGCTAATTACAGTCAATCTTTCACTATTCACTCCTAACACTGCATCTTGATGCTTTTCTCTGAAAGCACCTTATGCCACAATTGTAGTATTTTGGCCCAATTTAAAACATCATCTTCAACAGCAAAGGTCAACTCCTTAGCTCGGCCTTGCTAAGAGATTAACTCTGAATAATTTTAACTACCATCTGAATGTGAGTCATCATATCACCATGGTAAAACAATATGTGAAATTGGAATATGTAAAGTTCACCACTGGGCAGTAAGTGTGCGTATTGATCAACTATCAAATTACTCATTGAAGTTGTTGACAATGTTTACAATGTATTGTAAGATTTTATTTAGCAGAAAGGATGAATTTATTTGCTCATGAAGATCTGGGATATCATACGAGACACAAGACACTAATAATATCAAGACACTTAGATTTGGAACACTCCAGCCATCTACAGAGGGAAACTTAACATCCAGCAAGCCAAAGACGGGCCCCACTGATCACTGATTAAAAACAGAAGTTAGTCTCCATGAAAAGCACACAAACTGCTCATACATAGCCTTATGAGTCACGTAATAATTTCAGTTTCAGAGTGTATGTAGCCAAACAGCAGAATTGACAGCAGTGCAGTGAAGGAAGGCTGGTGCAAAAGTGAACTGTTATGTCTCTTTAGTTACCACGTAAAAATATAGAGTCATCATAGTCCCACTCTCTCACTTGAGAGAGATAAGTGTAGGTGGGTATAACCTGAGGGTCACCACAGGTGAGGGATGACGTTGAGAAGTTAGGACCTTCATGATAACCTCAGTCAGAATAGGAATTGAACCCATGCTCTTGGTATCACTCTATTTCACAAACCAGCCATCCAGCCAACTAAGCAAACAAGCCCCCTTACCTTCATCTTTTACCTAAAGTGTACGGCGAAGGCTTACTGAGAAAAAAGGTTTAATAGTTACTTGCATTAAAATAGTTGTCCATTAGGAGATTAAATGTGTAATCCAGTTCTTTGAACAGAATGAATTTGAGCTCTGATGTTAATAAAGATATTGACTGTGTTATTGACTGTTTTCATTTTTGAACAGCTTCATATCTTCAGTTAAATTAGCAGCCAGTGAAATTTCACATATGGATATACAAAAAAGGAACAGAAATAGACCTCAAGCCTATTCCACCACTTAGAATGGTCATGGGTGATCTGTTTGTGTATTATATTCCAAATTCCCATCCACCTCCAATAACCTTTGATTACCGGGAAATGCAGGAGACACGGTCGAGGGCATTCTCGACCACTGATGGGGGGAAGTTGCGGTCCTTGAAAAACGAGGACATCTGAGATGTACGGGAGTGGAATGCCTCATCCTGGGAGCAGATGCGGCGGAGGCGAAGGAATTGGGAATAGGGGATGGCATTTTTGCAGGAAGGTGGGTGGGAGGAGGTGTATTCTAGGTAGCTGTGGGAGTCGGTGGGCTTGAAATGAATATTGGTTTCTCGGTGGTTGCCTGAGATGGAGACAGAGAGGTCCAGGAAGGTGAGAGAGGTGTTAGAGATGGTCCAGGTGAACTTAAGGTTGGGTGGAAGGTGTTGGTGAAGTGGATTAACTGTTCGAGCTCCTCGTGGGAGCATGAGGCGACGCCGATACAGTCATCAATTTAACGGAGGAAGAGGTGGGGTTTAGGGCCAGTGTAGGTACGGAAGAGGGATTGTTCCACGTAACCTGCAAAGAGGTAGTCATAGCTCGGGCCCATGCGGGTACCCATGGCCACCACCCTCAGTGGTCGAGAATGCCCTCGACCGTGTCTTCCGCATTTCCCGCAACTTATCCCTCACACCCCATCCCCACAATAACAACCAAAACAGAATCCCCCTCATCCTCATGTACCACCCCACCAACCTCCGGATCCAACGCATCATCCTCCAACACTTCCGCCATCTGCAATTTGACCCCACCACCAAAGACATTTTTCCATCCCCACCCTTATCTGCTTTCCGGAGGGACCACTCTCTCCGTGACTCCCTTGTCCGCTCCACACTCCCCTCCAGCCCCACCACACCCGGCACTTTTCCCTGCAACTGCAGGAAGTGCTACACCTGCCCCTATACCTCCCCCCTCACCCCCATCCCAGGCCCAAAGAAGACTTTCCACATCAAGCAGATGTTCACCTGCACATCTGCCAATGTGGTATACTGCATCCGCTGTATCCGTTGTGGCCTCCTCTACATCAGGGAAACCAAGCGGAGGCTTGGGGACCGCTTTGCAGAACACCTACGCTCGGTTCGCAATAAACAACTACACCTCCCAGTCACGAACCATTTCAACTCCCCCTCCCATTCCTCAGACGACATGTCCATCCTGGGCCTCCTGCAGTGCCACATCGATGCCACCCGAAGGTTGTAGGAACAGCAACTCATATTTTGCTTGGGAACCCTGCAGCCCAATGGTATCAATGTGGACTTCACAAGCTTCAAAATTTCCCCTCCCCCTACCGCATCCCAAAACCAGCCCAGCTCGTCCCCGCCTCCCTAACCTGTTCTTCCTCCCCCCATCCCCTCCTCCCACCTCAAGCCGCATCCCCATTTCCTACCTACTAACCTCATCCCGCGCCCTTGACCTGTCCGTCCTCCCTGGACTGACCTGTCTCCTTCCTACCTCCCCACCTACACTCACCTTTACTGGCTCCATCCCCGCCTCTTTGACCGGTCTGTCTCCTGTCCACCTATCTTCTCCTCTATCCATCTTCTATCCGACTCCCCCTCTCTCCCTATTTATTTCAGAACCCCCTTCCCCTCCCCCATTTCTGATGAAGGGTCTAGGCCCGAAACATCAGCCTTCCTGCTCCTCTGATGCTGCTTGGCCTGGTGTGTTCATCCAGCTCTACACCTTGTTATCTCAGATTCTCCAGCAACTGTAGTTCCTACTATCTCTGAATCAACTAATCCGACTAAGCAAGAGATACGCGTAATAGCACTGAACCGTGACCAAGCGACGTTTCGAGACATCGACATCCCTTAAAAAGTCTATGTAGAAACATCAAAACACTTCCTAAAATCAATTTTAAAACACACAGTAAGTAATAGGAGTGTAATTCAGGGGGTATACACATTACTGATATGCTTTATTCACTGCATAAATACTTCGGCATCGAGTTGGATTGCAGTATTTGGGGCATATAATTTTTACTGATTCATCAAGAGGGTCGGTTGATGAGATGCTGGTTAAAACAAAGTTTTACTGATTGTAATCTTCAGTTTCTGTTGTTTTGCTTTGAGCAGTTCATCATATAATGATTTTGAGACGTATATGAGGCAACTGTATATTTGGGTCATTCATTGTTATTACATTAATCTTGTCACCTGCTGTGAGATTCAGATCATTCCATCTGCCTCTACTGTTATTCAGACAATTGTACTGCATATGTGAATAACTTCAGAAGGGGGTAATCGTTGAGTCTCTCAACCTATGTGTCACCATGGACTGTCCGATTTACACCATCAAAGCTGCTGGAAATGGCTACTCTGTCCAGAACATTTTTTAAAAGCTTCAGACCTCCAATCTTAAAGGTGTCTCCTGAAAGTGTGATGCCAGTTAAAAGGAGTCTGTCCATATGCAATACTTTAGCACAATCCATTTGAATGTTAGTACTGATAGAGGAAATACTGCATTGAATTTCTGCAATCTTTTATACTGTCTGTTAAAATCCATGATGTATTCCTCTGCGGATTAACATCTGTCTTTCAAATCTGACCAAACCTTACAAGCATCTAATAGATCATCTTGCTTGTAAATTTGATTCTTGAAGATGCTAACCTTCATCAGTATCCAACTGATGGATAATCAGCTCACAAAATAAAAAAAGAAACGGCTGATCAAACTCAACAAGCATGGCAGTCTCTGTGGAGACAGAATCAAAGCTAACATTTTGAATCCAATGTGACTTCTTCAGAATTAAAAGGGGCTATAAAGTGGCGAGGTTTATGCTATAGACAGAAAGAGAGTAGAACTGATGGTGAGGGTGCCAAGAGCTAAAGACAAGGGATGCTAATGGTGGTAAGGGAGTGTTGCAGATGTAAAATAGGTCTAAACTATAGGTGTGAAAAGAAAAGCTGAGGGCACAGTCAACAAGACACAGACTTGGCTGGGGTGGGGATAGTGGGTTGTGGAGCAGAGGGGATTGTAGTAAAAACAGAGGAGAGGTGTCATGCTCTGATGGTGTGGAACTCATTATTGAGTCCTAGGGACTCAAAGGTAAGACCATCAATCAAAACATCTCAGTAGATGTAACGCATTATTCAAGATCTGAATACATCATCAAGCTCCATATAAATTAACAGCCAAACTAAAAGAAAAAAAATCAGCAAAACAAAATAGTCAGTTCTCTGAGCTTCACAGAAATTTTGTTTTATTGTTAAGGTGCCATGACTAAATGAGCAGACTACATGTAACTGCTACAGTTCAGTCAATTCCTGATTCAGTCTTTTCTTTTAATTTGTTTGAATACTGAAGTTTCAATGATGAATAGGGATATTACAGGAAAAAAAACACTGCAGATGCTGGAAATCAGAAACAAAAACAGAAACTGCTGGAAACAGTCAGCAGGTCTGACAGCATCTGTAAAGAGAAATCAAAGTTAATGTTTCTGGTCGAGTGATCCTTCTTCAGAACACTCTGAAAAAGGGTTACTGGTCCCGAAACATTAACTCTACTTTCTCCCCACCAATTTATTAACTCAAGTCTGGGCGTCCATGAGCTGTCATGGATTATTAGCAGTAGCAGAATTGTACTCCAGCATAACCTGCAACCTCATAGCCCAGGATATCCCCTACTCAACCGTTGCCATCAAGCCAGGGAATCAACCCTGGCTCAATGGAGAGTTGAAGAGGGCATGCCAGGACCAGCACAAGCCATACCTAAAAATGAGGTGCCAACCTGGTGAAGCTACAACAGTTTGTATGCCAAACAGCATAAGCAGGAAGTGGAAATGTGAAGCAGTTCCACGACCAATGGGTCAGATATAAGCTCTGCTGTCCTGCCATATCCAGTTGTGAATGGTGGTGGACAATTAAACAACTCACTGAAGGAGGAGGATCCACAAATATCCCCATCCTCAGCAATGGGGGAGTCCAGAACAACAGTGCAAAGAGATAAGGCTGAAGCATTCACAACAACCTTCAGCCAGAAGTGTCAAGTGGATAATCCATCTCCAACTACTCCAGAGGTTCCCAACATCACAGTTGCCAGTTTTCAGCCGATTTGCTTCACTCGATGTGATATCGAGAGACCACTGAAGGTGCTGGACACTGTGAATTCTGTGGGCCCTGATGGCTTTCCGGCAACAGTACTGAAGATTGTGCTTCAGAATTTGCTGCACAATTAGCCAAACCGTTCCAATACAGTTACAGCATTGGCATCTACCCAACAATGTGGAAAAATATGTCCTTTAAACAAAAAGCAGGACAAATTATATCCAGCCACTCATTGCCTCAGTCAATCCACTCATTCATTAGTAAAGTGATGGAATGTGTCATCACCAATCCTATCAGGCAGCACTTGCTTAGCAATAACATGTTCACTGACTGTCAGGTTGTATTCTGCCAGGGCCACTCAGCTGCTGATCTCATCACCGCTTTGATTCAAACTTGGACAAAAGAGCTGAATTCCAGAGGTGCAATGAGAGTTGACATCAAGGCTGTGTTTAACTGATTGCGGCATTGATGATTCCTAGAGAAACTGGAGTCAATGGGAATCAGGGGACAACTACGTAAGCTGTTCCAATACAACTACAGCATTGGTGTCTACCTGACAACATAGAAAATTGTCCAAGTATGTCCTGTACACGAAATGCAGGATAAATCCAAGTGGCCAATTACCGTCCCATCAGTCTACTCTCAATCATCAAAGACCCTTCCCTTCGTCATCAAGTCAGAAGTGAGGATGTTCCCTGAGTATTGCATAATGTCAGCATCATTTTCAACCCCTCAGAGATTGAAGCAGTCCTTGTCCAAATGCAGCAAGACCTGAACAATGTCTAGGTTTTGACCAACAGGTTGTGAGTAACACATGTGCCACGCAAGTGACAGGCAATGACCATCTCCAACAAGAGAGAATGCAACCATCTGTATACATTTAGAAGCAAATGGACTTATTAGTGACAGAGAGCATGGTTTTCTGTGGGGGAGGTTGTGCCTCACTAACTTGATCAAGTTTTTTGAGGAGGTGACGAAGATGATTGATGAAGGAAAAGTGGTTGATGTCTACATAGACTTCAGTAAAGCCTTTGACAAGGTCCCTCATGGCAGACTGGTACAAAAAGTGAAGTCACATGGTATCCAGGTTGAGCTGGCAAGGTGGATACAGAACTGGCTTAGTCAGAGGAGACAGAGGGTAGCGGTGGAAGGATGCTTTTCAGAATGGAGGGTTGTGACTAGTGGTGTTCCACAGGGATCAGTGCTGGGGCGTCTGCGTTCGTGGTCTACATAAATGGTTTGGAGGAAAACGTAGCTTGTTTAATTAGTAAGTTTGCAGATGATACAAAGGTTGGTGGAGTTGCTGATAGTGAAGAGGATTATCAGAGGATAGAGCAGGATATAGATCAGTTGGAGGCATGGGTAGAAAAATGGCAGATGGAGTTTAATCCAGACAAATGTGAGATGATACATTCTGGAAGGTCATGTACCGATTGGAAATTATACACTGAATAACTGCACCCTGAGGAGCATTGATATGCAGAGAGATCTGGGTGTGCAGGTCCACAGATCACTGAGGGTGGCAGTGCAGTTAGATAAGGTAGTAAAAAAGGCATATGACATACTTGCCTGCATTGCAAGGAGCATTGAGTACAAAGATAGACAAGTTATACTGCAGGTTTATAGAACTTTAGTTAGACCCCGCTTGGAATTTTGCGTACAGTTCTGGTCACCACACCACATGAAGGATGTGGATGTTTTGGAGATAGTACAAAAAAGGTTTACAAGGATATTGTCTGGTATGGGGGATTTTACCTGTGAATAAAGGTTGGATAGACTGGATTTGTTTTCACTGGAACACAGAAGGTTGAGGGGCAACCTGGTAGAAATTTATAAGATTGTGAATGGCACGGATAGAGTGGAAAGTATAAGGCTTTTTCCCTGGGTGGAGGGGTCAATTATGAGGGGACACAGGTTCAAGGTGGAGGGGGGGTGGCGTTGGTGGGGGGGAGGGAGTTAAAAGAGATGTACAAGGCAAGTTTTTCACACAAAGGATGGTGAGTGCCTGGAACGCGCTGCCAGAGAAAATAGTGGAAGCAGACACAATAGCAGAATTCAAGAAACATCTGGATGAATACATGATTAGGAAGGGATTAGAGAGATAACAAGGTGCAGAGCTGGATGAACACACCAGGCCAAGCAGCATCAAAGGAGCAGGAAAGCTGACGTTTTGGGCCTGGACCCTTCTTCAGAAATGGGGGAGGGGAAGGGGGTTCTGAAATAAATAGGGAGAGAGGGGGAGGCGGATAGAAGATGGATAGAGGAGAAGATAGGTGGAGAGGAGACAGACAGGTCAAAGATGCGGGGATGGAGCCAGT
>NC_063344.1:31385202-31458329 GCF_021869965.1 Rhincodon typus
TCTCAAGCCCCACCCCCATCTCCTACCTACTAACCTCATCCCGCCCCTTTGACCTGTCCATCCTCCCTGGACTGACCTCTCCCCTCCATACCTCCCCACCTACACTCACCTCGACTGGCTCCATCCCCGCCTCTTTGACCTGTCTGTCTCCTCTCCACCTATCTTCTCCTCTATCCATCTTCTATCCGCCTCCCCTTCTCTCCCTATTTATTTCAGAACTCCCTTCCCCTCCCTCATTTCTGAAGAAGGATCTAGGCCCAAAACGTCAGCTTTCCTGCTCCTCTCATGTTGCTTGGCCTGCTGTGTTCATCCAGCTCTACACCTTTTTATCTCAGATTCTCCAGCATCTGCAGTTCCTGCTATCTCTGAAGGGATTAGAGAGATATGGATCTTGCAAGTGAAGACAGTTTTAGTATGGAAGGGCAAAATGTGTTGGCACAGGCTTGGAGGACCAAATAGCTTATTCCCATGCTGTATTATTCTTTGGCCTTTGTTCATCAACACCCCACTATCAATAGCAATACCATAGCTGAATCTCTCACAATCAAAATCCTGGGAGTTACCATTGAATAGAAACTCAAACTGGAGCACTTACATAAGTACCTTGGCTACAAGAGCAGTCAGAGGCTAGAAACTCTGCAGCGAGTAATTCACCTCTTGACTTTCCAAAGCCTGTCCACTATCTACAAGACAAAAGTCAGGATTGTTATGGAATACGCCCCAATTGCCTGGATGAGTCCAGCTCCAACAACAGTTAAGATGCTCGACCCCATCCAGGACAAAGCAGCCTGCTGATTGGCTCCACATCTACAGATATTCACTCCTTCCACATCAATGTTGAGTATCAGTATTCTGTACTATCTGCAAGATTCACTGCAGAAATTCATCAAAAATTCTTAAACAGCACCACGACCACTACCTTAAAAGGACAAGGGCAGCAAATACATGGTAACATCACCTCCTGCAAGGTCCCTCTAAGCCACTCACAATCTTGACTTAGAAGCATATCGCCTTTCTTTCACTGTCATTTCATCAAAATTCCCTTCCTAATGGCATTGAGGCACTTAAAGCACATGGACTGCAGTGGTTCAAGAAAGCTCACCACCACCTTCTAAAGGGTAACTAGGGAAGGGCAATAAATGTTGGCCTAGCCACCGATGCACACATCACATTAATGAATAAAAATAAAGTCATCCCTGCACTTGAAGGATCATCTTCCACCATTTGTGCCACCTCCAGCAGGATACCACAACCAAACATCCTTCCCTCGCCACAATTGTCTGCATTCTGCAAGGACCATTCCCTCTGTGACACCCTGATCCACTTCTCCATTACTCCTAAAACTTCTTGACTTTTCACGGTAATGACAGAAGGAATACTTGTTCAGGTGCCTCCTCCCTCCATACTGTCTCTAATGATTATAATGGGGTCAGCCAGTTGGACGTCATAGAATATGAGTTCCCTGATTGGGGCTGTTAATCTGGTCCAAACAGGGAGCCCTGGCTGACAGATATAAACAGGAATATCAGAGGTTCTGTTCACTCTGAGAACTGGCTTTGAGGAGGCTGGATCGGTATCAAGGACTGTCCACGTGTAAATAAAGGGTGACTTGGTGATGGGATACCTGCTGCTGTGGAGTTATTTCACTGTCCAAGGTCTCAAAAATACCTTGAGGTGAAGAAGCATTTAACTTAAACTTCTTTCAATCTTGTCTACTGTATTCACTTTAACGTAAGAAGGACTCCCTTACTTTGAAGAGATCAAATACAGACAGGGTGACCATTTTGCATAATGTGTTCATTCTGTCTAGAACCATATGTTTTGTTCATTACAAACCAGCCTGTGTAGTGTTTTCACCAGTTTCCATTAACTTAATTTTTTAAAAGTTCTTTGATGCCATGCTCAGTCAAATGCTGCCTTGATGTCAAGGGCAAACTCTTTCATGTCATCTCTGGAATTCAACTATTTTGTGCATGTCTTGATAAAGACTGTAATAAGATTTGGAATTTAGTATCAGTGGGCAGTTTGTTAATGAGTAACTGCTGCTTCACAGCATTGGGTGATAACAGCTGCCATCCATTTGCCAGCAATTAAGTGTGGATTGATGAGGGTAGTAATTGGTTGGATTTGATATATCTTGCTTTAAGCATACAGGATATACATGGATAATTTTCCACTCCTGTCTAAATGCTACTGTTCAACTTGTATTTTGAACAACTTGGCTCGGCGTAGTTATTCCTGGAGCACAAACTACAGTTCTACAGCCAGGAAGTTGTTAGGCCATAGTTTTGTTGTATTCTGTGATGTTCTGTTATTTGTGAACATCATGTCCAGTGAATAAAAGTGTGGATTCTGTGACGGTGGGAACCTTGGGTGGAGAATTAAATGGATCATCCATTTGAAGGTCTGGCAGGAGATGCTTGCAAATGTTTCATCCTTGACTTTTGTAGTCAAATGCTAGGCTGTCCTCATCATTGAGAATGGGGATGTTTATAAAGTCTCTCCTACAGTGAGTTACTTAAATACTCACTAACTTTTACAAATGAACCTGATTGAACTGCAGATCTCTGATTTGATTTCTTTAATTTTTCATGGGATATATATGTAACTTTGTTATATTTGTTCCCCATCCCTATTTGCCCTTAAACTGAGTGTTTTGCTAAGCCTTTTCAGAGGGCAGTTAAGAGTTACAAACATTGCTGTAGATAGAATTATAGAGACATGGACTTTTTGCTCTGAGATATATGTAGGCCGGATCAAATAAAAGCATCTGATTTCCATTGGGTTTTTCAATGACTAATAGTTTCATAGTCATCATTACAGAGATCAACGTTCAATTCCAGATTTTACTGGTTGAATTTAAATTCCACCAGCTGCCATATTCTCTAACCTTCAAACATTAACCAGGACCCCTGGATTACCAGTTCAGTGACATTACCAACACAGCATCATCTCCCTCAAATTGCTGCTTTTACTGATTAGCATGAATGTCGTGTTTTAGCTTTGTCAGGTTGGCACTTCATTTTTAAGTGTACATAGTGCTGTTCCAGGCAAACTGTCCTATACTTTACATTGTGCATTGGACTCCCGACCTGATTGTAATGGAGATTGAGGGATAAACCAAGTATTAGGTTACCAATTGCAATAAGATGGAATTCTGTGCCACTTATGGCCCACAGCCATCTCCTTCTCAGCTCTCTTCAAATTATGGGATACATATCATCTATCCCTGCCTGACAGATATCTTATTTAGTAAAATCATCTACCTTCTTTAATTATTGCTCTTGAATGCCTGCAATTTAACTGAACTTAAAAAACAGCAATGCAAATTATGAAGTGCTGAAAACCAGAAATATTGTTGAGTTATGTTGAACCAATTCAATGTCCCTGAAGGCTGTCATTATCATCTTGTTCTGTATTATTGTTGGTGGTGCCAGTAACACCAGTCAAATAGCATTGGTACAAAAAGTTTCCAGTTTTGTTTCCTGGGCAGCAATGAGACAGAGAATGTTACCTGTTCATTATAGAACTTGTTGGATTTTCACTTCATTCAATTTTATAATGTTGAGTGTCAAATTCCACCAGATTACAGAGTTAGTGAAAAAAAATTAAAAAGTACTCCCAGCCTGCAAAGCAACATCCTGTGCCGAGCAATGAAACTCCAGAGCATATGGGAGAAGGTGCAGTTGGCAATGGTGGTGCAGTTGAACTCAGGGGAGCACAAAAGACCAGAAGTGGATTAGCACAGAAAGCTCAGTGTAGGTAGATGGGTGTTATAGGGTTGTTTGATTGGGCATTTCTAGTTTGATTCTACAACGTATTTGAGATATTATTGTCTTAAAACACGAAGTAAATTTTTTGCACTTTTTTGATAGTTTAAATGCAGATAGTTAAAAGACTTCTAGCATTGTCTGGCTGTTATTATCAATTTTCTTCATAAATCTCTTCATTTACCTGTACAGTATATTCTTGTCTTTACTTAAAACTTTCAGTGTGCTGTTTCAAACGGCTTAAAGATTGCTGCATGATTTTCAAGCTCTGCAATGCATATTTCTGTCAAAGAAAACAATAAAACTGATTTGGAATGTAGCAGTCCTTGATATATTGTATAAAGGCAGCCTTACTGTTATATGAACTAAACACACATTTCTCAAAACACTGAAATTATGTCACCAATTGCAATTTTAATGAATATGACTTTTGATTATTAAGTATAAATAATTCAGACATGAATAAGATTCTCTCACTAACAAAATGCAATTCATTTCACTAGATTTCTTTCTATAATATCTAATATGTTTTGTAACCAGCTAATGCAATTGGCAGGTTTTGACCTTTCTAACATTCTGAGCTTCCAATTAGCATTGCCAAGCCATGCAAAGGCTATCCAGAATATAAAGTTGCTACCTTGCCAACAGAAAACCAATGGCGTCCATTCGTATTAAGGGAACAGACCTCTCTCCCTGCCAATTCTGTTCAAAGACAGAAATGTTGCTTGGGTACTCTTTAATAGAATATTCTACTGAAATTAACCATCAATTAAATGACTTAGTCATTTTGTTCTTACAAGGTTGTTTTTAAATATTTGGATCCATCTTTTATTGATGACTGGCTATTGGATTGAAATGTAAGTTTATTCAGTTCATTTTGCCAAGTTTCATGCAGACATTTCAATTTTATCAAAACTGCCTTTGATAGTTTAATATGTTATTTATTTGGCTTGCAGAAATGTTGAGCATATTCATAAACATGTGTGTAATGTTAAAGGTTCAAATGTAGGATTAGTCCATACTTTTCCATATGATTTTAGATTTTTGTTTCTAGGGATATTCTTATGGTTCAGAAATGTAATTAATTGCATTTCTTCCATAGTTAATTATCACTCAATGTGTTGTAACATCTTCTAAATAATATTAACACTATATAAGCCTGTAGGAAAGCTAGGATGTTGAACTAAGGGCAAGCAGGGATATGTTTTCAATTATAGCAGACTGTCTCAGTCGGGTTGCAATGCTGGATCTCCATATTTGAAATTATATCCTAGAAATCACAGTAATGTTGACACTATTCGTTATTTCTATATGATTCAATACAGAGGGAAAAAATTAAACCAGATTTAAGTCAGAAAAGAGGCACACACTCCATTATAAACAGATAGTTACGATCTGCCAAGCCCAGGCTTACTTTCACAAAAAAACGAAGATTTTTCCCTCAATTATCCCATGGAAAGTTGGCAAAAGATGTCTCTAAGATCTTGAGTTTTGGCTTTAATTTCTGGGTTATTTTTATTTCATAAAAGGGTTGTTAGGCACAAATGAGATGATTTTCAATGAAAAGAAAATTTATTGTGGCTCAGCATCGACGGTAGATCTAGTTCTGGTCAGCTTAAATTGCTTAAACGGTGACATTATTGTTCTTTTCATTCTTTAGCAAATAAGGTAACACCCTAAACTATATATCTTTCCCCCTTACTTGGCTGCTGTACAGACTCAATACAACATGATATTCAATTTTTGTAGTTTTATTCTTCTGAGAGTTCTTACTAAGGTATGGTTTCACAAATGCCTGGATTTTGCCAGTACCTTCTCCAGTACCCTTTATCCACAAGGCCATTCAGGAACATTTCTTGTGCAGAGTCAATATTATTGAATATCATGTGATATGTGCAATTTAAAGTTAATTGCACACTTCGTATCTAATGTTCGTTGATTTTTTTTTCATATTCTTTGATGCAAGTTTATGTGTGATCCTGCTTAAAATTGTATTTTAGACTAACATGGGAGTAAAGATTTCCTGTAAATTATATGTAGTATGACCATTTCTAGGGTTTCATTATATATAGAAATTGGAAGAAGTAAATTCCCAGATTACTGTATAGTAGAATGTTAAAGGTACCTGTGGAATAATAACTTTTCATAAACACAAAATCACACATTTTTATAATTTCTGTCATGACCTCAGAATGTCTCAAAACAATTCAATGAAGCACTTTTAAACTATAGTCACTATTGCAATAAAGGGACAATACAGCAATTAGTTTTTACACATCTGAAGACCAATGAAACTGAGATTAATGACTGGGGCTTTTATTTCAAAAGTGATCTTGGCTGAGGTTATTTGTTGATCAACACATCAGGAAATTACCCTTCCTCTTCAAATAGTACAATCAGGAATTTTCACAATTACCTGAAGAGGCTAACAGGACTTCTGCTTAGTATTTTATCTGAAATATATTGACAGTGCATCTCTCCAGCAGTATGATGACCACTGTCATTCAAATAAAATCCCAGCTGGTCCATTTATGTCTTTTAGAGAAAGAAACTATTGCCCTTACCTCAGCCAGCCTACATCTGACTCCAGACCCACAGAAATGTGGTTGACTCTTGAATGCCTTCTGAAATGGCCTAACAAGCCAATCAATTGTATGTAAGGGCAACTAGGGATTGGCAATAAATGCTGGCCCAGACAGCCATGACCCATCAGTGAATAAAAAAAGTCATAACCTCTATGGAGAGATGGAAATGGCCATTACTAGAAGGCTTATTTATGTGGAGCTGAAATCATTAATGTCAACAATATCTTCAAACCCAATTTACCCCCTGCTCATCGCAAACTCTTTTCTTATTTACCAGATACAGATCATGTAAGCATGCACTTCTTATTTTCCCTCTCTCCTGACACCAAATCCAAACCTTGTATCTCTCTCTTTGCACCTTCAAAAAAAGTGAAGGGTGATCAGGCTATGGTAAAACCGCAAAAAGACAGCGATAATGGAAATATACCATCACTATATTTAACACTTACAGTCACCAGCTCAGATGTTAAAACTGCACTGAATATAGAAGATAGCTTTGAGATGGAACCTGTACAAGGTGAAACACTGGGCGTGTGTGACCCACAGCCAAACAGAGGAAATGGATAACACATGTGCCAATTTACTAAAGGCGTGGTCTGGTAGCTAAAATGCAGATGGCATAGTGAACTGCTACAGGATGAAGTTAGCATCATAACTACCACCGGGATGTCTGATATTAACCTGCATGGTTTCCAACCTATGCTCATACAGCTGTTGGCTGTAGAGGGCGTCTCAGTTCTCGTACATGGCATAGTTGGCAGGCATTGTATACAAAGCAGTATGTGTGTTATCAATAGTACATTGGGGATGTCGAGAAAAGCTGCAAGCCAACTCTGATTCCAGTGTCTGGCGGGAGGGAAGGAAATGGCAAATGGTTTTCTTTGAATAGGCAGCATTAGTAACCTCTCTTACACTACAGTGTATGACAAACTGCAGAAGGTCCAAATATCTCCAGTTTCTTTTTATTCATTCACAGGATGTAGACACCACTGGCTAGGCCAGAATTTAGTGTTCATCCCTAATTTCCCAGATGGCAGTGAAGTGTAACCACATTGCTGTACGTCTGGGGACACACATGGGCCAGCCCAGCAGTTTCGTTCCCTAAAAGACATGAGTGAACCAGATGTGTTTTTTCTAAAAATCAACAACAGTTTCATGGTCATTCTTAGACTCTTAATTTCAGATTTCTTTATTGAATTCAAATTCCACCATTTGCCATGGTGGGATTCGAACTTGCATGCCCAGAACATTAGAACATTACCTGCCTCTCCGGATTAACAGTCTAGTGATGACACCACTAGGCCTTCACTTCCCCTTCTGTCCCAGTCTGAAAAGAGCCGTATTGAAAACATTTCCACAGTCAGCTTCACAGTTATTGGCAATGGTGTCCATGCTCTTCTGTGTGTTTCTGGCTGCAACAGGTGGCAGGGATAACAATCTTATTGAAGCACAGATGTCTTAAATATTGCTTTCTGCTGAGTCTCAACAAAGTGGCCTCTCCTCTCCTCCCTCTTCTGGCAGCTCATTGTATTCCAATTGCCCTCTGTTCTTTATCATGGTCATGCTGTATTCCAAGGGGATCTACTAACACATCCATGTATAAGAACAATAAATTATTCAACATCTGCCATCACTGTCTGCAAACTTTGGCAACTTGGAGCAGACAAAAAATCAAGCCAGAAAGTAAAAAACAACCAGCAAGCAACATGTTAGTAGCTATTGATCTTCTTAAATAATAATGGTAGGGGTCCTTCCTGCTGCTGAATACGTGTTCAACAAGGTAAGAGACAATGTTAGCTGGAACTTTTAGCTCCAAAGTGGCAATGTCAGCATCAACTCAACGCTGCATGCTAAGTGACATCATGATCAGTCTGCCGCACAAACTTTTGGGGTACATTCACTGTATGTATACTGTTGCCATTACCAACATGGTACCTGCGTGATTTTGTCTTATTTTTGAGCTTTAAAATTATTCATAGAGTCAAAAAAATACATAAACCCCTTCCCCCAAAATTGTAACAAAGGATCTTTTACTGTCAGTTGACAAGGCTGACCAGGACTTGCTGTTTAACTTCTCTTCTCTGAGTCTACAGTGAAAGTGTCAGCCTAGGTTATGAGCTAACGTCTTGGAGCAGGACTTGAAACTATAACTTTATGACTCAAAGGATAAGAATGCTTCCATCGAGCCAAGGCAGTAGAAATGTTTGGATGGAAATTACTATCAGTCTTATTCCTATAGCATTCCTCTGTGCATTGTTTTAACAGTTGTTAGTGCAATTATTTTGAATTAGTTTATACATCTATGAGCAAACAGACTAAGAAATGTTTTATAAGCACATTCAATATCTGTCCACCATACAGACAGTAATTTGCCCATTTAAAATAGAATGTTGTAACTGAGAGAAGCAAGATGCTTGAATAGGGTAAAGTGAAATTAATTAAAACTTCTACTAATACTAACAGTCAGGTTCAAATGTGACACCATTAGATATAGAGTAAAGCTCCCCCACACTTTTGCATCAAACATTCCCAGTGTAGGTACACCATGTCCACTATCTACAAGAGTGTGATGGAATAATCCCCATTTGCCTGGATGGGTGCAGTTCCAACAACATTCAAGAATCTTGACATCATCCAGGACAAAGCAGCCCGCTTGATTAGCATAATGTCCACAAACACCAACTCTCATCACCACTGATGCCCAGTAGCACTATAGAAATTCACCAAAGATCCTCAGATAGCACCTTCCAAACCCCCAACCAATTCCATCTAGAAGGTCAAGGGCAGCAGATACATGGGAACACCACCAGCTGCATGTTCCCCTCCAAGTCACTTACCATCCTGACTTGGAATTACATCACTGTTCCTTCAGTCTCTGGATGAAAATCCTGGGAATTTCCTCCCTAATGGCATGTGGGTCTACCTATATTGCATGGACTGCAGCGATTCAAGAAGGCATCTCACCATTGCCTTCTCAAGGGCAACTAAGAGCAGGCAATGAATGATAATGACCCATCCAGCAATGCCCATGTCCCATAAATGAATAATAAAAAAAGCCTATTTTTTTTACCGGGAACTGATGCAGGTTTGGAACATGGTCACTTCATACCAGATCTCTCCTGTCAGGAGCAGTGGATACCTTGGGGAGTTGCTGCTCAGGAATCTGCATATACACCTGAATGACTTTAGGTGTCTGGTGAAGGAGAGCGCTCAGACAGCTATGAGATCCAGACACAGGCACATACTGGATGGCAAAGCAGTGGGCAGGGAGTGGCTGGGCAGACATTAATTACTGTCCAGCACATGGTCAAAGACATCCAGAGCATTGAAACAGTGACACTCAGCCCTGAGGGCACTCATGGTGTCAGGATGGTTCAAACAAGTGGTGCCTGAATTGACCTCTCTTCAGATAGAATTTCACAATGGCTTTGAACCCCAGAACTTCCCCCAGGGATACACACCTCAAAATTTAATATATCTCAAAGGAATTTTGTCTTTGCCCTTCCAGTGTAGAAGGGTTTCCTGAACAAGTGCTGCTGCCCACCCTTCATGTCCTTTCCTTCACCCACCATCTGGCACATCCTGGCACTCCATCCTGCCATCTGGCAGTGGTGGAGGCCCAAGTGGAAGGCTATCTATGCTGTAGACCTCCCCATTTTCATCGGGGCTCTGGGGTGGAGGATGATGCAAGCATCAAACCTGTGCAAACATGCAGAATGTAAGTTCACAGACTGCCAGGCCTCCTCTAATTATTGCAGCCTGGAGGTGTCCACAGGCTATATTTATATAGTCTCTTACAGACTCCAGCCCCTTGTTTGCTTTTCACAAAGAGTGTTATGAAATTTTTGGTTTTACTTCAGTCCCATGTTTTTGATATTTTTACGAGTGGCGCAGCATGGGCAAGCAGATCCAGGACCTATTCACGAGCCTGCTCCTGGGCCATCAACAAGTCTGGAAATGGGCTGTGGTAGTGGGGAGAGGGTGAAGGCAGGGCATTTCACCAAGTCCACCAAGATTCTTCAGGCCTTTGTCAACACGTGGGCACCTTGAGAGTTGGGGTACATCCTCGGTCCTCAAAATCATATTTTAATTCATATTGATAAGTTTTCTTTGAAGTCTTGATTTTCTATTCCGGTGCCCCTTAGAATCTGTCCACCCTAATCTGATTTAACCTGGCTATTTGGTTTACATAAAGGGTTAGTTTGGTGACACTGAACTATGCTAACATCCAGATGCCAGTGGTTGGTATTCAGATCAAGATCAAGATGACTGTCTCCACCCTGCCTCCATCATTTAAACATGGTGGAACATAGGAGTTTGGTGCTACAATGGGGAAAAGGCAGCAAGCAAATCCTAGCAGTAGTTTCATGTTCAGGGATCGAAACCTATCTCTCCTTGACCATTTGATTATTTTCTTCAATGCTATACTGCCAAATTGTGGGTGATACAGCAGATGAAAATCACTTCCAAAGAAAAGAAAATTAGCAAGCCAAATCATAAAAGCAATAGACATTGATCAATGTGGAAAAATTAAAATTCAGAATCCAAGTTTCAAAAACCATTGGGAAAACAAGCTGCTTATCACACGTGGGAAAGGAACGTGTCCATCATCACTTCCAAAAGAACTAGACCTCTGCTACTCAAACAAGGATATCCACTTAAAATGTATCCGGCAAGGTTACTCAATGAATATATGTCGAGATGCTCAGTAATTACATAATATTAAAAACAGATGCCAACAACAGCCAACATTGGAAATGTTAGTTGCTTTTCTGTGGCGACATCTACATTTTCTCTCTGCAGAGAATAATGACCGATTGTTTTTTAGACTTTAGGAATGTATTCAGTGGTTTAGGTTGGGCAGAAAGCAAAACTGCAAAATTTCTCAACGTACTTTTGGTTGTAACGGATTTGGAATTGGTGGGTGTTGATGGTCAGGAGTTGGGCAGCACATTTAATGTGGAACTGGGGCACAATTTAAATGTTTTAATGAAGTTGCACATCTTAGAGATTTTTTCTGTTCCAACACATGTTGTCTCCAACTCCTATTTATATGCTGTGTTGCTTGTTGAACTGTGTAATCCATTTAAGATTGAGCTGAGGTCACATATGCATCACTCTTAAAGGGGCCTTGCTAGTACAGACCTTTTTGCTCCCTGTGCAGCATATTCCCAATAGATTCATGGTTGCACACCCATGCAGCTTAGACTGAACATAGGCTCCAATGTAAAGGGCCAGTACGCTTTTGCAGAACTCAGCAGTTAATGGCAGATGATGACTATTGTATGGAAAAAGTAAGTGTTTTTCCTCTATTGCTGAGGGCAAGGAAGAATGTAGTATATCCACATTTGCTGAAGACAAGGGTAGGTGCGGCAATAGGTTGTAAGGAGGGTACAAATAGCAACAACTAATATTAAAGTATACATGTAAGGCTGAGATAGATTTTTGATCAGTGGAGGAATTAAGGGTTATGAGGAAAGAGTAGAAAAGTGGATGTGAGGAGTGTTGAATCATCCACAATCCCATTGAAAGCTGGAGACGGCTCAAGGATGGCCTGGTGGTATTAGTGCCAGCCTATCAATTGAGAAATTCAGTGAATGTTTTGGGATCCTGGGTTCAAATCCTGGAACTCAAATTCAATAAAATATATCTGGAATTACGAATCTACTTACAACTGTGAAAACATTGTCAATTGTAAGGGGAAAAAATCCATCTGGCTCACTAATGTCCTTCTATGAACCCTCACCTAGTCTGGCCAACTTTTGACACCAGACCTTCGGCAATGTGATTGATTCTTGTTATGGACCAGACCCCCTCAAAACATATTAAGAAGGTAGCCTGGACCCTACCCTTTTCTTATTTTAAAGGCAAATGTGAGGTGCTGTGTTCCAGATTCAATTCAATTGCTTGAACTACTCAACGTTAAGCAAAAAACAATTTATTCAAACACTATAGTTAAATACAACAAAACAGGATCTTGGATTAACGTAACTCTATTGGAAAATTTAACAGAATAACAGATTCAGTAACTATTACTAATTAACTGTTCCAATATTGTGATATCCCATAATTACTTCCTTGGCAAATGGCAAATTCAGAAAACAGATTGTCTCACACGCAATTCCCATAGTAGGCAGAGAACCCCTGGCTTTTGGCTGTACCCGAGGAAGGGACCAAAAAAAGCTCCCACCTCTTGAAGACCCCAAAAGCAACTGCTAAAAGTTAAATAAGAGGTCCTAGTTCAGTGGGAGTTTGACCCAACCCATTCAGGCTGCTTCTATTGTTTCAACTTAAAGGAAAACACTCAAGGATTCACAAGTAGTTTATCTTCTAATGACAGCTCATTGCCTGTCCCCCAATCTCTCTCTAAAAGAAACCAACACAAAACAAACTCATAGTATTGTCACCATTTAAACTGTCTTCTCAAATGGCTGAGCAAGCCATTCTGTTGTAACAACAGTTACAAAGTCTCAACAAAGAAATGAAATTGGATGAACCATCTGGCATCAACCTAGGCACTGGAGATGACAACAGCAGAAAAAGCCCTGTCAGCCCTGTAAAATCTTTCTTAGTAACATCTGGGATCTGATTCCAAAAGTAGGAGAACTGCCTCACAGACTAACCAAGCAACAATCTGACATAGTCATACTTTTGGAATCATATCTGACAGACAATGTCCCACACACTACCATCACCAGCCCTGGACATGTCTTGTCCCACTGGCAGGACAGACCCAACAGAGGTGGGGGCACAGTGGTATACAGTCAGGGTGGTAGTGCTCAACATTGACTCTGGACCCCATGAATTCTTATGGCTTCAGGTTAAATATGGAGAAGGAAACCTCCTGCTGGCTATCACATACCACCATCCCTCAGGTGATGAATCGGTACTCCTTCATGTTGAATAACACTTGGAGGAAGCAATGAGGATTGCAAAGGTACAAAATGTACTCTGGGTGGGGGATTTCAATGTCCACGACCAAGAGTGACTCGGCAGCAGCAATACTGATCGAACTGGTTGGGTCCCAAAGGATGTAGCTCACAGACCGGGTCTGCAGCAGGTGGTGAGGGAACCAACAAGAGTAAATACTTGACCTCATCCTTACCAATCTGCTAGCAGCAGGTTCATCTGTCCATGACAGTATTGGTAAGAGTGACCACCACTCTCTCCTTCACTTTAAGAATACCCTCCATCATGTTGTGTGACACTATCACCATACTAAATGGGGTAGATTTCAAACAGATATAGAAACTCAAAACTGGGCATCCATGAGGCACTATGCATCATCAACAGCAGCAGAATCGTACGCCAGCACAATCTGCAATGTTGTGGCCTGGAGTATGCCCTACTCAACCATTACCATCAAGCCAGGGGATCAACCCTGGTTCAATGGAGAGTGCAGGAGGACATGCCAGGAGCAGCACCAGGCATACCTGAAGATGAGGTATCAACATGGTGAAGCCACCGAACAGGACTACTTGCACGCCAAACAACATAAGCTGCAAGAGATAGACAGCTATACATTCCCACAACCAACGGATCAGATCTAAGCTCTGCAGTCCTGTCACATCCAGTCGTGAATGGTGGTGGGCAATTAAACAACTCACTGGTGGAGGAGGCTCCACAAATCTTTTTTCTTCATTCATTCATGAGATGAGGGTGTCGCTGGCCAGGCAGCATTTATTGCCCATCCCTAATTGCCCAGAGTGCAGTTATGAGTCAACAATATTTCTGTGGGTCCAGAGTCACATGTAGGCCATACCAGGTAAGGATGGCAGTTTTCTTCCCTAAAGGACATTAGTGAACCAGATGGGTTTTTCTGACAATCGGCAATGGATTCATGGTCATCATTAGACTCTTAATTCCAGATATTTATTGCATTCAAATTCCAACATCCGCCATGGCAGGATTTGAACCCAAGTCCCCACAACATTACCTGGGTGTCTGGATTAACAGTGCAACAATAATACCACTAGGCCACTGCCTCCCTGATATTCCTATCCTCAATGGTGGAACAGCCCAGTACATCAGTGCAAAAGATAAAGCTGAAACATTTTCAGCAATCTTCAGTCAAAAGTGCTAAGTGGATGACCATCTTGGCCTCCTCCAGTGGTGTCCAGCCTCACAGATACCAGTCTTCAGCCAAATCATCTCACTCCATGCGATAGCAAATTACAGCTGGAGGCACTGGATACTGCAAAAGCTATGAGCCCTGACAACATTCCATAATAGTATTGCAGAGTTGTGCTCCAGAACTTGCCACTCCCTCAGCCAAATGATTCCAGTACAGTTACAACACTGGCATCTACCTGACAGTGTGGAAAATTGCCCAGGTATGTCCTATGCACAAAAAGCAGGACAAGTCCAATATGGTCAATTATCACACCATTAGTCTACTCTCAATCATCAGTAAAGTGATGGAAGGAGTCATCAACTGTGCTATCAAGCAACACCTGCTCAGAAATAACCTGCTCAGTGACGCCCAGTTTGGGGTGTGCCAGGGGCACTCAGCTCCTGACCTCATTACAGCCTTGGTTTGCACATGGACAAAAGAGCTGAATTCCAGAGGTGAAGTGAGAGTGACTGCCCTTAACATCAAGGCCACATGGGATTCAGTGTGGCATCAAGCAGCCCGAGCAAAAGTGGTATCAATGGGTATTGGGGCAAACTCTCTGCTATTTGAAAATGGTTATGGTTGATGGAGGTTGGTCATCTTTGCTCCAGGACATCTCTGCAGGAGTTCCAGAGGGTAGTGTCCTAGGTCCAACCATCTTCAATTATTTCATCAATGACCTTCCCACAATCATAGGTTCAGAAGTGTGATGTTCGCTGATGATTAAACAATGTTCAGCACCATTCATGACTCCTCAGATACTGAAGCAGTCCATGTTCAAATGTAAACAGGTCAGACATTATCCAGGCTTGCGCTGACAACTGGCAAGTAACATTTACACCACATACGTGCCAGGCAATGACCAGCTCAATATGAGACAATCTAACTACTGCCCCTTGACATTCAATGGTGTTACCATCACTGAATTCCTTATTATCAACATCTTTAGGGTTACCATTGACTAGAAACTCAACTGGACTCACCACATAAATACAGTGGCTACAAGAGCAGCTCAGAGGCTAGAAATAGTGCAGTAAGTAACTCACCCCCTGACTCCCCAATGCTTGTCCATCATCTACAAAGCACAAGTCAGGAATGTGATGGAATCCTCCCCACTTGCCTGGATGGGTACAGCCCCAACAACACTCAAGAAGCTCAACACTATCTAGGACAAAGCAGCCCGCTTGATTGGCATGACATCCACAAGCATCCATTCACTGTACCACTGACACTCAGTAGCAGCAGTGTATACCACCTTCCAAACCCATGACTGCTCCTATCTGAAGAACTAAGGCAGCCAATACATGGGAACACCATTATCTGCATGTTCCCCTCCAAGCCATTCACCATCCTGACTTGGAACTATATTGCTGTTCGTTCACTGTCACTGGGTTAAAATCCTAGAATTCAGTCCCTAAGGGCATTGTGGATCAACCTACATCATGTCGACTGCAGCAGTTCAAGTTGGCAGCTCACAACAACCTTGTCAAGGGCGACTAGGGATGGGCAATAAAATGCTAGCCAGCCAGCAATGCTCACATCCCACAAGTGTTTTTAATAAAAAAGGTCAAACGACCCACAATGTTCCTATTTCTTCTGGTCTTACATTTATATTGTGCCTTGCCTAAAATGAAACATCTCAAAGCCCTTCACAAGAGTATTATAATACAATGTATTGAACTATATTAGGTATACATGTTGCATGACAAAGTGTTTTGTCACAGAGGTAGGCTGTAGGGTGTGTCTAAAGGAAGCAAGCAAGGTAGAAAGATGGCAAAGTGGCTGCAAAAGGAAGGATAGAAGGTCAAAATATTTTTTCAAATGTTAGTGTTTAGATGGATTTGGAAGCTTTTATCCAGGAAGTATGAAATGTGAACATTCAAGTACAGCAGGCAATTTGGAGGACAAATTGAATCTTGACCTTTATTGGAAAATACAAGAATAAGAAAGTTAGTTGAAAATGTACAGAGCTTTGGTAAAACTACATCTGGAGTATTTTGTTGTGCATAGTTTTGATCTCTGTATCTAATGTACACAAGAAGAGATGCAACAAAGGTTCACTAAACTGATCCAAAAGAAGAGTTCTGTCAGGTATTGAGTACAATGGAATAATATTCCTGGAGTTTAGAAGAATGAGAGGAGATTTCATTGAAACAGGGAAGATTCTGAAAGGGTTTGACAGAGCTGACAAGTTGTTTTCTCTAGTTGGAGAGTTGAGATCTTAAGAATGTAGTTTTTGGGTAAGGGAAAATTTCAGAGAGCTGTGAATCTTGAGAATTCTCTACCTGATACTGCTGTTGATGCTCATTACTTGAGTATAGTCAGGGCTGCGATATTAGGACAAAGGGAATGAGGAAAATTTGAGATTAGACAGAAGTGGAATTGAGGTTGAAAATCAGCTATGATCTAATGGAATGGTATTGCATGATACAAAGTGAGCATATTCAGCTCTAATAAGTGGTCTCACCAGAGCAAGTTTGAGGAACTAAATGACCTCTTCTTGCTCCCATTGTTGATATTCCTTGGAGTGGAATTGTTTCATTCCATTCCTTCAAATTTCCTAACCTCCTGTGATGACGGACTCCTTCCACACTCTTTCTCACCTCCTTCCAAATTCTCCTTTACTCTCATCTCTCTCTGACTTCCAACAAGTGTCTCAAGTATCTGGATACAAATAAGTGAGTTGGCAAAAATCTAGTATTTGTAAGAAAATATGAAATTGTCCACTTTGGCAGGAAGAATAAAAAGAAGCATATTATCTAAATATTGAGAGTTTGCAGAACCCTGAAGTGTGAGAATCACATGAAGTTCTTATGCAGGCTTACCAAATAATTAGGAAGGTGAATAGAATGCCATCATTTATTTTGAAAGGAATTGAATACAAAAGTGGAGAGATTAAGTTTTTGTTACACAGAGCATTGGTGAAACCACAGCTGGAGTACAGTGTACAGAACTGTCTCCTTGTTTAAGAAATGATGTAACTGCTTTGAAAGCAGTTCAGGTAAAGTTTATTGGACTTATCCCTGAACAGGCAGATTGTTTTATGAGGAAAGGTTCGATGGGTTGGGAAACTTGATTGAAACATATAGGATTATGAAGGGCTTGACAGGACTGATGTGGAAAGGATGTTTCCTCTTGTGAGAATATCTAGAATTCGTGCTGTTTAAAAATAACAGGTACCCCATTAAAGATAGAGATGAGGAAAAAAGTTCTTTCACAGATGTTCATGAATCTTTGGAACCCTCTTTTATAAAAGATGGTGCAAGCGTAGTCTTTCAGTATTTTAAAGCAGATGTGGATAAATTCTTGAGAAGCCAGGGGGTGAAAGGTTATCTGGTGGTAAGCAGAATGTGAACTGATCAGAACAACAATGATGTTGAATGGTAGAGCAAGGTCAAGAAGCCATGTGGTCTACCTCTTCCCTGTTTGTATGTTATTCCTATCTCGGAATCTCTAAACTGAGCATAACAAAATTTAGCTGGTCCTGAATGGTAGTCTCTGCTGCACTGATGCCCGGCTAACAAGAAACCAAAACTGTCAATCAGTCTGCCTTCTAGGCCTGGAAACCTGTTTAAGGAAAGGCTGCACTTGCCAACACCAAAGAGCATCAATGTCTTTCATAAATACAATGACAAGTGGTGACGAATACCAATTCATTACACAATTTTGATGAAATAGTGTGTTGGGTAGGAGAATTAAAATTTTAAACAAAGTAGGTCTTTGGTACAGCAGGAATGTCTATGGTTAAAGAAAATGCACATATTCAGAGAAACCTGAACTTCAAATCAGAAAAAAAGTGAGCAATGGCCAGCAGTAGCCCTTGGACTTAATGAGAAGCTGCAATCAAGATTCTAGCTCCTCGGGTTTGGTTGGTAAATGCCTTGGAAAATGACCACAGCATGCACATAATATACCGTTGTTAGTAAAAATGATAGGTAACTTCAAAGCAAGATGCTCAGATGCCATTACATACCTCTGGAATAGGTAGGTAGGACTTGAACTAGACCTGTCTCAGCTTTGAGGACAATACCACTGTACCACAAAAGCTCTTCTTCTTTGTAATTATATGTTGTTTAGAAGGTATGATGCAGGCTTTAATCCTC
Source organism: Rhincodon typus (assembly GCF_021869965.1). Lineage (NCBI taxonomy): Eukaryota > Metazoa > Chordata > Chondrichthyes > Orectolobiformes > Rhincodontidae > Rhincodon > Rhincodon typus. Next base: position 31,403,774 of record NC_063344.1, read on the forward strand.
CAAATTGTAAATGCAAAGGGTCCATAACAGATATGACTGCCTTTGGAGAAGTATTTTAGAAGCATGGTTTAAGGAATATGTAGATCAGCCTCTGAAGGTTTGCTATGATGTAAAAGTGACATTAGAGGCATTCAACAGAGATTTTACTGGAAGGTTGGAACTAGAGTAGCTTAGGACATAGATGTCTACAACAAGATTATTATGTATATAGAGTTAATGAAACATTGTTTAAACAAACACCTTGAGCCTGGGCTTATCTGAATAGAAAAAGACCCATACCAAAACAGCACTGACCAATTTGACCTACACTATTCTGCCAGTTTTTATTTTTGATTCATTCAGGGGATGTGAGTATTGTTGCCAGGGGCAGCATTAATTGCCCATTCCTAGTTAGCACTGAGAAGGTGATGGTGAGTGACCTTCTTGAATTACTGCAATCCATTTGATGTAGGTAGACTCACAATGCTGTTACAGAAGGAGTGCCAGGGTTTTGACCCAGCAACACTGAAGGAATAGTGATATATTTCCAAGTCAAAATGTTGAGTGACTTAGAGGGGTACTTGCAGTTGTTGGTGTTCCCATGCATCTGCTGCCCTTATCCTTTAGATGATGGCAGTCATGGGTTTGGAATGTGCTGTCTCGGGAGCCGATATGAATGTCTACTGTGCATCTTCTAGAAGGTACACACTGCTGCCAATCAAGTGGGCTGCTTTGTCCTAAATAGTGAAAATTTCCTCGAGTGTTGCTACATCATCCAGGCTGGGGAGGCATATTCCATTACATTCCTGACTGTGGTAGATAGTAGATGGCTTTGGGGAGTCAGGATTCTTAGCCTCCAAACTATTCTTGTAACTACAGTATTTACATGGCTAGTCCAGTTCAGTTTCTATTCAATGGTAAGCCCCAGAAGATTCAGCTATGGTAATGCTATTGGACATGAGGTGTTGATGGTTGTATTATCTCTTGTTGGGGATGGTCATTACCTGTCACTTGTGTATTGCATATGTTACTCACAACCTGTTAGTCAAAGCCTAGATCTTGTTCGGGTCTTGCCACATTTGAACATGGACTGCTTCAGTATCTGAGGAATTGCAAATGGCACTGAACATTGTGCAGTCCTTTGATTTGATTTATTGTAGTCATGTGTATCTAAGTACAGTGAAAGGCTTTGTTTGCGAGCAATACAGGCAGATCTTAGTAAGCAAGGATACAGAGATCATAAGATTCTTAAAGTGAGGCATACAGGTTACACTGCACAGGAGGTGCGCGAAGCAAGATCAATATTAACAAGATCAATATTATTTGAAGTTGGTGAATCTATTCATCAGTCTAATAATGTCAGGGAAGAATCTGTTCTTGAACCTGTTGGTGCATATGTTCAAGCTTCAGTATCAGTGAACATCCCTCACTTCTGACCTTATGATGGAGTGAAGGCTCATTGATGAAGCAACTGAAGATGTTTGGGCCTTGGACACTACCCTCTGGAACTCCTGCAGAGATGTCCTGGAGCTGAGATGGCTGACCTCCTACAATCACAGCTTCCTATATGCCAGGTATGATTCCAACCACCGGAGAGTTTTCCTCCTTATTCCCATTGAGTCTAATTTTGCCAGGGCTCCTACACTCAATCGCTAACATCCTTGATGTCAAGGGCTGTCACTCTCACCTCACCTCTGGAATTCAGCTCTTTTGTCCATGTTTGAACAAAGGCTGTAATGAGGTCAGGAGCTGAATGGCCCTGGTAGAACCCAAACTGGGCATTACTAAGCAGGGTATTGTACTGTTGATGACACTTTTCATCACTTTACTGATGATCAAGAGTAGACTAATGGGGCAATAATTGGCTGAGTTGGATTTGTCTTGCTTTTTGTGTACAGGACATACCGGGGCAATTTTCTACCTTGTAAGACAAATGGAAGTATTGTGGTTGCACTTGAACAGCTTGTCTACTTACGCAGCTACTTCTGAAGCACATTAATTGAGTACTGTTCCTGGAATGTTTTCATGGCCCATAGCATTTGCAATACTCTCAATAATTTCTTGACATCATATGGAGTGAATCAAATTGGCTGAAGATCAGCATCTATGATGATGGGATCTGCTGAGGAGGCCATGATGGAAGCAGCCACTTGACACTTTTGGCTGAAGATTGTTGCAAATGTTTCAGTCTTGTTGACCATACTGCCATACTGACCTTCCTAACAGCACTATGGGTGTGTCCACACCTCAGAAATGCAGTGATTCAAGACATCAGATCACCGCCACTTTCTCAACAGCAATTTAGGATGTGGAATAAATTCTAGCCTGGGCAGTGATGACCACATCTCATGAATGAATTTAAAAAATAATCAAAGCACACAATTGCCATGTTGGACCCTTTAGTGTCTATTTCATACTTGTATTATAAGTGCAGCTTTGTCCATTTTCTTGGCCTCACTGTCTCAAAGTGAAATGCAATTAAATTACCCTGTAAGCTGGACTTTCTAATAGACAATTTTCCAGCTGCTGACTGCTGTGATAGGTTTAAAACCCTGAATTTTGACTTCAATTAGATGTAGCATTTGTAACATATTTCAAACCAAATTCAAATTCCTTTCAATAGCAGGTAATCAAAACTATGATATATCAACATGTGACTCCATTAGTTTATATTCTACCTTTTTTTTAAAACACTAATGGACATTTATAGTTGGACAGGCAGACACAAACAAAACAATATTGGCATTACGAGTGGAGGGGGTAAAAAAAGCACTGGGGAAACAGTTTAATAATGCCAGTTTGCAGGATTGATGAACTGTTTCATTTGCTTCCTAAAACTTCCTGTTCTTTCATCCCATTTCTAGATTCATTCACTTCTTCACAGGAGACACAGCTTGATTGGTACACTAATTGTAAGTCTCTTCACTACTGGTTAAACATAACAGCTTACAGCTACTGGTGGGCAAAAAGAAATGGCTTTCTTCAGGCTTCAGTTCCTGTTGACAGATAGTGACACAGAACCCATTCCTTCATGAGAGCTTCTCCCCCAGTCATAAACACTCGACCTGTTGTCAATCTGATGACTCCTGACAGCCACAACTGATCACAATTGCACAAACTAATCTGCAATCTGGTGCTGGATGAATCTCATGCTGCTCACACACACTCTGGTGTCTTTTCTTTCCTTCACCGTTTGCAGAGTAACAAAGTAAACACTACTCAGAATGAAATCCAGAGCTTGTTTTTAGAAGTGCTACAATTCCTTCCATATGCCCAGGTCATAAAACAGTACTTTTCCCATTTTGGTTTAAATCAAGAATACAGAAAGTTAAAAAAAAGTTGTGGTCTTTACAGTAAAAGCAAGCAAAGTGAATAAAACAAGAGTCAGGGCATGCGTAGTAAGAAATTCACAAGGTTTATAGTAGTGCTAAAAGATAAGGGGGCTTATAAGGACGATATCCCAAGTGAAAATTTATCCATATTCCTGAAATATTCTGTATGCTCCCTTAAGGAGAAAGAAGAACTCAATTAACCTGCTAAATGTGCAGAAAAAGCAGAATTCACCACAGCACCAACCATGATGACCAACGTTTGAAGCAAACATTAGGTGTAGATATAGACACAGCACAGCTTAAATATTGATGTGACCAAGGAAGCACTGAAACAGGTAATGATGGGAATGCATCTTGGGGCAGGTGGTAGAGGAATGAGGTTGATTCAATCTGAAAAGTGTCTTCTTTCCAAGGTAAATTGCTCAAAGGATCTTGATTGTTTTCAAAAAATTCTTTCCGAAGTTATTATATATTACCTATGTTGAACGGTTATAAACATTTCTATAGAATACTCTTACTGCTGCTTTGGAGATTTTGGTATTGAAAACCAATGATGCAGCTTCACCTCGCTTGGAGGGCTTTTACCATCAACTTTAAAGAAGACAATCAGAGATGACATGAACGCCAGCGGTGGGTAGATCTAATTAGCAGAAGAATTCTGTCCAGTATTGACATGTGTGAAGGAACAAAGGTGTTCAAATCAGTAACCATTGTGTAGCGTGACATAGCGCAGCACAAGAAAACAGTGGCTTCCACTTATGAAAACAGAAGTCATTGGCAACTTTGGCAAAGATGATCTCAGACACTGACGCAGGAAACCAAGGTTAACTACAACTAGCTGGTCTGTATCCACTGCAGCTGGCCAACCAACTCTCCATCTACTCACTTATGGCAGCTGGTTACTTCAGGTAGTTATAGTATGATGCTAATAATACCAAGGTCATGGTTTCAATTCCTGTACTCACCAATATGCTGTTTCCCCCAAGTAAACAACTCCGTCTTGTCTTGTGGTGCAGCATCCCTACCTCAGACCCAGAAGCTCTAGATTCAATTCAGACCTGCCCTGCAGGATTATCATACCTGGTTAAATGAAAATATTTGAGATCCCGCTTACTTAACAATCAAAGGGGCCTAGAGTAACGGTGGACAGCTATAATAACCAGGCATATATTGAAAAATACGTCTACCAAAGACATAGCCACTTGCATAGGAAAGGAAATTCTTTACCAATTTATCACATAGCCTGTCACTCAGTCTTTGGACAGAAAATAAAATATCAGTTTCCCAAAAGTAACAGAAAATTTGTGATTCATGGATGAAGCTAATAACCTTTCCATCATTTTTAAATGGTTATCGGATAGTAATAGTGCTCAGCTGTAGTGCTCCACTCACAAGAGAATGTGACAATCCCATATCTGAGCAGTGAACTGCTGTAGCAAAATAGACAGGAGATCCACATGTCCTAAGCTCCCTTTCACAACTTTGAACCAAAGTTTCTCATTCTGTTTTCTGACATATCTGAAAGTATTTGCAAGATCTGGACAAAGTACTCCACCATAGAATCAACTAAGAACGCTCCTATTATATAAATACATCCATTATTTCTAATAATGTTACTGAACAGATGAAAGGTTTGTACAGTTTTCTTTTTAATATAAATAAAGCATGTTCATCTTTCTTCAAGGTTAAGGATTGTACACCATTGATTAAAATGCATCAACAGTAGTTGTAGAAATTATTGGTCCTGGAATTATGATACCTGGAAACTGTGGCCACTTTTCTTCACGTTTAGAATAGATGAAGTCATCTCATTTTTTCCCTCACCTGCAATGACAGTTTGCAGCTCTATCATCCCTAGAAGGTCTCCTGTTGTCCCAGTATACCTACTGATTGATTTATTGATTCTTTTAAATGGCAATTTTGGCTCTAGCCATCAATCCTGAAAAATCCACTGTTGCGTGATTGTTACCGATATTATGTAGGATCACGATTCACCTGTGATACTGACATTGGGATCCCGATTCCAACAGAAAAAATCCTGCCCTTGACTCTAGCTCGCTGCTACATTGTACTATTATTGAGTGTACTGCATGTCAAAATCACTTTTAGAACAACTTTCAGCACCAGCTTTAGTCGCAAGTCTCTTTCAGAGAAGCAGACTGGCTTTAAGATAGCAAGCTAGCTTTAACTTGTGCTGGTTTCTTATAACCTTACACTTAACATCACACTTAGTGCTGGCTGCGTGTTACTATTATTCAAATACAAATTAGCAGACAATACAATGCTTGCATGCTGTTTGTATCAGTAATAAGCGGCACAGTGTAAATGCCCATTGCAATCCTTGTCCATGGTTCTGGGCACCGTCAAATTTTGTGGCCAATGTTTTTATTTAGGAGCAGGCCAGTGCTTGGTTTGTGATGGGATACCAAGACATTACTTCCTCAGTTAAGTGAAGCCAGAGAAAAAATGGCATAATCGTCAAAAATCGAAGTAAGCTATTTAGGAGTGTAATGAAGAAGAAATTCCTCACAGAAAGGTTGATGGAACCTGAAACTTGTCTTCCTGAGTAGTTGTGTCAATTGAAATTTTTAAGACAAAGCTGGATAGATTTTTTTGGATAAAGATATTATGCAATACAAAACAAAATGTTGGGAAACAGATTTGACGTACGTGGGGATAAGTCAGGAAAATGGACTTGAGATAGACAATCAGCCAAGATCTAATCCTGCTCATATTTCTTACGTTCTTAGGTACATCATAATCTAATTGATTGCCAGAAAGACTTGAATAGGATTTATCCCTATTTTATTGTAATAGATTATTTGCATTAATTGAAATTAGAATCAAATGTATTGCTTTAGAAAATAAATTCCAAGTATTCTTTCCATAATATAGGCTATGATCAATATCTTAGGGAGCTTTACTCTAGCAGGAGACATCAGCTCAAAAAATCAGAAAATTGAAAGTAAAATAGTAGAAGTTTTTTTAAAAGCCCTGAATCTAACAAAGTGGCCAAATATCGAGAACTGGATCAAAACATCTTTGAAGAATTTCTGCCCACCACAGAAATTTGGCAAAAATAATGATTTTTTTTAGCATTCATTGTAATAGTAGTCATTTAACAGCCATGTGTAATTTTTTTTTTAAATCCAAATTTCCTACCTGTACATCTGGTAGAAAAATCCAAATGTTATCTCAAACCATCTCTTTATAGGTAAAAGAAAGCACACTGTTGTAACAAAGATAAATGCAGTTCCAATTCTAGTTCTAAACTCCTTTAAGATTCGATAGGACAGCAATGTCTATCCAAGAAAATTGCTTCAATCTAAATAGGGATGTTTAAAATGAAAGCGTTTTGGTTAATTTTACAGTATGTCTTATCTGTTCAGGAAACATTTGCCAGCCACATCAAAGTAAACCACATCAATGGCACTGTTTTCATATAATTAAAACCGGAACCAAGTGCTCAGGATGAAAGGCAGAAGGCCTCACAAAAATAAGTAGGTTCACCAGTTAATTCATTAAAAATGAGTCTCAGCAGAAGGAATGTGTATACATTCGATTAAAGACAATTAAATAATCAGCACTGGAAAAGTGAATGTCAAACTGTGAAAAAAGCAGAGCAGTATATTGAACAAATTATGATATTATCATTTAAGACACAACTTCTTCATGTCTATTAAATGAATGTAAATAGTAAAAGAGAAAGAAATAAAAATAAAGAATTGTTACTCATTTGCTTCTTTCTTACTGAACAGTTTAGTACAAACGCTATGATTATTCCTCTAATTAGCAACACTTTGCAAATGGTAGTACAATCATGTCAGAAAGCTACTGATCCTTGAGGAGATGTATCTCTCCAAAGAGTGTAGGCAGAATCTTCCCGGCCACTAAACAACATGGGTGTGAAAGCTGGGATAATCACATGAAATCAGCAGCAAGGAGATTTCTGACCTTAAGACCAAACCTTTCCATTTTGAAACCAAATTATGAATGACAAGATGAGATTCTCCGTGAAAATCAAACAAGAATAATTTACTACATTTCATTGTAAACTAACAAAAATTATCTCAGTACTGTAAGTTTCTCTGGACAAAGGAAAACATACCATGATATTGCAGCAGGCCACACTATCTGAAACAGGTTTTGTAACTCTAGAGAATGGAAGTGAGAATAACACTGTCATTTTCAACCTGACTTTTATATTCACACATAGCCTTGCAATGTGTTATGGTGTTAGTGCTCATATCCCAAGTGTCTCAATGAAACAGCAGATCAATATCAAATGCTTCAAATGTTGGAACATGATCTCCTGGAAAAGCCATGATTCTTGCCATGGAAGATATACATGCGCCAACTTTTTTTTTGGAAGCTCACATATTATAAATCACCCTGTTGGCCACAAACCATCTTTGGAGTCTTCTACAATATATAAATTCAATAATTGTTTAACAAGTAACATCATGTAATGGTGTTTCTCGATATGTCAGTCCTGCTTCACTTATACATGTACTTCCATTGCCAAGTCCCTTCACAACAACACTATCAAACAGAATTCAATATCAAGCCATTAAAGGAAATATAACAAAAACTTATTCAAAGGCACAGATTTAAAGAAGCAACTTGAGGTTGTAAAGAGAGGTAAAGAACTGAAGAAATTTAGAGAGGATATCTCAGAGCTTAGAGCTTAGGCAATTGAAGGAATTCATGCCAATAGTAAAACAATGAAATTCACGTATGTGTAAGATGTCAGAATTAGAAGACTGCAGAAAGCCTATTAGATTTGAAAGCTGCCACAAATTACAGATATAGGGAAGGATTAAATCAGGCAAGTCTTTGAACACAGGGAAGAGAATTTTAAGCATTGTCAGACTAGGAGCCAACTTAAGTTAGGAATCACGGGAGTAATTGGTAAACAGAACCTGCTGTGAGTTAGAATCAATATCAATATTGTTAGTTTTAGATAAGTTGAAGTGTACAGAACATAAAAAGCGTGTAATTGACTGGATATATTTTGAATATTAAGTATGGAGCTAACAATGTCATGGATGAAGCAATTTCAGTTGCAGAGAACTGAAGCAGGACAAGGACAAGCAATGTTGCAGAGAGGTAATAAAGTAGTTATGCTATATTAACAAACTATTGCAACTTGTGAAGTTACAGCAAGTTTTAGAGTGGTGTGATGGCTGAAGCAACTTAATACAGAGAAGTATGATGTAAAACATTATGGAAGAAAGAATGTAGCAAGACCTGAACGAAACAGTACAATTTTGAATGCGTGCAGAAACAGAGAAACCTGGTATGAGCACACAAACCTTTGAAGATGGTAGGACAAGTGGATAAGGGTCCTAGATCCTGGATTTTATAAAGAGTGACATTTAATGCAAAACCAAATCAGCTGTACTAAACCTCGATAAGTGGTGGTCAGTGAAGTATTATGCCCAATTCTAAGTACCAATCTTTAGAAAGAAAGTCAAGGCCTGAGCGATGTTTAGTAGTTTGGCATCAGGAATGAAGTACTCCAGTTACATGAACAGACCAGAGCAACAGGAGCTGTTCTCCTTAGATTTGAGAAGCAGAAGGGGAAATTTGATTGAGGTGTTCAAAATCATGAATATAGGGAACCCGTTTCTGTAGCAGACAGGTTAATAAAGAAAGAACACAAATTTGAGGAATTGGTTAAAAAAAAATCAAAGTCAAGGTAGGAAGTTTTTTCACATTGAACCATAATGATTTGGAATCCATTACTCAAAAGGGAGTTAGAAGCAGATTCATAAATAACTTTCAAAAGGGAATTGGATAAATACTTGAAGGGGGGATATTTCCAGGGATCTCGGGAAAGGGTATGGGAATAGGACTAATTAAAAACCCCTTTCAAAAAAATCAGCAAAGGCAAGATGGGCTGAATGGTCTCCTTTTGTACTGTATATTCTATGATTCAATAATAATTGCTATTACTATTTTAAAAAATTATATAAATCTATGCAAAATCTAACTCAACCTTCAATCCTACCAAGTTGAAGAGACAAATGCTGAATTCAGACGAGAAGAAGGTAGAATGTGGCGTTACTCAGGAATCAGTATCAGGACCGCTGCTTTTCTCTATTTGTATTCATTACCTAGGCTTGAGTTTGCAAGACATAATTAAAAGATTTGCAAATGACACAAAACTTAGAAGTAATGTGAACTATGAGGAATGACTTCAAGAGGACATGGACAGACTGATTGAATTAGTGCATTGGTAGCAGATGAAACTTAATACTGAGTTTGAAGTGATATATTTTGGGAAAAAGAAGAGAAAAGGGCAATCTGAATTATAGGATATAATACTAAAAGAGGTGCAGGAGCAGGAAAGCCTTGGGGGTATATGTTCATAAATCATTGAAGGTGGCAGGGCAAGTTGAGAAAGCAATTAAAAAAACTTATGGATCCTAAGCATTATAAATGCAAGCATGTACATGCAAAAGCAGTGAGATATTGATAATTATTATCCAGTGCCATTTTGAACAGTTTAAGAATAAAAAGAGTAAAAAGATATAACTGAAAGAGTCAATCTTCATTCCGCCGCCTCCACTATGAGTTCTGAGTCACCTCATGAGCATTATGCCACCTGCGCCATCATCCCTTGTCAAGCGCCTTGCCACTGTCTATGCCAGATACACGAGTTGGCAACTCTGCTTTGCAGGTACTGGAAACTAGATCAAAAGTACAGCAGGCCAGCGGTCACAGAAGAGGGACAGGTTATTGTGTTTGGGAGGTGAGGAGAGAGGGGATGATTACCATCTTGTACTGGGAGTGGGATAGATGAAGGAGAGGATCTGCATGTTATGCGGAGAGGAGAATTTTAGGGATAGTAGGAACTGCAGACGCTGGAGAATCTGAGATAACAAGGTGTAGAGCTGGATGAACACAGTTGAAATGGTTCATGACTGGGAGGGACCACTCTCTCCGTGACTCCCTTGTCCGCTCCACACTCCCCTCCAGCCCCACCTCACCCGGCACTTTTCCCTGCAACTGCAGGAAGTGCTACACCTGCCCCTACACCACCCCCCTCACCCCCATCCCAGGCCCAAAGAAGACGTTCCACATCAAGCAGATGTTCACCTGCACATCTGCTAACATGGTATACTGCATCCGCTGTTCCCGTTGTGGCCTCCTCTACATCAGGGAAACCAAGCGGAGGCTTGGGGACCGCTTTACAGAACACCTATGCTCGGTTCGCACTAAACAACTGCACCTCCCAGTCGCAAACCATTTCAACTCCCCCTCCCATTCCTCAGACGACATGTCCATCCTGGGCCTCCCGCAGTGCCACAACGATGCCACCGGAAGGTTGCAGGAACAGCAACTCATATTCCGCTTGGGAACCCTGCAGCCCAATGGTATCAATGTGGACTTCACAAGCTTCAAAATCTCCCCTCCCCCTACCGCATCTCAAAACCAACCCAGCTCATTCCCGCCTCCCTAACCTGTCCTTCCTCCCACCTATCCCCTCCTCCCACCTCAAGCCCCACCCCCATCTCCTACCTACTAAACTCATCCCGCCCCCTTGACCTGTCCATCTTCCCTGGACTCACCTATCTCCTCCCTAACTCCCCACCTACACTCACCTTTACTGGCTCCATCCCCGCCTCTTTGACCGGTCTGTCTCCTGTCCACCTATCTTCTCCTCTATCCATCTTCTATCCGCCTCCCCCTCTCTCCCTATTTATTTCAGAAACCCTTCCCCTCCCCCATTTCTGAAGAAGGGTCTAGGCCCGAAACGTCAGCCTTCCTGTTCCTCTGATGCTGCTTGGCCTGCTGTGTTCATCCACCTCTATACCGTGTTATCTCAGGAGAATTTTAGGGACTGGTCACAGTGCAGGAGTTGGGCTGATTACTCAGAGGCTGTGGGGCAAGGGTGATGGGCTGATTACACTGTGTGGGGAACAGGAGTAAGGGCTTTCTTTTAACCCTGGGGAATAGAGAAAGCTTGGCTGAAACCAACATGAGTTTTACACAGTACTTTAAAATTGCAGATTTTCATGGGTGCAATTCCTCCCCCACCCGCTGCTGAGGTGGTGACTTGCTGACAATTAAGGCCCTTAAGTGGTTAATTAATGGCCACAAAAGGGCCTCAATCAGCCAATTACCTACCATCCTGGAAGGCGGCAGAGGTACCTGAATTCCCAACTAGGTAACCAGGCTGGCCTGCTTAACAGGTTGGGGTAAGAGCCTCCATTTGCCCCAATCTGGGGTTCAATCAGAGGCATGAATTGGGAACAGGGGGATGGTCTCTTCCTCTGACCCTCACTCCCCCCACCCCCACACCCCCGATTCTCTCTCCCCATGATCCCACTCCACTGTCAAGGTCTGTGATAGGCCAACAGCTCACTGGTCAGCTCTAAACAATCTATTTAGGAAGTGATCTAGTGAACTTCTTAGTGGCAGGGGTGGTGAGTATAGATAGCTTAACACACTCACACCCCCACATGTGGTCTATATAAGGAAAAATCATGGCCCAAATCTGAATATTGCTCAAAAGAAAGGCATGGCAAGACCGGACAAAGGGGTACTGAAATTTGGAATTCTTACCTTTGCCCTGATTAGTACAAGATGAAAAGCTCCAGCAACACATTTCTCTTTTTCAGCAATATTTATTTTCATATTTATATGGCACATTATTATAATTAAATCCATACAATGCAAACTTTAATAATTATATGGCTAATACACTGCTTTATTGCTGTTTTGTCGTTGCTGTTTTGTTGTTGCTGACATGTGGAAGTAACATTAATTTCCAAGTGTTAAAATGGGGACATATTGGAAAATAGTTTGGGAAGTACTGATCTAGAGTCAGTGGAGAAATTGAGCCAAGTGGTGATGAGAGAGAGTTCGGTGATATCAGTACACATATTTTAGATAATGTTGTCAAGGGGCAGTTTGTAGATGAGAAATCATGCCAGAGGCAGTTAGATAGGAACAGGAAGACAAACCAATGCAAGTAATAATTTGGCTATGGACGTTGTTTGCATACATATGGAAACTGAAACTGTACTTCTGGAGGGTCAACTCTGATTTCTCTTCATAGATGCTGCCAGACCTGCAGAGTTTTTACAGCCACTTCTGTTTTTGTTTCTGATTAACAGCATCCGCAGTTCTTTCAGTTTTTATTTTGTACTTTTAGAGATGTTGTTGAGGAGAGAATGTATAAAATAAGTAGGACAGAAAGAGTAGATCCTTGGGGAACACCAGAGGAAATGGTGCAGGATCATCAAGAAAAGCCATGGTCTTCTGGCTACAACCAGATAGATAATAATATTGCAGTCTCACTCAATGGGACAACAGAGGAATGGCCCTGGAAGAGAACAATTTTGTCAAATGTGCCAAGATTGCAGCAAGGTCAAGAGGATAAGGAACAATAGTTTACCACCATCACACTCACATAGGATGTCACGAATAACATTGGTAAAAGTAGATTAGGTATTAATTGCTCTTATTTCTTGATGCTTATTCTAGGTAATTTAGATGGTGCAGAACAAGAAGAAGATTCAATAACGTTGGCCTCAGTTTAGGGAGGGAACGGTTGGTCAAGGCTTCAGGTCTGGGTTGATAGACTTCAAAATTTGTTGCAAGTGCAATTTTTGTCAGCAGTGGGTAGTTTCAGATATCATTGCATCACTTGCTGTAGTTGAAGAGCCTATGCTTTGTGTTTTGTAGATGTATTATAACTGGAAGCATTTTATAAGGTGCCACACAAAAGGTTAATACATAAGGTAAGACCATAAGGATTTAGGAGTAATTTATTAGCTTGGATAGAGGATTGGCTAGTCAACAAAAAACATAGAGTTTTGACATGTCAGTCTTTTTCTGTTTGGCAAAATGTAACTAGTGGTGTACCAAAAGGTTTAGTCCTCAAGCCCCAACTATTTACAATCTATATTAATGACTTAGATACAGGAATAGAAGGTACCATAGGCAACAATGCTGAGGCCCTAAAATAGGTGGGAAATCAAGCTGTAAAAGAAATAAGAAATTTACAAATGGATATGGATAGGTTAGGTAAATGGGCCAAAATCTGGCAGATGGACTTTAATGTGAATAGGTGCGAGGCTATCCATATTGGTCAGAAGAACGTAAAAAGGCAATTTCTAATTTATTTGGACAGAAACTTCAGAGTGCTTCAATGAAGATGGATCTGGGTGTCTTTGCACAAGAATCGCAGAAAACAAGTACGCAAGTACAACAGGTAATAATGAAGGCAATAGCATTTACTGCTAAAGGAATTGAGTATAAAAGTAGGGAAGAGTTGTTGCAACTGTACAAGGCTGTACCTGGGCCATTCCACACAGTTTTGATCCCCTTACTTGAGGAGGGATGTAGTTGAATTGTAGGCAGTTCAAAGGAGGGTCGTTAAATTAGTTCCAGAAGTGAGGGGTTTATCTTAAGAAGAGAGAATGAATAGTTTAGGCCAAAACTCTCTAGAGAGGTTATGGTGCACAAAAAACAGAAAATGCTGGAAATATTCAATAGGTCTGATAGCATCTCTGGAGAGAGAAAGAAAGTGAATGTTTAATATCATCAAAATTCATCAGCAGCATGAACAAATCTGAAAGAGAAATAGCTGTTATATGAACACAAACCCAAACATAAAACAATTCTGGGTATTTCTGGCAATTACTGTTTTTATTTCAAATTCCCAGCAGTCACAGTATTTTGCCTGATTTGATAAAACACTGGTCTGACCTCAGCTGAAGCATTTTGTCTGATTTTAGGCACTACCCTGTAGGAACACATGAAGACCTTTGAGAAAGTGCATAAATGAGTTGTGAGAAGGGGTCTAAGAGTGAGACATTTCAGTACATGATTTCATGATTGCACAATGTTCAAAACCATCCACAACTCATCAGATACTGTCCATGTTCAAGTGAAGTAAGCTTTGGACAATATCTAGCTTTGGGCTAAAAACGACATGTAACATTCATGCCACGAAAGGACAGACAATGCCTATCTTCAACAGTAGGTAATCTAACCTATGCTTCTTGACACTCAATGGCATCACTATTGCTGAATCCCTCACTATCAAAATATTTGGGGGGACACCATTCACCAGAAACTGAACTTGACTAGCCGTATAAATAGTGTGGCTACAAACAAGGTCAGAGGCTAGGAATCCTGCAGTGGGTAACTCACCTCCTGTCTTCCCAGTACCTGTCCACCATCTACAAGGCAAAAGTAAGAAATGCGATAGAATACTCCCCACTTGCGTGGATGAATGCAGTTCCAACCACACTCAAGAAGGTTGACAACATCCAGGATAAAGCAGTCCGATCAACATCCATTCCTAATACCACTCATGCTCAAGTCTGTACCACGTACAGGACAGACTGCAGAAATTCACCAAGACTCCTTAGACAGCACCTTTCAAACCCACGAGCATCTAAAAGAACAAAGGCAACAGATATTTTGGAGCACCACTACTTGCAGGTTCCCTTTTAAGATACTCGTCATCCTGACTTGAAAATGATTGCCATTCCTTCAGCGTTTCTGGGTCATATCCTGGAACAGCATTGCGGGTGTTCCTATGCCAAATGGTCTGCATCAGTTAAAGAAAGTAGCTCACCAACACTTTCTCAAAAGTAGTAAGGGTGGGCAATAAATGCTGGCCCACCTAGCATCCCAACCTATTTCCTACGAAGGATTAAAAAAAAGTATGAGGATAGATCGGAGAAGCTTTCGAGAAGAGAGGAGGTTGAGAAGAAATTTGATAGAGGTTTTCAGAATCACGAGAGGTCTAGACAGAGTTGACATGCAAAAAAACTGATGAAACTGAGAAATTTGCAGAAAAGGCAAGCACCAGAGGACAGTGATTGAAAGTGACACTGATTGCAAGTGGTGGAATTGCAAAAGACATAAAGGCAACATGAAAAAAATCTACTTACACAGTGAGTGGTTAGGATCTGAAATGTGAAGCCTGACAGTGTGGTGGATGCAGGTTCAATAGTGGTTTCAAAAGAGTGCTGTAAAATTATTTAAAGAAGAAGTGTCTTCCCTGGAAGGCAGCAGGGAAAAGGTGGGACATGCTGAGTTGTTCTTGCAGAGACCCAGCAGTATTATGTCAGGCCGAATAGCCTCCTTCTGTACGGTGACTATTTTATGATTCTAGGTTTGCTTTTTGTTTTAAAATTTAATCATAACAATATCCAATAAGTAATATTGCATAAGAAAAAAAACTTCAAGTACCTTTTTACATAGCCTTGAGTAAAACTGTATAATGATTTTCATTTCAGATCTTGTGAAAAAATTCATAAGTTGTCAAAGCCGTGCCCCCCTCCCCCCCACCACCCCACCACCCATGCAACAGAACTGACAGCGCCTTGGTTTTAACCAGACATTTTTTGTGCACAGGTCTAGCCATTAGCCTGCTTGCTACATGATTTCAGATAATAATGTGTCACTCATATCTTTTGAGGACTTTGCCTCTGGAAATCTCCTCAAGGCTCAAGGCTCCTGGCTGAGCTCACATGAAGAGCTGCCAGAATTTAATCAATCCAAGACTTTGAAACAGGCCGACTGTAAAGCAGAAATATTTAGCCTGAGCGTGCATCCAGATGTGGATCCTTGCATAAACTGAATCTGGCTATGCTTTCAAGCTGATTTCCTGCATCGTCACTTCTTGCTACACCCTCTAAGTCCTTTACTCCAACTTCAGCAGTTACTCAATAATATTATTCAAAAGGTTGTAACCTACCATGTTATATTACAAGTTAACACCTAGAAAGTTTGCCATACTGTTTAATCTGAAATGCCAGAGAAAGATTTTACTGTGGGTATCGTCAGAGTTTGTCCAAGGACAAAGGCTAATACTTGTGTCTTATGCCATCTGGTGGATCAGCCTTTAAATAGTAAAGACTGTTCTGCCATCTCACACAATAAAGTACATAAAATGCATGTGGTGTACTGCAACAAAAATAGCAAGGCATTTCTCATGCTTGATGAGTTTGGCCCATTTTGAGATGAAAGATTTTCTGATGACTTGGCCATTTGCAGCCCTCATAATGAAGCTGATAACGCAACAGAAATTTTCAGCCTTAAAGCAAAATGGTGTGAACGATGTTAAGGAGCTCAAATGCAGGTTTAATTCAGAGAATATGCTTCTTATTATGGTTTTCATTGCTTGACACTGATATTCTTTCACCACGTAGACTCTCTAGGATTGCATGTACACACTCATTATCTGCCACCAAAAAGCGTTAGCTCCTTAGATTAGTTAATCTTGGCAATGAAGTGGTAGCAAGCTCCTCCCACTGATATTAGTGCCTGGGAGGAGCTTGGTACCAATCATTCAAAATGGTGACAAACTGTCCATCATGTTGTGTTATGCTTTGAGTATGAACATCTTTTTTTATTATTCATTCACAGGATTTAGTGCCCATCCCTAATTGCCAAGAGGGCAGTTAAGTGTCAGCCACATTGCTGTGGGTCTAGAGTCACATGTAGACCAGACCAGGTAAGAATGGTAGTTCCCCTCCCTAAAGGACAGTAGTGAACCAGATGTGTTTTTCCTGATAATTGACAATGGATTCATGTCATCACTAGGCTCTTAATTCCAGATTTTTAATGAATTCAAATTCCACCATCTGCCATGACAGGATTTGAACCTGAGTCACAAGGACATTACCTGGTTCTCTGGATTAACAGTCCAGTGATAATACCACTAGGCCATCACTGCCTCTCGTTTATTAATGTTCAGCCGGCATGTTGCCTGACAGCTGAATGATGAGCCAAAGCAGTGATAGTGATGAGAAGAAAAGGAAGCAAATCTTGTGTTCTGGTTTCCACTACTTCATGGGATGTCCTGCTTCACTTACTCAAAGATTGCTGAGACAGGAATTGACCTGTTTTGTAGCATGAAGATCCACAGCGTAAATAGGTGCCAAGCTTGAACCAAGAAAAAGCCAATTACGACAAATGCCTTACTAACTGCATCTTGAAGGATGGTAATTTTCAACATTAATATAGTGAACACTAACCTTTGTCCAAAATTGTGAAATTGTTCATGGAAATAAAAAATAAATACAGAAGTGTTTACCTCTTCGAAGGTAATGTAATTTCCTCAGGCTGACTTTTACTGGAAATCTATCATTGATATCCATCTGAACAATTGTTACAACAGTGAAAGCGTTGGTAATGGAGAAGCCAAGACAAATATACAGAGTCATAAGGTGAGTACAGGAAAGCTCAGACCAAACTCGTGCAGTAGCCACAGTATAATTATGCCCAAGGCAAAATTAATTTTGAAATCTTTGAGATAAGAGTTGATGCTTTTATGCTAGAAAACAATGAACTGTTTTGTCGCTATTGTTAGAAATCTAAAATCAATCAAATTGAAAAAAAAGTAACTATGTTTCCCTCAGTTGAATGTTATCCAGTAGTGCCTATTAAATATCATAAGGAATTTGTGCCCTGTGTATTCTTGCGTTTTGTCTATCTTCTTTGCATCACGATTGATGGACACGTTTTCATCCATTCGGGTCTGAAACTGACGTTCTCTCCCTGAGCCTGTCTGCCTTTCTCTCTTCATGTCAGACCTTTCTTCAAAGACACTTCTTTGACTAAGTCCTGCTAACATTTCCTGCTTAGGTTCTGTGTCATCTTTTGTGGTATTCCACTACTTTGAAGAGCCTTTGTGACTCTATATCATTGCATTGTTATTGTTTGATAGCTAAAGACCATTCCTATTTTGACTGTGTTACTTTACATCATGGAATATTTTTCTTACCTCTTGATACAATCTCTGATGGAAACAACAATAATACCATCTAGAATTATTTTCTTGTTTGTGGATTTTGTGTGTGTGGGTGACCCTCAGCCAGCCATTACTGTCCACCTATTCAACAATGATGGATACGTCATATCTTGAACAACATTTCATGATGAATTCCAGTTGCAGTTTGGAATTTTCTGATCAACGCAGCCAACCTTGCTTATGGAAGAGTAACTTAGTGGTCATGTTAATAATCCAGGCACCTAATAACCCAGATTCAAATCCCATCTGTGAAGTTTAAATTCAGTGAATTAAGCAAGTCTGAAATTAAAATGTTAGCACCAATAATGATGATTAGCATAATGCCATATAGTTATAAAACTCCATCTGTTTCACTAATGCCTTTTAGGAGGATAAATCTGTTGCTCTTAACAAGTCTGGTATCTAATTCAGTCCAGACATTGTGGTTGACTCCTAACTGACTTCTGAAACCACCTAGCAAGCCATTCACTTGTCAAAAAGGCAGCTCCCAACACTTTCTCAAAGCCAACTAAGAATGTGCAGTAAATGATGACCTTGCCAGAAATGCCTGCTTCATGTGAACATTTATAAAATATTCTCAACAAGATAACTGATTTACAACATTTAGCTGTGCTCCTCCTGTTGGTTCATTAAATTTCACCAAACACCCCAATGTGTTACGAACCAAATAAACTCTTCCTGAAAGGTTCCAGTAGAAATCACCTACAAACCCAATTCTTTGATTAACCATCAAGACTTGAGCAGCATTTGACTGCAAATCAATATTGCATTATTGTACAGGATGGGCCGAAGGGCTAAACATTAATGATGATATTCGACAGCTGCATGAGAAAACAAATTGTTTAGGATGGGAAAGTAGGCTGGGAAAGTTAACGATGACATTTGACAAGCTGCATGACCTTGAATGAGTCCTGTGAGCATTCCTTTAAGGGGTGAAGACTGAAAAAAAAAGACTGACAAAAAAAGGCTGAAAAATTTGTAAAGTTTGTAAAGCTTGGTAAAAATTTACTTTTTGGAATTGGCTCCGTGTTGTGTTTGGACTTGAGTAAATTCTAATTCCAGAAAGTACAATGATTGGAATTTCATTTTCTGGTCAGATTGAAATTTCAAATACTGTTTTAACACAAACGAATCTTTAATTCCCGATGACAAGATTGACCCATTGTTAATATCCAAGTGATAGGGACATTGGAATGTTGAAAATGCACCTCTCTGTGGACGAGGAGTTTATGAAAGGCAAATTTAACAAAGGGGTGGGCTTTCCTTTCATTCAAGGAGGAGGAGAGATGGATGACATAATTACATGCAGGAGGTTATGCCCCACCCTCTTTTTCTGAATCCAAAGTAGATTAATACTAATTAACTCATTCTGCTTGACATAGAATGGATGGAGCTTGGTTCCTTTTACAAATTGGAGACCCTGAAGGTTAAACCCATTTGCAGAATTTCAACATCGCAGTACAGTGTTAGATGAGGCACCCTGAACCCATCAAGCCATTCATCAATAACACATTTCAGTGTTGGGGAAATGCTATAGAATTGTAGTGAGGTTAGGAATCTCTAAACCACTGAGCTTGGGTACACTTAAGCACATCATGACAAAGACTATATTAAGATTCACATGTCTTGGTACTCTAAAACATTTAAATGGGATAGTTACCTGAAAATTTAAAGGGATTCTGAGAAATGATAAAGTGCATGCACTCTGTATCAATCGTTCAATACATAAAAATGGTTAATAACTTTAAGAAAGTAAACGGAATATTGAATTTGTTATGTAGAGATATATCAAATATCTAGAATGAGTCATCAAGTAAATTTTTTAAAATGTGGGTTGTCTTAGAGAAAGAACAAGCAAAGTATGTTGTGCCTGAATCAAATAGAAATGTTTGACATGTGTTTTAAAATACTATAAGATTATGTTCCATGGACTACAAATCTTTACAGATCTCTGGAATTAGATATGGTGGTAATAGTTAAGTTGCAAAATTGGATGAGATGAAGTAATTAGAGGTGGAGACTGGTGGCAGAAGACAAAAAAAATTAGAATAATGAGTTGAAGTGGCAAATCAGGTTAAATGTTACACTAATGAAAAGGAGGTTTAGGTGAGACCACAAAACTGATAGCTTTCTCCTGGTGATGTTTGTGTCCTTGTCTTTCTTTTTAAGAAAGTTTGAATTGGTGGTGAAGCAACTACCCAAGGCATTGGGACCATACACGGACAGATAAGTAAAACCACATAGATCATTTGATAAGATCATGTAGGAGTCAAGAATGCGTGACATGGTCTTGGGATACCGATGTAAGTGTGCAGAAGTGAATGTTACCTTGGAGGTAACAAACATGCGATGATTAAAAACACACAGTGAAGAATGGGTCTCAGACACGTACACCTACTTGACGAAAGGATTAGAGTGGCTTGGAAGAACATGAAAACATAGTTTAAATGATAAGATGCTTCCAAAAAATCCACAGAGAAACTGACTTTAAAACCACGAAAGTAGATGGAGTGAAAGGGACCATTGGATGACATACAGATACCCCATCTTGAGCATTTGTATGATGCATATAATCCAGTGTTTAAACAAGTAGATAAAATTGTAATATGTTAGGACAGTCAGTGTATGTGAAAGAAGGCTGAGCTAAGACTCAGGTGGTGTAGGGGTCTGTGGTAAGGGAACCCCGGGAAAAATAAAAGGCAGGAAGCATAAGCTGAATGTTAAGCCTGATGAATGTTAGAGCTGTATTGTTTAATATTATGTATATTGTAATTCAAAGGGGGTACCTGTGTTTGGAAGTAGTTGCCACTCAATGATACAATCATTCATAAAATTGGCAAGGAAAGAAACATGTTGAAGAAGTATCCTCAAGACAGATATAGATGAAGAGAGCTGGAGAAATTCTGAGTCCATGTCTGATGTTATTTTACTGTTATTAGGTTAGGTGATCTGTGGATAGGGAACTGAAGGATTTAAGAAACACAAATTAAGGAACCTGAATCTGGTATATACTGAATTTTAGAGCAAATTATGTAAATAGATTAACTGAAAAAAAATGTAGATGATGTTCTGGTCACCTCAGACAGATGGTATTACATGCTGGTCCCATCATGACCTTGACCGTACATCAGGGGTGGAATATATATTTAAGGGTCAGCCCCCAAAGGCCACTGCAATTGTTATTTTGATAATACACTCTATTTTTGTATTGATGATAGTTATTTTCATTGTAGTTTTAATCTTCTAGTGTAGGTTACATACTCTTATTATACAGTCTTGAATGGCTGTCACTGATTTGCGACTGCATCTGCAATTGTAACATGCGCTGTCAAATATCATTTCAGGTGGATTGTATAGGATGAGCCGAAGGGTTAAAAGTTAGCAATGATATTCGACAGCTGCATGAGAAAACAGATTGTATAGGATGGGAAAATAGGCTGGGAAAGTTAATGTTGATACCTAACAAGCTGCATGACTTTGAATGAGTCCTGTGAATACTTCTTTATGGGTTGAAGACAACACCTGCAGCTTGTTTTTCTGTAGCTGTTTTCTGTTCTAGCAAGCAGTTTTGACTTCAGTATCTGCTTTCTCTGTGCCTGGCTGTTTGTTACATCATATAAAAGAGAGAGTTTTGTTCCAAGTCGCCAGAATTCACCTCAGACCAGGACTGAGAATGGTGTCAGGAACAATCTCAGCCTCCAGACCAGCTGTCAATCGAGGGGTCCCCAACAGCCAGAACGGTGTGAGGCTTATTGTTTTTTCCCTCTCCTTCATTCTGTTTATTTACTTAATAAATATTCCTTTCTATTTTTGTCGTTTATTATTACTCAATAAATGTTCATAGTTAAGCAAGTTGCTGTTGTCGAGCTTTCTATTAACTACCTTTAACCAAACCTGAAAAGAACTCCTTTGTCTGTCTAACTGTCTTTCTCTCTCTTTGGGCTCTATCCTATCATTTACTCTCTACCGCACCCACCTCCCTATTTTCTGTATATAAACTGACGTTTTCCCAGCCACCATCAGTTCTGAGGAAGGGTCACCGGACCCGAAACATCAACTCTGTTTTTCCCTTCACAGATGCTGCCAGACCTGCTGAGCTTTGCCAGCAACTTTGTTTTTGTTTGTGAAAAGAACAGCTTGGATACACTCTGTGATCTAAGACAATTATTTATACAGGTCTTCAGTAGTGATCTCAAAAACTTTGAGAATCATCATGCATATGTAATTATCTAAGTGTGATTATAATGGACAAGAATGCATAAAATGGCAGGCTGATTTTGAAGAAAAGTTACATGTCTTACCTGTGTAATCTGTATCATACAAGAGAACACGCATTACAACCAACTCAATAGTATAAATCTATTAACTTGCCTGGGGGAGCATGGGAGGAGTTAGATTCTTCTCTATAAGATGTGCCTGTTTTAATGCGTGTCATCACATTGTGTGCATGTAAAAATGGATAGTAAGAGTTTCTAAGATACTTAAGAAAAAGAAAGAAGGTAAAGTGAATGTTGACCCTCTTCAGTGAGAATGAGGAGTTAATGGTAGACAATAAGGAAATGGCAAAATAAATTAACAAACATATTGCTTCTATGTTTACTGTAGAGAATACAAAAAAAAACATTGTGGTAATAGCTATATATTAGGAAGTAGGACAGAAGAAATAGTCAAATTACAATCACCAGTGAAGCAATACTAAGCAAGTGGTGAAACTATAGGCTGACAAGTCTCACTGTCCAGATGGACTTAGTCCTAAAATCATGAAAGAAGTAATTAGTTCATTGATGCTGAAATAGAAATTTCAAAGAAGAGTCAAAAATATTGTTGCATCAGGGTTAGTTTTCCAAACGTCCCTAAATTCAGGAAAGGTTCCATCTGAAAGGTAGCAAATATAATCCGTCTATTCAAGAAGGGAACTAGGAAACTGTGCCAGTTAGTTTGACATCTGTCATGGGAAATGTGTTAGAATTGATCCATAAAGAGATTATAGCTGCACACTGAAAAAATCTCAAAGTAATCAGGAAGAGTGAGTATGGATTCATGAAAGGGAGATCATGTTTAACCCAAATTATTAGACTTATTTGAAGGAGTCTCACATAAGTGGTGGGGAAACTACTGGAAAAAGTCTTAAAGATAGAATTAATCTCTACTTGGAGAGGCAGGATTTCGTTAGGAATGGTCAGTATGGCTTTGTCAGAGGAAGGTCTTGCTTAGCAAATTTGATTGAATTTTTTGAGAAGGTGACCTGGTATGTAGATGGGGATAGTGCAATTGATGCAATCCATATGGATTTCAACAAAGCCTTTTACAAGTTCCCACATGGGAGACTGATAAAGAAGATAAAAGGAGATAGGATCAGAGTAACTTGGCAAGATGAATCCAAAACTGACTTATTGTAGGAGACAGAGAATAGTGTTCATGTAAGTGAAGGCCGCTGCCCAGTGGCATACCACAGGGATAAATACTGGCTGCCTTACTGTCTGTAATATATATAAATAATATAGATGAGAATGCGGGGGCAATGATAAGTAGGTTTATGGATGATATGAAGATTGGCCAGGTAAGGAAGAAGGTTACAGAAAGATATAGACGGGTTGGTCAGATATACAGATTAGTGGAAGATGGAACTCTGAAAAGAGTGAGGTATACACTTTGAAAGGAGTAATGAGACAAGGGTGGCAGGACACCAGGGAAGTTCAGAGGGATTGAGGAATCTTGGACTGTGTGATTATACTTACAAGGTCCATGGAGAATCACTAATTCATCTCTCTGTGGAGCTTATTTAGTATGAGTTCCCTTGGTAAAAGGCAATGGGTTGTCCAGGCAAAACTCATCGCCTGAGCCCTTTATAAAACAGACCCAGTCCGGGCAGCAGGCTGTGGAGGGAGTCATATCTGCCAGCTGTCAGCCCCTCTTCTGTGGTTACATTTGTGCAATGGGTATGCATGAGTGTGCATGGGAGCACATGGTGTCCACCAATGCTCTTGATGCCTTTAGAGAGAGGTGGCCACCATAAGGGATACACTGCTTTATTTCCCCCTCCAACACCATTTTGATTTAGTCCCTTCCTGCTCTCCCTAACCTCCTCTCACTTTTGATGTTTTGCATTGCCCATAATGGGCTTTGCATGTAAACTTCTAATTGTCTGTGTGAGTAATTTCTGATGTTGGTTTATAGCTAAAAACAAAAGAAAAGGTCACAGTGATTTTGTGATGGGTAAGTCATTCAGTTCTGTGTGATATGAGAAAAAACAAAAACAGTGTGTCCACTTCTGAACCAGGAGACCTGGGTTCAAGTCCCAACAGCTCCAAAGATATGTGATAGCAACTCTGAACACATTGATTGAAAAATAATTTTAAAAAACAGCAGACCCACCATTTCAGTGAATGTATACCCTGGCATTCCAACTGCACATTTTTCCACTTACTCTCGGGCTCTTGTAGCACAGTGGTGGTGTTCCTACCTCTGATCCAGAGGTCTTGGTTCAAATCCTACCAACTACAGATATGTGTAATAACATCTCTAACTGTTTGACTTGAAAATTATCTACAAAGCAGACCCAGGGATGGGTGATGTCCAATTGGACTTCCTGGGTTATTATATTGGTGACAAGAGTAAAGTCTTGGATAGCCTTGCCTTTCAACGAACTCAGTAAGACCGTGATGGGGAAATATTGGATACGCCGTTGTTTGGGAAACTGGGACTTATGATGTCGGTATGGGGGATTGGTCCCAGTTCATCGAAAGAATAATAATATTATAGTCGAGCCAGATCTACCTCAAGAGAGCCACAGAATTGGCCCTTTCCCACAGAAACATGCAAAATAGGGCTCAGGAGCTTAAGGGGTCCATAGACAGTATTGTCCTCATCCTTAGGTGACTCCGATACTGCAAAGTCAAGACACCAGCAGATAATACTCATGGCTCCCATCTGTTGCCAAAGAATGGCAGTTGGAGTTGGACGCCACAAGGTTCCAGAACTGAATAGGAAGTTTCTCCACAATACAATACAGGAACAGGAATATCCATGCTCTACTTGTAGTCATAGGATCTACCCTGGACAAGGCTACCAAAACAGTCAAATTGCATACCACCCAGGCTGACAGGCAAAGTCACCTCAATACAGGGTTTTGCAAATAACTCAGCCCAAGGATGAGGAACTGATACAGCTAAATTGCATTACTGCTCTGAAAGTGGCCCCAATTAAGATGAAACTCTAGTTAAGTGGTCATCCATTAGACATGAAAGTAGACACAGGTACCACTGCATGTATTGTTGGGGAGAAAACCTTGAGGAAACTCTGATGGGGCATCTTGTCTTTAAGCCTGCGAGACACCAAGACTATATTGCCACACACACTGGGGAGCCCTTACACATTATTGGGACCACTGTAACCCTGGTTATACAGGGGCAACAGACAGTCTGATGCCCATTAATGGTGGGGCAAGGACAATGTTGCAACCCTTTGGAAAGGGACTGGCTACAGAAAATCTGCCTGGATTGGCAACAGATCTTTAAAATGGTTACCAAAGCTCTAAATGAAGTCATTGGGAAGTATCCTGAGGTGTTTCAAGGGGGCTTTGGGAAGATAAAAGATGCCAGTGCCAAGTTCTATGCAGACCCAGGCACAACCTGTCTCCAGTGCCCTATGTGCTGCATTGGAATGTCTCGAGGAACTTGGCATCATATACCCAGTACAATTTGCTGAATGGGCCATGATAATACTCCCAGTTGTAAAACCTGACAACTTCGTCCATCTCTGTGGGGATTATGAGTTGACAGTCAACAGAGGTTCCCACTTACACAGATACACAATACCACACATAGAGTTGTATGTAAGCTGACTGGGAGTTACATTTTCAAAATTAAATATGAGTCACGCCTACATTCAGCTGGAATTTGAGGGGTCATCCAGGAAGTACATTACTGTAAGTACTCATGAAGCACTGAATGAGCACAATCATTACCCTTTGGGGTATCTTTGGCTTGCATTATCTTTCAAAGGGCAATGGTGAACATCTTCTAAGGGATGCCCAGAATGGCAGTCTTTCTGAATGACGTTTTAATCTCAGGAGCTACTGCAAAGGAACATTTGGAGGGATTCTTCCAGTCACTGTCTGAGGCTTGCATCAGTTAAAAAGGGAAAAATGTATGTTCCAGGTGAACTTGGTAATGTACCTCGGTTACAACATCGACAAGGATGGAATGGACCCTGTCAGAGAGGTGAACACCATAGAAAGGGGCTCAGACCCCAAGGTACACAATGGAATCAAAATGTTTCCTAGGTCTCCTAAATCAGAGGTAAGGACTCTACCACTGTTCCACAAGATAGCTGGAAGAAGAGGAAAAATGTGCAGTTGGAACACTGGGCTAGACATTTATGATCCACATAAAGAACTTTGGTGATGGCTTTCTAGGGATCCTGGATCCTGAGAATTATCCTTAAAAAAATGGGACTGGTATTGTAAATGGTCAAAATGAGGGAGAAGATTGGAAACAACCCATCTCTAGCAGGAACCCTCCATAAAGGCAATTGTTTTAATGGACATGCCACCGAGGATGAGGGGCCTAAAAATAATTGTTTTTCATAATAATTACTCATTTTTCAAATAATAAATGAAAATAATTTTCAGGCAAAATAAATGTCCAATTCTGTTGATTAATACATCTCTAATCTGCTACTGCTCAAACTCTGCTTCAACACATACAATTCTGAGTGGGGTAAGGAACACAGCACAAAAACTCAGACATTTGGTGCAAATTATCAACTTCCATTAGTGAAGACTGATTTGCAAAATGCGGGAGAAAAAGGTAGAACCTGAAACCATCACACGTGTAGTAAAAGTGGTTTTACAGATATGGAGACAAATAACATTGTTGTTACACCTGCCCTAATAGCGTCTGTTGCTTCTAAAATGCGCTTAATTAGATGCAGCAGTGCCATCTTGCAAAAGAAAAGTGATCAAACGTAAAAAAAGGACAAAATTCAGGGAAAATTTGATTTTGTTCAAAACGTTGTGTTTAATCATGCACTAAACTCACTTGGTCATTCTACAGGTAATGATAGTTCACGTGTTAATTAGGTTACTGAGTGTGAAATAGCATGTTTATAAACGTAATATATCCTTTAAAGAAAGGTCAATTCACAAATATACATTGTAACAGTAGAGTCCGTTCAAAAGAAGACGGAAAATTGTGAATATTGCCAAAGGAGAGAATCAGTCCCAACCTGTATATTTTCTGAGTAATGCAAGAAATTTGGCAAATCACAACATTTAGCAGTAAATTCCTTGAATTTATGCGCTAACCACGAGTAAGGTTGATCTGCAGCTCAATAACTGTAATTTTATAGAAAAGTCCTGGAGACAACTAAAATAATGGTTTATTTGCAGAGCTGAGTGATGGGAAACACAATAAATCATTTGCCCTACTTAATACACACCACCCAGTTTAAAATGTAGTTTATACCAAATTCAGACTTGCTGTGAAGCAACTTCTTCAACACTAAGGTATGGAGTATAAGAAAGATGTCAGAACGGGAAAGTAGATCTCCCAAGTGATGAGGTTTTGAACTCCAACTGCTGACTCCTGACGATAGTGTGCAGGTAAGTGATCATCATCAGATGAGGTTTCAGTACCCTTTTTTTTTCCCCTAATCTCAGGTGACTAAGTGTCAGATTCTTTGAAAACCAGTTTTGAAAGCATTACCCAGCCAATTCTTGTTCAGCATGAGACCTAATCTTTTGTGCCCTCCTGGATGGGCATTTCCAGTTTTGCAATCCTGTATAAAAAACAAGTTTATCTTGCACGGTGGCAGACATTTGCAGGATTCTGACATGTCAGAAAGAGTGTTTATTGCTTTAACTTTATTTATGTCATTGTCAGTAAACAAGATATAAATACAACATTTGGAGCTATGGTTTGGATATTTTGCTTCTTCCACCCAAACAACTATTATTGAAGTCGTTATATTCGTTCTTGGGATGAAGTTTCCATTTGCAGGATGAAATGACAAGCACATAGCTTAATGACCTGCTGTGAACTGAACTGTCCCTATGACAACAAACTGCTGTTTTGAAGAAGGGTCATGGACCCGAAATGCTGACTCTGCTTTCTCTCCACAAATGCTGCCAGACCTGCCAAGTTTCTGCAGCAATTTCTGTGACTTGTTCAAAGGCTCGATGAGGCAGAAATCGCTAGCTACAGATCTACTTTTGGAAGAACACAATTAGCACAAATACCACATCCTTTAACACAGTGCAAGATTCCCTACTATATTAAATCTGTGTTTTTGCGCGGAACAAATGTTGTAATGAGCTTTACTGTGCTATTAAATGCTGAGGAGATTGGCGTGCAGCACATTGCACTGCTGAAACGAACTGCAGTTTTCTTAAGAGAGCTGCTCCAGCCTGTAAAATATAAAACTTTGTCCATTCGGCTACGGGATGTACTTGCACCATATAAATGAGAAACGTCTTTCATCCCTGCTCCTCTCCTGACGTTGCGGAAAGTTGGTGAGATCACGGAGTCTGTTGAGATGTTCCTCGGTTTCAGATATGCAGAACAATTTAATAACCGGAAGTCTAACGACTTATTGTAAGTGATAAGATTTTCAAAAGTCGCCTTTCCAATTGTCAACTTGAAACTAAAGCAAAATCCTGCGAAATTTGGGACTATTCCTATCTCTCCCAATATATAAATGGAAAACAGATTCAGACATGTGGGATCAAGGCATGTAAAAGAAGTGTGGAGAACCCGCTGGTTATGGATTTAAATAGTAAGTACCTGGAGAATGTTTTAATAATTGATATGACGTATTCCATTATCTGCTCATGTTACTAGATTACGCAGCATTCAGAAAATTAGATTTTGCTAATTAATAACTTGGATGGTATACGTTGTCATCACAAGTAGAGGAAGCACATGGTTTTAATTCAGATCGTTAACATCACATTTGGCTATGTAGAGATATTGTAAAGAATTAATGCATTATTTTTAGGGTGGAAATAGCTACCAGTTTAAAATGTTGACTGCGTGGCATCAAGGGTTGCTAATTGCCTCCTGTAACTGAATATACTGCTTTGTAGGACTTTTGCTCCTGATAGTATGCCTTGTCCAGACCAGGCTTGCAAAGATGATACCGTTACGCCCTCTGTGTGACAGCCGTGTAATGGACAGATATATCAGAGAAGCGAAGGATCTCCTGAAAGCGCCGGTAAGGATTCTCGCAAGTTTCTGTACCGAGCTGGACCCTGTACAGGTCGAACAATTTAATTGTATCGGCGCCACTTTTCGAGTCCCCTTTTCGTATTCTGCAAGAAACTGAGTTAAACTTGCACACAACGATGTTGGGGTCAAAAAAGAAAGAAGAAAAGTGAAGAGTAGTTTTTGTGTGTGTGCGCGCTACATGTTGTATTGAGACTGTTCCTTGTACTGCTTGGCTGTGGTTAGATTTCATGGTTTGAGGTTAAGCTGCCAACCGGTTTGAAATGTGGGCTGCGGACAGCAATAGGAGCGGGGGAGTCATGGGGACCTGAGTAAATGATCGGGACAGTACAGATTCCAGGATCTATACAAAGCAGTCCTGATAAATAAACCCAAACGATGAGATTGATGGAAGTGCCCAGGGGTTCGACATTCCTTTGCTCAGACGTAATTGCCAAAATAAATATGATTTTTAGTGTCTGTAAAGTATATGAAATGTTAGAAACGGCCAGCTGGTAAAATACGAACCAGGTGAAGGAAGCAAAATATGCGGTCGGATCGGACACGTCCTCAGATTTCAGTGATTTCAAGATGTGCTCGAGGGGGACACAAAGGGAATCACTTCTACTAGTGTGGCCGGTCAGAGTGATCCGGCCCTTTAAAAGTAGATATCTCGGCCCAATTTGACCTGTTCGTGCGCCTTACTATACACCCCTGCTCCAATTTGCCATGTTTCAGCGTTCAGTCAAATGTGTCCGCGAAAGCATCAGTCAGTGTTGAGCCAGACAAATCTGCTAGTTCAGCAACATTTATTCAATTAACTCAATAATTGCTGGTTCCAGTGGGTTTCCTATTTCCACTTAAAATGTTTCCTGTATTTTAGTTTTGATATCTTGATCTAAAGAAATCTTTCCTGATTTCGAAATATTCGTTTCCCTGGAGATGAACCTCCCAGTATTGGGCCGAAGTATCTTGGGATCCCCTGTCCTGTCAACACTCCTACTTATCCCTCAACCAACATCGCTGCAACAGTTTGCTGTTACTGGGAGCTTCCTTTGCTGCTTTTGGCTGCTATTCTGGCCTCCCAGGTAGCAGAATGCGATATGCAATCCTATTTCAGCCAGACGAACGCAGAAATCTCTGCTTGACTCCCCAGTGCTGTGTAGAGGGAGTGCTGCACTGTTGGAACTACCTTCTTACTAAGTTCCTATGAAACATGAAACTGACGCCCTGTCTGCTCATTCAACGGCACGCAAAACAACCCATGGTGCTATTTTGGAGAAGTGAAAGAGAGTTATTGGTCAATACTTATCTCTCAACTAAATAGAAGTAAAACAAAAATCTCTAGTCATTATCACATTGTCGCTTAAGGGAGCTTGCTGACTGTCATCTTCCCTACAATTCAACAGTGACTACAATTCAAAAGTACTTTATGAAATGCTGAGATTATGAACATTAACGCAGCCATAAAATATTGGAAATACAAGGGGTCTGGCAACATCTTTGGAAAAAGAAACTTAACATTTCAGGTTAGAAGGTCCTTGACTTGAAACATTTCTCTTCACAGATGCTGCCAAACTAGCTCAGTATACACAGTATTTTCTGATTTTATCTCAGATTTCCAGCACCCACAGTAATTTGTGCTTGGTCTTTCTTTACCATAGTAGCTACACTGCAAAAGTAATTAAATCAGCTAAATTCCAATAAAAAAAAACAGAATGTGCTGGGAGATCTCAATTTATGTGAAGAGAAACAGTTATAGTTTCATATTGATGGTCTTTCATCAAGACAGGAAGATGGTATTGATTTACATTTTTAAGCAAATATAAAGTTGAATGGGGAGGAGAAAGGAACAAATGTCTGTGATGGGATGAAAGGCGGGAATGACTAAATGGTAAAAAAGACTAACGGTGCAAGGTGATAATGGGATCATTAAAAAAAGACATAAAGTAGGTGCAAATGGTTGCAGTAAAATGATTACCAGCACTTGCTGCCTGAAAACAGTCTTCATGATCTAAAATGAGGCACTGATCCTTACATTTACTTGGTCACTGCCAGTGTAGAGGTGTAGATACTCTAATTTGCTTCAGTGTCCCAAACCAGGGAGGAAAAAATCAGCAAGTTGTCACACTCCTGTTTGTTACCAGTGAAAACTTTTACAAATTGCATACGCGCCAGCATGAAGGATTAGAATTAAATTCGATGTGGATTCCTCATCTTGGTTTATGTGCCAAATCAACTCACAATATGTAGCCAACAGGCACACAGTTCCGACGATCACACATTTCCAGCATCAAGGATGAGAGCAGCTGAGCTAAGGCTTTTTTATGATTTTCCTCTGTAAAAAATTGTCACTGTTCAGTCTTACTACTTAGAATGATGGTACATCTGAAATTAATTATAGGACACACTAGGAATAATGAACATAAATTGAAGCTCAATTATTCCATAAAGCAACTCCAACAAACTATTTCTCTACTATTTACCCATTATTTTAATCGTTTGTGCATGCATTCACGATACTGCTGCAATGTTAGGACAGCAATTTAATTCTCCACCAATTATGTTGCAATTTAAATCTAAATACAACCAGAGTTCAAAATCAGGGCCTGACTTAATATTGGCACAAAGTGAGGTGAGTTTTCCTGCAACAGAGAGCGTTGCTCCACTTCACTTCGATGTCAGTGAACATCATTATAACATCAAATTTAAAGATTAGAAGTCTGAGCGTCAATCCTCACTATTTGAAATTTTAAACTTTTGAATAGACAGCAGATGTTTTATCAGCTGATTCTCATTCTGTGTTGCCAGTAAAATGAGTCATAAGCAGTATTTAGGTGGCAGGGCCGTGCCAAATGGTTGGTATAATATTGACTGGAAATTCAATAAGCTTTATGAAAATTAGTTCCTGTAGGACTTAATATTCTCCTGTTACAAATCCACATTGAGCTTGCAACCTTCAGAAGGCTTATCATCAGGGCACTGGTACATGGATAAATATGCTAAAGTAATTTTGGTTCAAAATTCCACAAGGCATATATGCAAGAGCACATAAATAACAAACTTGAACAACATGACATTATATAAGTCATGTTTACTCTGCCTGAAGACAAGTCCTCAGCTCATTATCTGCTGATGCTTCATTCTGAGCCATTTTCTTGACAATTTTGTCAGTGATGTTTTGTCGTTACCTCCCAATCTCAGAGGCAGGGCAAAGAGACAGGAATCGAGTTGTCCTATGCTGGAACAGAAATCAAACCCACGCTATTGGCATTACCTCGCCAATTGAACTAACTGGCCCTGACTTAAATAGTACGAGTAATAAGTGTATAAACAACAACAATGGGATCTTGTGGTACTATGATCATGTCCTTATCATTGAGTCAAGAGGCCTAGGTTCAAGTCCAACCTCTTCTAGGGCCTTGTGATGTAGTGGTAGTGTCACTACTTCTGAACCATATGCTTAAATTTAAGTCCTACCTGCCCCAGACGTGTGTAGCACATATCTGAACAAGTTGATTCAAATAACAAACAAGTTTCTTATGATAGGTAGTTCTGACCCCACCTCTTAACTAGAAGGCCTCAGCTGAAATGCCACCTGCTCTAAAGCTGTGTCATAACATGACTGAATAGATTGGTTAAAAAGTTCAGATCTTTAACACAATTTCAATCACAATTTTCAAACTTGCTTTACAGCATAGCGGTATTTACATTGCATTTATCCAGCAAATTTGTTAGACAGTAGGATTTCAACTCGCAATGTAAAATGGGAATGACTTACTCCAACTAGATCTTAGAATGAAAAAAAACCCATATGTTCCCCTCAGAGCTATCCAAAGCAGGAATTCAAGAAATTCACACGAAGCTGGTGGAACCATCTGAAATAAATCACCTTCAGATTTTAACTGAAAATCTAAACTCAGGATATCATATGTTACACAGCTGAATTAATGCCTTCTGCATATGTGTTGACTCGGGATTGTCCCCGAATGGAAACCATAAAGGACCTGCAGAATTAAAAGTACAAATGGTGCTTGGAGATAGCTGGTTAGTAACCTGCAGGTGGGTATGGTAAAGATTTTATTGTTCTCAGGATAAAAACATGCTTCTGCTCCTCATATATTAAAAATAACTATTAAGAAGCATTATTCACTATTAAATTTCTTTTGATGTGGTCAAGAAGATCGGATTGATATTTCTTATAATTCCAATTCACTTTAGGAAGTTCCTAGGAGGACCCATAAGACCCAGACGAAGGTGAATAAATGTGGAGCTGGAAAAGCACAACTGGTCAGACAGCATCCGAGGAGCAGAAAAATCAACATTTCGGCTCCACATTTATTGATCTAGCTTCCAGCATCTGCAATCCTTACTTGTCCCCATGACTCCAGACCGGCACTGTGTTACCTTCCCCATGACGCTGACCGCCAACTGGCTCAGGATAGGAGCCAGGTGATTTCCCATCCTCCCACATATGAGATGTAGAGGCCCATGTTTGTTGCTTATAGCTCACTGCTGCTATGTTGATGAGGCACAGAGCTCACAAAATAGCTACATTGAACCTGGGCCAGTCTGCTCCCTACTGCCTGCCTGTTTGCCATCTGAGTCAAAATCTGTCCTCAAATGACTAAATCTTAAGATTAGTGTCATTTGGATTGAATCCAAACTTCTAATAACAAGATAATTTCTTTAAATTTAATTTTTCAATCTTGTTCTTCAGTCTGTACATAGTCACAATTTGTCATTTGTACCCACTGAGTCACCTAAGTAAACTGCAATACTATTGTGTATAGTAGGAATCTATATGCCTATTGTTTGAATAGGAATCATCCTGTGTCTTTTAGGATGCATGGCTATTATACTGCAAATTCCTTTCTATGATTGGTATTTGAATCGTGAGAGATTGCAATTTGGTGATAAAGGTACCACAACTGGCCTTAGTGTCATTAAGTTAAGAAAGTTCGGCTATGTCATACATCATATGTCTACTGCTGATTGCTGTACAGCAATCCTTGCTGGAAGTATAAATGCATACATCAGGTAAGAATAGGGTTCATTGCCGTGTTATACTCCTTGAATGATTAACTTGATGATCATCACTGTCAGGTTATACGTGAATAATTGCTTCTTGAGTGAAACACCTGAAAGCATCCAGTACTAGTGAAACTGTACTCCACAAAAATTTAATGCCTTTTAAACAGCAAAGGAACAGAGCTGGGTGTCCGAATTAGTGACAAAGAGAGTTGATGAATACATATCTATCAAATAAAAAATGACAGCCCGAATTTCGATATCTAACAATTCTGCACGCAGCAATAATAGGCCCAAAGCTGTTATGTACAGGCCACATGCAAAAAACCTGCAGCCTTGTGTCTTCCTGTTGAAAAAAAAGTGGGGTTTATTTTTTATAGCTGCCTACCCCTCTTAGCAACTCAAATCTGAGGGGTTCTGAGTATCAATATTCAGACCCTTTGTTGAAATTCTGACAAGGGAAGATGTGGGAAAATTATTGAGGCGCTATGGAATCATGCCCATCTTATTAGCACAGCCTCCAAATACTTGAATCTTCATCATCTGCCTATCCTTGGATAAACCATAAATATGTGAGGGAGACACTAACAGGGGGTGAAGGGAGCTATTTTTAATGTTCTGATATGAATTTAGGTCATTTGAGTAGAATACCAATGGAAGATTATTTGAACCCTTTTTCAGTCAGGGAGACAATACGCATGGGGGAGAAGAGAATAGGAGAAAATGTAAAATGAAAAATGTTCACATAAAAAAGTCAATTTTAAAAATTTGCACTGGCATAGGTAAAATTCCATGCTGAGCACATGCAATTCTAACTGTTCTTACAAAATTTTTCCAATAGATTTTTCGATTTTGTATTTACATGCAGTGTAACCGAATATTTCAATTTCCTAATGCAATTCCTCTTCCAAATACTGGTCTGAATCTACGAACATGGAGGTCCAAAAGTGTAAGTACCCTAATAATTAAAGTGTTTTTAAAATTTGGTCTCGGGATGTGAGCATCACTGGAATGTCCAGTATTTGCTGCCCATTTCTAACTCCTGTTGTAAAGGTAGTAGTGAGCTGCATGCTTGAACCACGACAATCTGTGTGGTCTAGAAACAACCGGGAAATGGAGAGTGGGGAGGGTATGGGAGGAGGTTGTAAGTTTTTGATCCAGCAATGGTGAAAGAATGGAAATATTGTTCCAAGACAGGTTAATGAGTGACTTGAAGGAGAACTTGCAAATGGTGGTGTTTCCTTGCATCCCTGCCTTTCTCCTTTTTCCAGGTGGTAGAGCTTATGGGTTTGGAAGTTATTGTCAAAGCAGCCCTGGTGAGTGGCTGCTATGCATCTTATTGATGAGTACTTACTACTGTCACTATGCATTGGTGGTGGAGGGGGGAGTGTGAATGTGGTTGATGGGATGTCAGTCAAGAGGGCTGTCCTAAATGGTGTCAAGTTTCTTGAGTTATTTTGGAGCTGCATTTATCCAGGTGAGAGGAAAGTATTTCATCATTCTCCGGCCTTATGTCTAGTAGATAGTGGGCATGTTTTTGGGAATCGGAAGATGAGTTGTATACCACAGAATTCCAGTCTCTGACTTATTCTTGTAAACACAGTGGTAACATGGCTCTTCCAATTCAGTTTCTGGTCAATGGTAATCCCTTGGATGTTGATGGTAGGTTATTGATGTAAATGGTATATAGAAATTGTAAAGCTGTTGAATGTCAAGAGAAGATGGTAAGGTGCCATCTTGTGAGGAATGTTATTGTCTGAAACTTGTGTGGAATATCTGTCACTTGCCATTTATTAGCCCAAATCTGAATGTTGCCCAGGTCTTGCTACATATGGATGCAGATTACTTCAGATCACTTACGTGGATGAGTGCAGCTCCAACAACATTCAAGAAACTTGACACCATCCAGGACAAAGCATCCTGCTTGATTGACACCACATCCACAAACATTTACTCTCCACTATCGACGCTAAGTAGCATCAGTGTGTACTATCTACAAAACGCATTGCAGAAATTTACCAAAGATCCTTAGACAGCGCCTTCCAAACCCATGAACACCACCATCCAGAAGGACACGGGCAGTGGATACATGGAAACACCACCACCTCCAAGCCACTCACCATCCGGACTTGGAAGGATTTTGCTGTTCTTTCAGTGTTGCTGGGTCAAAATCCTGGAATTTCCTCCCTAAAGGCCTAGCTTGTTTACTTACAGCACATGGACTGCAGTGGTTGAAGAAAGCGGGTCACCACCACCTTCTCAAGGGCAACTAGGGACAGGCAATAAATGCTGGCCCATCCAGCAATGCACACATCCCATGAGTGAATAAAAGTACCTTAAATATTTAAAGAGTTTTGAGTGATATTGAACATCCTGTCTTCTGACCTTGTGTTGGAGAGAAGACCATTAATGAAGCAACTGAAGATGCATGGGCTAAAGACACTATTCAAAGGAATCTCAGTGAGCCAAGGTACCAGATGATTGGCTTCCTTTGTGCTAGTAGGACTTCAGCCAATGGTTCAAGACTGATTCCCATCAAGTTCAATTTTAGTCCATCTGGTCTTATTTTTATCTCACTTCTCTTGATTAGATGTAACTAAACATGTACTAGGCTAATTCAGAAGACAGTTAAGACTCAAACATATTGCAGTGCATCTGGACTCAAATGGGTATTGATTGCAAAGTTTACTCCTGAAGGGAATTAGTGAACCAGATGGATTCAAAAATCCACTAGTTTCATGATTATAAATGAGACAAACATTTTGCAATGTGGGATTTGAACTTGGGTCTCTATAACATTAGTCTGGGCTACTAGATTACTAATGCAGTAATGTTACTATATTGCTATCATTCCTTAGGATTGAAATATGTTCTGGTAATAACTTGTGTAATTAGTACTGCGCCTTTAAAAAAATTGAATGCAAGACTAGCATTCCTGGCAAAACCCAAATAAAAATTTAAGAATTCATATTGAAGACTTATAGGGCATAAAAATGTGTTTCAACATTAAAAATGCAATTTTGTACATCACAAAAAAATTCTTCTTCAGTTTCCCAAATCAAAGTGTGTTTTCAGTTCTCAAATAACTTTGTAAAATCCATAAGAACTGCAAGTGCTGTAAATCAGGAACAAAAACAGAAGTTGCTGGAAAAGCTCAGCCGGTCTGGCAGCATCTGTGAAGAAAAAGTTCTGAGGAAGGGTCACCGGACCCAAAACGTTAACTCTGTTTTTTCCTTCACAGATGCTGCCAGACCTGCTGAGCTTTTCCAGCAACTTCTGTTTTTGTTCCCAAATAACTTTGACTGTATCACCAGTAATTCTTCACAAGTAGAATGTTGCCCTAAAATGATTGATGTGGCAAAAGCAAAGCAGTTAATTGCTTCATAAAGTTATGCTACATTCAAGATGCTTTCTTGGCTCTCTTCCTGGATCCTTACTGGCAAATACATGATATATTTCAAGAGGAAATTAATTAGAGGGGAATTAAGTATGAATATCATTCTACCACAGGGAAACAACTAGATACTGGCATTGTACGTTCACATTTGGTATCATGTTTAAATTTTTGGATATCACTGTAAAATCTTATATCATATAAAACAGCCTTTCATAGGAACAAAAGACTTGAATCAATAGTGCAATTAATCTGCATTTAATGGCAGCCTGATCACTGCCAAATTAGCTCAAACTAAACCTGTAAATAGAACACCATGTACTTATGGACCAAGGTAATTACACTGTGTACCTATAAACTGTAAGGCTAACCTGAGACCTGAGACCTGAGGCTGGATTTTCTGTTTGGGCTCAGGTCCAAATTCAGATCTCGACTCTCCACCATGTTATGATTGGTCATCACACAACAATGCTAATTGGCAGAGGTCACACTTGCTGCCCAATCATGGATGGTTGTCTGACCTCCCGAAGCTGGAGGACCACTGGGACGTCACCCAGCAATGACATATCAGCAGTCTACCGGCTCAGATGGAAGCTACCAACTGCTACACTGAGAGAGGGAGAGGACAACCCAAAATGGTGACTGTCCATGCAGACCAGATAATAATAAATTAAAGAAAAATCCACAGCTGACTAGCTGTTAGTGGGAAACCACGCCACTTGAAGGCCTGATATTGCAGGAATGGCCAAATGGCCATGGAGGATGCAGAGAATTCTCTGTCAGAATGAAGGGTGACCCCTACTCCTCAGGCTGGGAGGTGGCCAGCTTAACTGGCCATGTTTTACCTGCAGATTAAAGCCTGCCTACAAACTGTTAAAATCCAATTGATGCAGGAAAATAGACCAAATGGACCACTGAGGGTAGCTATCTGGTTCTCAACCTGTCCTTTTTCAAAACAGTTCCAGGTGAGAACCATGCCTTGCCAGCACAGCAACCAGCAATGGGATTCTGAAGACCACCCCTCCGCCACTCTAGTCCCACTCCAAACAAACTTGAAAAGTCCAGCTCATGCCAGTGACTGCAACATTGATTTCTATTCTCATCTTATTTTGTTTTTCAGAAACGTATGAAAAATGAAGAAATTAAGGCAGGCCTTATTATGCTTTCTAATGCAACACAGACAGCAAAACATTTTATCACTAATAATTCCACAGTGCCTCTCTTAGATAAGATTTACAGGAATACTAGGACCTTTATTCATCTCCTACAATTGATGAATGTGCCGGTAAGTACTTAAGTAAGACATCAGCCATTTCCAATATAATGTGTAACTTATTGGCAACTTACAAGCTATCTTCTTATGGTTTTACAATACATACTCGCATCAAAAATCAGGCTACGAGAGCTGCACTTATTGCTTTTCTTCAGCAGAGCAGTCAGTAGCTAAGGCATGCAGACCGGATTTGGTTAACTTAGTCAACATGACAATAGAGGCTGCAAAACTTTGGTTATGTAGAAGAAAAGATGAATCAGGCTATAAAAAGCCTTATGAAATAGTGCTCCAAACTGGCAGCATCTTCTTACCTGGGTGGGAGTATTGCAGAGTGAAACTGGACCCACAAATATCAGGCACAGATCAAAGGTTGCTACAGGATCTGCTGAGTGCTGAGTCAGGCTGGGAAAAAGACCCAGCTTGATTTTCTGGGGCTACGTCCCATTTGGTTTGCTAAATAGTAGGCCCTCTCAGCCCTATCTTTTTACACTTGCACACACTCCCTGAAATAACTCTTTAAAGGCTGGCATCCCATCGCCAATCACCCTTTATTCACAAATGCATAGCCCTTCACAAGAGCACTGCCTCTCACTGAGTCAATCAGGATCCCAATATCCCCGATATTCATCCTGTTATGTCAGCCAGGGCACCCTGATTGGACTAGGTTAACAGCCCCCAACCAGAGAACTCATATTCTATGAGGTCCAGTTGGCCGACTTCATTACAATCACTACATCCCTTTCCCTCTGAGACCACAGACATAGGACAGTCAGATTCCTTTGAGAGCCTCCTGGGGCATTTTAATACCGGGACAGGATCCTCCAACTCGGAATCCAACACAGGAGGCATTTAACAAACAGGTGCTCTCCTCTTGCACCTGGAGTGTCTCAGTAGACTTTCACTCCCTTCTTCCAGAGGCAGAAACATTGAGAGAGCTACTTTCATCGTGTCCATCTCTGATTCAGAGGACTGGACAATGTTTGATGCAGAGGGTGAATAAACAGAAGTATTTCTGAAATCTTCATGGGGCAGGGTAAGTTTTGCTTCTGCATAGTCTGCAAATTTACAGCTTTCAAATGGTCCACGTGCTT
The DNA here is from genome assembly GCF_021869965.1 of Rhincodon typus. Lineage (NCBI taxonomy): Eukaryota > Metazoa > Chordata > Chondrichthyes > Orectolobiformes > Rhincodontidae > Rhincodon > Rhincodon typus. The sequence goes on from NC_063344.1 coordinate 31,443,866, forward strand.
GTTCAGGACCGTCACACCTACCCAAACTTAATAAGTCACTGATTCTGATCTTGTGTCAGTCTTACCCATGCAGGGTCATTTCCATGATTTTCATGCCAAACTTTGTCCCCTGTATCAAACTCTCTCTCTCACTTAGTGAAGTTTTGAGTTTGTCATTGGCGTTCCTGATGCCATTACACCCTTTCTCCCCAGGTCTGGGAAGATCAGACTTAACCTGGTGCGGAGTCTTGTCCCCATTAGCAACCCTGTCAGTACTATCCCTGTAGTTGCACTCAGGTGGTCCCATAATTAAACAAGAACCATGACAACTTGGTATCTAGTGAGGCTATAGGCTGTTTCTTCAGTCCAGCCTTCAAAGTTTGGACCGTTCTTTCTGCCAGGCCATTGGATGGTGGGTGGTGTGGAACTGTACTTTTCACCCCGAAGTAAGAAATGGAAGCTGGAGAACTCAGGGAAATAATATTGATGTTTGAAAACAGTTCACATTACAGAAGAGGAAACGCTGAATGTCTTAGAAAACGTAAAGGTGGATAAATCTCCGGGACCTGATCAAGTTTATCCCAGGATGTTGTGGGAAGTTAGGGAAGAAATTGCAGGGCCCCTTGCAGAAATATTTGTATCTTCTATTGCCTCAGGTGAGATGCTGGAGGAGTGGAGGGTAGCTAATGTTTTTTTATTAAGAAATGCTAAGAAGAAGCCTGGGAACTACAGACTTGTGAGCTTGATATCGGTGGTAGGCAAGTTGTTGGAGATGATTCTGAAAGACAGGATTTACATGCATTTGGAAAGGCAAGGACTGATTAGGGATAGTCAGCATGGTTTTGCGTGAGGGAAATCGTATCTCACAAACTTGATTGAGTTTATGGTGGAAATAACCAATTGGATTGATGAGCACAGACTGGTAGATATTGTGTACTTTGACTTTAGTAAAGCCTTTGACAAGGTTCCACATGGTAGACTGTTTAGTATAGTTCGATAACATGGGACTCAGGGTGAGCTTGCTAATTGGATACAAAATTGCTTTGATGGTAGGAGACAGAGAATGGTGGTGAAGGGTTGTTTTTCAGAGGCCTGTGACTAGCAGTTTTCCACAGGGATCAATACTGGGTCCTTTTTTGTTTATCACTTATATAAATGATTTGGATGAGAACATGGGAGGCATGGTGAGTAAGTTTGCAGATGGCACCAAAGTTGGAGGTATAATGGACAGTGAAGAAGGTAATCTAAGATTATAAACAGATCTTGATCAATTGGGTCATTGGGCTGAGGAGCAGCAGATGGAGTTTAAGTTCGATAAACGAGAGGTATTGCATTCTGGTAAAATAAACAAGGGCAACACTTACACAATTGATGATAGGGCCCTGGGTAGTGTTGTAAAACAGAGACACCTAGGGGTTCAGGTATATAATAATTTGAAATTTGCATCACGGGTAGACAGGGTGGTTAAGAAGGCATTTAGTATGTTTGCCTTCATTGCTCAGACCTTTGAATAGTACATGATGTTGGTGAGGCCTCTTCTGGAGTACTGTGTGTCGTTCCAGTCTCCCTGCTACAGGAAGCATACTATTAAATTGGAGAGGGTTTGGAAAGGATCTACCAGGATGTTGCTGGGAATGGAGGGTTTGAGTTATAAAAATATGCTGGATAGTCTGGGAATTTCTTCATTGGAGAGTAGGAGGAAGACGGGTGACAATATTGTGGTTTATAAAATCATATGGAGCATAAGTAAGATGAATAGAAAGGGTTTTTTCTCTATGTGATGAAGTTCAAAATTAGGGGGCATATTTCTAAGGTGAGAGGAGAAAGATTTATAAAGGATATGAAGGACAACTTATTTATACAGAGGGTGGTTTGTGTTTGGAATGAACTGCCAGAGGAAGTAATGGATGCAGGTACAGTTGCAACGTTTAAAAGATATTTGGGTAAGTACATGAATAAGAAAGGTTTGGAGGGATATGGGCCAAATGCAGGCAAGTGGGACTAGTTTAGTTTGGGAACACAGTCTACTTAGACCGAAGGGTCTGTTTCCATGCTATATGACTCTATGACTCCATGACTCTGTATCTATTTAATCCCATTCAATTTTATGAAGTAACTAAAGCCCTTGCTGGTAAACATTGGCCATTTTCTGTGACCAATACCTCTGGCACTCTGACTGTTGCAAAAGATGTGTGTAATTTTTCTATTGTCAGTCCACTGTTTGATGAATGGACTCTATGTATACCCTACTACTTTGAGTGGGCATGCACAATAACTGAAAATTTGAACCCATGAAAGAACCTGCTTGTCGACATGCAACCCAGTCCATGGTTTACCTGCCCATTCCTATGGATGTGGGAAAGCTGCTGGTGGTAATTTTTGTCTTTGTTGACACTCTGGACACTATCCCACTCTTGTCACCACTGAAATAACTCTTCTGAAGCCAGTATGCCATCACCAATCACCCTTTATTCACAAACATATAGCTTTTAACAATAGAACTGCCTCTCAGGCATTCAAGGGCTCATATCCCTGACATTCAGCCTTTTATGTCAGCCAGGTCACCCTGATTAGACCAGATTAACAGCGGCAATCAAGGAACTCATATTCTAAGAGGTCAAGCTCACTGACCTCATTACATTCCCCAAGCTCACGCATGTTGACACGTGCCCCCAACCCACACCCATGGCCTTTCATAGCATCTATGCCAACTGTGACCTCGGACTCATCAGGCTTTGGCCTTACATTGTCCATGACAACCCACATATTATTCATAATGGGCATACCTCAGGAGAAGCGGAAGCTACTTGAGGAGAGAGAATTTCTAACAATATCAACTAACATAAGCACCACTGTTAGTAGAGCCTGGCAGGGATGCTAGAGACCAAATGGAACTAGAGAATAGCTGAGGATTGTATGTTAATTAAGGAATAGTTGCATGAGAACTTGACTGAGTGTATGGGAACGAATAATCAGTGTGTTGGAGCTTTGTGATGTGTAAGGTGAAATAATACTCTGATTAGAAAAGTAAATGCTTGGTGTCTGCATAAGCAACCTATTCACCTTTGTAGTTAAACAATCAGGAGTAGGAGTCAGTAGTCAGCAGTTCATTGGGAACAGAGTCAAAGGAGCAGGAACTGAGTTCCATAGACAAAATAAGACAGAAAATGCTGCAGAAACTCAGCAAATCTGGCAGCATCTGCAAAGAGAGAAACAAAGTTACCATTTCGAGTCTGATGACTCTTTGTCAGAACCGATGTTCTGAAACCTCTATATGCACAGTGAAAAGGTGAACTCAGAGATGACATGAAGGAAGATGGGCAAGAAATTAGAAAAAGTTACTGATTCAGGGCTAAGCCAGGGACAAGCTTAGATGACATTTGGCACAGAGTTAGTAGTGGAATGGGATAGCAGAGGGAGCTGATCAGATGATCTCTATCATAGTGACAAGCAGTCCTTGAGCTCCTCACATTTATTAAAGGTGAGGAGAGAAGAGATATATGAACGGTATTTAAGTGTGTGATTTAGAAGAGAATCCAGGGTTACCTCTGCATTCCCGGGTGTCCCTGAAATAGTGAACAATTTTAGCACACAAGAGCAGGACTTGTTTGAGTTTTATGAGGTCCTGCCAGGTCTGACAATGCATTGCAAAAATAAATTGTCCACCATGTAAAAACATGAAACAATGCTATTGTGGAATTTGTAGAACCACATGAAACAAAGCTGGAGCAGAATTTCATACCTAAAATGGAACCCTTTCTTTTTCTTTGAAACTTCCTTAAGATATCTGTTTTGCTCTTCTTATAGATCTGAGGGAATTTTGGGCTGAAAAATTGCTCAAATGTTATCATGGATTTTTTTTAAATGTTACTATTTACTTTGCTACCAAAGGCCTGTCTCTAATTCAGAGATAAAGAGAAGCAGAACAATCTGCCTATCTCTACACAATATTCCAGAGTTTCCATTATCCACCTCATAATGTAAAAATATATCTGAAATGTATTTCTTTAATCTTAAGCTAGGGTGCATTCTCCATTGGTAGATTTGTCGAAATGTCCAAGACTAATGAAGAACAAAAATTATAAATGCAATAGTGTGGACTACATTCTTAATGCCCAAAAAATGTATTTCACCTTGTTCTTCAAAAGCATAGATGATTGGAAATAGGTGAAATTGGTTGAAAACCCCGACAAATGTTGTTAGTGGGAATATTTTCAGGTGTAGGATTCAAAGGATAAAATCATTAACATCTTTATGCATTAATTAAATTCCTAATACCATTTCAAAGTTAGAAATATTTTGGCATTAAAATTATACTACAGTTTAATAGGATATGAGTCCCATCACCACATTCTTCTGAAGTTCCCATTTTTATGATACTAGATATATTTTTTGTCCTGTGTAACTTTAGTAACTTTAAACAAAGACTCTGAAATTATGTTCCAGGATACCAAAGAGCAAACATGAGGTAAAGGTTGTAATTCAGAAGAATACACTATTTGCACAGTCACCAATCTTTGTAATGGGTTAAGATCTCAGCTCTTACAGCAACAAAAGATTTTTAGACAAATAAAATAAGCATTTAAATCCTGGTATTCTGCAGAGTAATTTCAAGGCCAAGGTATTTCACAGTCATTTTGAAGTGTTACTGGAGGAAACAGCAATATATGTGGAAGTCAAAGTATTCACCATTTGCTAAACCATTAAATAGGAAATAATTTCCTTCTTTTAAAGTTGCAACTCTCATGGTAAACAGTGTTGTCTATTGCAATATCAAAAAAATGATTGTAAGGTTTTATATGTTGACATTTTTAAAGTTACACTTATTGATGCCACATATTGTAGTTGAGAGGATTTGATGTTGTACACATCAGTAAGTAGGAGGATAATAATCATTCAACATTTGGCTGGAATGTGTAATTTGATTACCAAGTGGGACTTTTCAAGGGGCCCAACTGCGGGGCTCTGCTATTTCAGTTCTGTGCGATATTAAGCATAACCCTGACATAGGAGAGGTGGTGAGAAAGTTTCCTAGTGCAGTTGGCTGGATTTCATTATAATTTGCCCAATTAATGAAGAAGTGTGATGTGGAATTTGAAGCTATCTTGCAGTAGAATTAAAATATTACATTGAAGTTCTTGAGTGCATGCTAAGTGCAGGACACAGGAAAGTATAGCTCCAGGGTTTCCAACATATGGCCCACCGGGCACAGTTTGGTCCACCAAAGATTTTTATCCAGTTTGCAGACTGGCTAGCAGCAACTGTGCATTCCTATTGGTTAGCACAGCTATCATTCATATGTGCTCGACAGTGGGAATTGGCTGCATCGTGGCTCTTTCCAAAGACTTTCAATTGTTTCTGGAAGCTGGATGTGAACCTTGCAGAGTCTCACTACAATTCTACAGTCACCTTTGCAGCCTTAATGAATCTTGCTTGGAATTTCATGGTCAGCAAGTATGCATTCATCAATTAAATTCCTGTATTAAATGTATTCATAGCTGCCAATCATCGCGAACACATGCACTTTGAACAGAAATACATGAAGATGCAAAAGTAAAAGTAAATGGTCAGCAAATCACTTTAAAGTTTTAAACAGAAGCCCACCCTTTGTTAGAATGGTTTAGAATGGGATTGCCAGACTGGTCAGAGCCAATGAATTCCTAATGCTTTATCTTTCTGAAATTTCCTCACTAGCCCCAGAAGTGAGAAAAGAAGATGAAGTGGCTGCTCATGTGAAAAGTTCAGTCACCCGTAGTCTAGCACTTCAGCGCAGTACAACAAGAATACTCAGGCCAGTTTTGAGCAACCAGTCTGTGTCATAGGCCTGGTAGCAGTGTCACTTTTCACTCAATGCTTTAAATACACTTTGAATTAAAAGTCACTTTTTCTAGATTCGCAGATAAAACAAAGAATTGCTGGAAATACTCAGCAAGTCAGGCAGTATTGGTGCAGAGAGAAACATTAGGGTGCCTTTTATGCTCAGAGTGAGGACCCCATCTGGCGTAAAAGTCAGGCGGGCCCACTCCTAGTTCAGCAGCTTTGCCATGTAGCCATTTAATGGCTTTTCGGGAGGAGGTGTCACCTCTCAGAGCTGCTGGGTTCTCTGGTCCCAGCAACACCACCAGAAGTAGTGAGCACTGCTGGGACTGTTGTGCATCCCAGAGGGAAATGTGTCACTCTGAAGCTGAACTTCAGGGTAAGTCTGGATCTTACTGAGGCCAGATTTGACAAGTCAAGGGGGTGAGGGGCAGTATCTTGAGTATCTTGCCTTCAGTTGGCAGGGGGAGTCAAAAAAATGTGAATCTCAGGATGTAATGAGAACAGCAGCTTGAGGAGTTCCGAGTGTCTGAATTGATAGCCATACGATCGAGCAATAGAAGGGAAACAGAATACAGTGAGGGTGGACAAGGTAGAAGTGACAAATGGAAAGCCTGGAGGAAACAGCTGCGCTTCTTCAAACTGGACCTCCCAGGAAGAGAAAGTGGCAGTGGATTAAACACTAATAAATAAAACAGGCCCACAACCACTGGCTTTGGTTTTGCAGCATGGAACCTTCTGAATTTTGAGCTGAATCTTCTGATAATTTCATGTCAATTTAGTTGTGTTTCACAGCGAGTTTCTCTCCATGAGACCTAGCGATAATTCTTGCTACATCATCCCAAATATGTATCTACCAAGCCCTTATGGTGTCCGTCTTGTCCAATGCTAGCCCAATTCTACCACTTGCAGTAGCTGGAAGAACATGTCACTCTCCGGATGTTCTGGAATAAACTGGCATCCTGGTACCATCCCTAAAATGTAGTTACACAAGACAGATCAGTAGTCATCCAGAGTTGCACTGCATGGTTTGCCACCTTTAACCCAGACAGGACAGACAAGGGAACATTGGCTCCCACTTTGTGGACAAGGACCTGGATGTTTTTGTTGTCTGGGCGATGGATAGGAGGTGCTTCCTCTTCTTCAGGACTGGCAGGGGAGACCATGCCATCAGACCCTGCAGCCTGGTCCAATGTCCCCATGAGCATCAGTATCATAGAGTCATAGAATCCTACAATGTGGAAACAGGCCATTCAGCCCAACAAGCCCACACCGCTTCTCCAAAGAGCATCCCACCCAGACCCATCCCCATCCCCCTACCTTTCCCTGTAACCCGGCATTTCCCATGTCTAATCCACCTAATTTACATACCCCCGGACACTATGGGGCAATTTAGCATGGCCAATCCACCTAACCTGCACATCTTTGGACTGTGGGAGGAAACCAGAGCACCCGGAGGAAACTCAGTAAGAAATCCACAGTCCAGACAAATGTACAACGATGTTGGAAGAAGGTCAATGACCATCCTTCCATGAGGGTAAGTGCCACCATCTTCTCTCTGCTACTTAATACTTACTCTATCTCTGTAACCACCTCCCAAAAAGGCTGACGCTCTAGCCCTCTCACTGTTGCATGCAACATCTTCCCTCACTCACTCTTTGCAGATAACACCTCACACTATTAACCCTACCTGTCCCCAGTGGTGCCTACTCACTCACTCAGTTGCCCTCATTACCTTGGTCCCACTCTGCACCAATGCTAACAGATGTGCCATCGACTTTCATCTCACTCAGTAACATATTGTCTCTCATTCCAGGAGAAAACATCCCACAGTAGGGCAGGGAGGCCCCGGAGGGTGCCTGGCATTAAGATTGTCAACCACCCGGCCCCCAAGAAGAAAGGATCTTGGCCCTCACAGAGAAGACGTTCAGTGGGAATGCTGAAACAAACTCATCCCATCAACCCAATAAGTACCATTCTTCATTGCAGTACAGCTCTTATGTTAACCCCATTGCCAGTGTCATTCATTGCACATTACGTATAAATCTTGCTGCGTCTCTTTTGTGTCTTGCAGGTTTAAATGGTATGTCCACTGTTTCAGGGGTCAAACAAGTCATCCTATAAGAAAAGGCCATTAACATTTCTGAGGAGAAGAGTTCCTCAACTAGGCTGCCTCCTGCACCCCTCAGCCATCTTGGTGGGATGTATAACTAGATTAGATTTGGGAGCACCAGCTGGTGAGTACATCACTGCCACATTTCTGCAGCTGGATGAGGAAGAAATACCCCAGGTTGCAGGCAATTGGAGGACTACCAGACATCTGCTCAGCTCCAGGCAGGAGAGGACCTTGTGGTGCTGGAAATTAGGGACGTTGTGATTATGGACAAAGTCAGAGGAGAACCAGGAAGTCACATTCTGGGGACCCAAGTGCCTCCAGCATATGATTGTCCAGCTGCCTCCATGGACAGGTTGGTGGCTGCCATGGAGAACTAGGTCCAGCAGTGTCAGGGTCTGCTGGATATGTGCATTGGGCTGCACTCTATCACTTTAGCCATTGGTCCTCAGCAGCAACAGCAACAGCAACAGAGAGATAGGCCACCTTCATCTCACACTAAGCCCTTTTCCCCACAAGATGACAGGGCAATGCCAGTAGGCGTCCAAACAGAGCAGGAACAACCACAAGCATCTCTGATGTCTCCTTTCAGGACACTCCAGAGGTCGCAGGGCCTAGTCCTGCCTGCAACTGTTACAACTGTGAGAATTCAAGTTGTGGAGGGTGCACTTGCCTCTGGGAAGAACACAGTCAGCATGGCTGGGCCCTGTAGGTACAAATACGTCTGGGGTTGTCTGACCAAAACTGCAAGGCCAATGTGCTCCATTGAAGGGCAGGTTCCTTCCGCTCCAAATGTGGAATCTGGAACTGCCCTTAGATGTAGTGGGAGGAAAATTAAACAGTAAAACCTCTTCAGGGTGCATTGAGAGTGGCATTCCACTGGAAATAAAGTATGGCGTTTCTTAAACATCTCAAAATGCCACTATGTCTGTTTGCTTGTGTTTCTGTGTAACCCCTAGTGTAACTAACGCACTGTGAGGTCAGATATCAGTTCACATGCATGATGATCCATGAAGAAATGTCTGACCTGAGAAGTAGCTGCATGCTGTTTAGATAACGTGACCATCGCATACAAAAGGCTATCCAGAAACTAGGCACCATGTGCTCAGGTGCACAGCTGTTGGTATGGCATCACTGGCTTCAGTGGCCAAATGTGCTGATCTTCCATGAAATGGTCAACAGTGTCTGGGCCTAGGATATTTTTGTGCTGCACATTAATGTGATTGGAAATCATTTTTATTAGATTGTTATTTTCCTTTACACCACAATTTTGCTGTTATTTGCAAGCCATTCTAGCTCCCACAAAGCAGATATTTTCTATCAAACTGTTGAGACATCTCAGGCAAGTGAGACTTGAATCTGTATCTTCAGCTCAGAAATAGGGACACCACAGGAGACCCAAGTCCTAATAAGGCCTGAGTCTGTTGCTTTGGCCTGTTAGGTTATAGTACACAGTGAGTCAATGCATAAGGATCTCTACAGATGTGTGCCCTCTGCAGTAAATGGATCTATATGTAATATTGTTGCCCCTTGAAGAGCTCACATTACCGGATTTTATAGCACTTCCCTCACAGGTCAAGGCACTTACCCTTATCGCTCCTGGTGTGGTTATGGCCATTTTCTTTACCACTGTGTAGTTACAACTTCAGAACAATGGAAGGCGATGGTGAGTAATCCTCGGACAGTTATTTCCAGCCTCTGCTTTTATGTGTTGGTGAGGCCCCGAACATCCAAATCCCCTTCCTGATAGCCCTTCCCGTGTACCCCATTAGCTTTGCCCATCTTGTCTGTATCAGCCTCCACCTGCATACCCGCAGCCCCTGACATTTGAGGTGACCAGGCCAAGTGCGTGTTAAACTGTTCCCCTCCAGACCCCATTTCCATATTCATGATTTAGCGTGACATCACCCCCTCACAGAAACTATTACCCACCCATAACACTTGTCATCCCCTGCCTCCCAACTTGCAGCCCCCAACCCCTGAGAATATGTTCCTCAAAAATTCACACAGCAGTAGCCCCTTTTCTCCCCCGAAGCCTGTTTACATCTTGCCTTCATTGGATTGACCTTACAGACTGACCACAACTCTACCCATAATGGGCCAGCCGCACATGAAAAGTGCCCATAACCCTGACTGCTGCATCTACTTCTCCCCGAATGTGTTAGTGCCACTACCAAGCCTCAGGGCTGATCATGATCCAATCTCCAGACTGCAGAGGCACAACTCCTGGATGGAGAGGACTCCGACCGGATGTGCGAATGTGGCCAAGCCCCTGGAATTGATCTTAGCAAATGCCCCAGACTTACTGTGCCAGGGCATCTGAATGGCAGGTACCTCCATGGACCTTGGTGAGTATCACTGCCACTTTGAGACATGACTGTTTGCTTGCAGCACATGCAGTGTGTTTACCGTCTAAACTGCTGGCCCATGGTGCAGTTGAGAGATTGACATAGCAATGTGCTGTACAGCAAGGTGTCCACTCCAGCAAGACACACAGCCCGTCTCTGCGACTGTGCTAGGAGGAAAAGTTAGCATGCTGTGAGCATACAGGTAGGTGCTAAATGAGTGAGAGCGAATGAGCAGCTTTCAAATGCAATCTGATCTGGTGCCTGAGCTGGGTGCATGTCCCTGTGTGCAAACTGTCTTTGGAGTATGATAGATGCCGCTGGCCCCCAGAAGTGCAGCTTTAAAGTGCAGAAGCATTGTGCAAATAGATCGGAGAGGTGTAATGTTGGTTCTAAGAGGTGGCAGTTGTCAGACACCAAGGTCCATGGGCATGAGGTGAGTACGCGAGTGGCCTGGAATGTGCCCTGGAATGTTGTTGCCAGATGGCTTAGATGGATTGCCAAAAATGTTTTATTTCGTTATCCTAAGACTTGATAAATGACATACAAAATAAACATAAGCAAGCTGTATAGAATTAAAATTAATAGTAAAGCAAGATCTATTGAAAGCAGCCAGGTCTCCACTCTGACTTTCACGCCAGGAATTGTTAACTTCTAGTTTCCTCATGTGGATGATAGAATAGGAATCTGCATATTAATGAGAGAAGATTCATTGTTAATGAGATAACACAGTGTGGAGCTAGAGGAACACAGCAGGCCAGGCAGTATCAGACGAGCAGGAAAGTTAACATTTCTGGTCGGGACCCTTCTTCAGAAATTTCTGATGAAAGGTCCCGACCCAAAACGTCAACTTTCCTGCTCCTCTGATGCTGCCTGGCCTGCTGTGTTCCTCCAGCTCCAGACTGTGTTATCTCTGACACCAGCATTGGCAGTTCTTACTATCTCATTGTTAATGAGGCTGTTAACCAGCAATAATCTCCTTTTGATTAGGCACACCACCCCCTTGTGAAAATCTCATGTCAGCACTCAGAATTCTGTTTGAAAATGCAACACTTCCTCCCAATGTCAAGAAAAATCTCACTATCTTCTCCTGTGATTATCATACATGTTTCGCCACATCCCATGTTACTCAAGCCCCTATAAGATTCTGCCCTTCATCTCTCCTGACCTTCATCCTGTCACAGAACTGTTCTTCTTCACAACCATTCTCCCTTTTGCTTGTTCAAAATCTTATGATGTTTCTAACTTTTTCCAGTTTGATGAGTTGTCGCAGAACAATGTTAACATTGTTTTTCTCTCTCCACAGATACCACCAGACCTGCTGAGTATTGCTGTCTACTGTATTTGTTGATTTTATTATCAGATTTCCACAGTACTTTTTTCATTGATGAATGCATTGCTGGTTGTGTATTGAATCATACAGATCCCATATTTGATTTGAGTTAGCTAACCTCACTAAGGTTTCCATTGTGGATCCACACTCAGTGCCCCGGCTCCTTATTTTGAGTGAACATTTAGTAAGGATAGGATCAGACACTTGGTCCAAGGTATTCCTGTCTAAGCTCACTGTGGAACATCAATTTGGTTGAGGAAAAATAATGCTGCTGGCATTCATACAGTTGCGTTTCTCTGCGAATCATTACTTTCTGGAAAGGAAGAAGGGTGATAAAGGAAATGTACAAACATTTTAACAGATGTGTGATGTGAAAAAATAGATTTTGCTTATTCTTGAAAGTCAAATGATCTTTCAGTGATCAAAGGTTTTTTTATACTGGCAAATATGTTCTTGGTTTTTAAGGTTCTTGCAAAGATTTGTAGCTTGGGTTGTGGGTGAGATTGTTGATTTGCTCGCCGAGCAAATGAACTACAACCAGCTAGCTCGGCGAGCAGTTCTTGGTATTTAGCATGTGAATTTTTGGACTAGTGAAAAAGAAACAACAGTTTTAGCATTAACAGAAGTATTCTTAATTAAATACAATAGATCTCGCTTTACTATCAATATCAATTCTATACAGCTTGCTTATGTTTATTCTGTATGTCATTTATCTGTCTTAACATAACAAAATAAAGCATTTTTGGCAATCCAACATCAATTATGCTTTCTGGGCCTGCTTCATGAAATGAGGTCAAAATATTTCCTTATACATCTTGTTTCAGATACAGGGTAGAAAATGAATAGAAACAGATGTTATATATTAAAATCATATTAAATTGTGAGTGGCCTTGTCCTGGTTGACTCTGTTTATTCTAGAAAAGTGGCTAAAATGTTGGTACTTTTGTTGTTTGACTTGGAATTGTTCTCTTCTATTTTCTATGGAAACAATTCAATTTCAGGCCAGAGATTTAAGTCTGCAAAGGCAGAATAGAATTCAACGCATTCCATGGGAACCATTGTCAGTTTTGTAGAATGTTGCTAAGTTCCAGAAGGCCTGATGGGGAATGCTGGTGAAATTTCATCAAACCTCTTACATGTCATAAACCTCTGTGGTACCTTGCAGGACACATCAAACCAGCTGTATGGACGTACAAAGCCATTTATGGGGAGGACTGTCCAAAACGTATTATACACATACACTCGCTTGATGCATGGGAAAATCAATATCTTTTACCGAGAAATGGCAGAAGAATATTGTAAACAAAGAAAAAGGTGACAATAACCAGATTCCTGCATGTGCGTGCACTTTGTGGAGTTCAGCACTGAAATTTTGAACTATCATGTGCAATGCAAGAAAAAGAAAATGCAAGTGTGATGTTTAGAACAAGTTACCAAATACAGTTGCTGTTTGGTGCTGTGCCAACAAATTCCAAGATATCACTCGGGTGCAAGAGGATATGACTTCAAGTTACGGAGAATATACTAGCCATGACTGGCTACAAATCAACTTACCTTGGCAGCTTTCCATTTATTTTGACAGTTTTTAGCCCCAGTGATTTTGTTATAGTTTAATGCTTTGTATAACCTGAACAACAGAAATGAACTTTCTTCAACCTTGATGAAAATAAGACTATTGCAATTTATCATTCAGAATAATCTTTTATGTTGCTGAGTCAGCTCTATCAATACTATATCTAACATATTATTAATGGTTGGTAGGAAGAACTATTAGTAATGATGAAGATACAATTTATTAGCATTATGATGTTTGCCAAGTAATGTTAGAGGAATCATTTGCACATACAGTCACAGCGATATACAGCACGGAAACACAACTTTCAGTCCAACTCGTCCATGCCAACCAAATATCCTGAATAAATCTAGTCCCATTTGCCAGCATTGGGCCCATATCCCTCTAAACACTTCCTATTCATATCTTCATCCGGATGCCTTTTAAATGTTGTAATTGTACCAGCCTCCACCACTCCCTCTGGCAGCTCATTCCATACATGCACCACCCTCTGCGTGAAAAAAGTTGTGCCTCAGGTCCCTTTTAAATTTTTCCCTTCTCACCTTAAACCTATGGCCTCTAGTTTTGGACTATCCCACTCCAGGGAAAAGACTTTACCTAATTACCCTATCCATGCCCCTCATGATTTTATAAACCTCTATAAGGTCACCTCTCAGCCTCCAACGTTCCAGGGAAAATGGCCCCAGCCTATTCAGCCTCTCCCTACAGCTCAAACCCTCTAACTCTCGCAACATCCTTGTAAATCTTTTCTGAACCCTTTCTAGTTTCACAACATCCTTCCTATAGCAGGGAGACAAGAATTGCACACAGTATTCCAAAAAGTGGCCGAACTAATATTCTGTACACATGCAAGAAGACTTCCCAAATTCTATACTCAATGCACTGACCAATAAAGACAAGCATACCAAACACCTTCTTCACTATCCTATCTACCTGCGACTCCGCTTTCAAGGAACTATGAACCTGCACTCCAAGGTCTCTTTGTTCAGCAACATTCCCCAGAACCTTACCATTAAGTGTATTAGTCCTGCCCTGATTTGCCTTTTCAAAATACAGCATCTCACATTTATCTAAATTAAACTCCATCTGATCAAGATCCCGTTGTTTCTTACAACCAGAATGAAAAATACATACTGACAAACTGACAAACGCTCAACCAATAGGCTTAAAGTGGGCAGAACCGGTTCCAAAATGGATGGAAATCTGTAAGTTTTGATTTGTATATATTCAGTACCAAACCAATTTTTCAAGCAGAGATAGTAGGAACTGCAGATGCTGGAGAATCTGAGATAACAAGGTGTAGA
>NC_063344.1:31458729-31485994 GCF_021869965.1 Rhincodon typus
CCTTCTTCAGAAAATGAAGAAGGGTCTAGGCCCGAAACGTCAGCTTTCCTGCTCCTCTGATGCTGCTTGGCCTGCTTTGTTTATCCAGCTCTACACCTTGTTATCTCAATTTTTCAAGCAGGTTTTGTACTGACACTGGATGTGGCTGCCAGTTTCCAGTTAATTTTTAAAAAAATTTTGAGGCTCAAAAATGTAATTTAAAGGTCTACATAATTTCCAGTTGTTTTGCTAAATCAATTACCACCTCATATAAAAGAGCTGACCAGGATTCTTAGGGTGCAGTGTGTGCTGAACTGCATTTAAACTGTATCAGCATAAAACATCTGACAGTATTTTGAGGACATTTGGGGTTTTTTTTGTCTTGTCTCTTTTATTTTTCAACCAAAATCGGTAAAGAAGCTTTGTGCTATGTATTCTAGCATAAACAGTTCTGGAGCACAGACACAATAGTGGGTTTGACTTACCCTTATGGAGAAAGAACAAGAAGGGGGCCTGGGTACATCAAGAATCTAAACAGACTGCATTGACCTGTTGGAAACTTCAAATGATCTTTATAGGTAGAGGCCCACCTTTCAGGCAATCACAATTTATGACTGGCCAAAAGCATTTCTGATCAGGAGATGCAGATGCAGGGGTGTGCCACCTACTACGAGCACACTTGCAATTTACATGCACCATAAACTTGCCGATGCCAGCCATCTGCAAGGACTTCCCTTCTGAACAGACTGCAATGCCATGCTATGGGGATAGTTCCCAGAAGAGGCAATTAAGAGTGTCTTTCTTGCTTCCAACACGTTTTTTTTATTTCAAAAAGATACTGTATTCATAAAATCAATTTTATATACATAATAGTCACTAAAGAAGTTCAGTTCTGTACAGTCTTAGCATATGGAGAACAAACAAACATTGGAGTTTGACTTTTCCAACAGTTCAACAAACCCAAAGCATTTCTTACTTACATGCAAGTTACTATTTACATATATTTGAGGCACCGAGAAGGTCTGTTAACTGAACTGTTAATTGTACTTTGGCTGAAAGGCATTAGACAGTGGTCTTTCTCCACTGTGCCTTGGTGGCAGCTGCCCCAAGCCTAAGTGTGTCCCTCAGCATGTCTTCCTGGACCTTGGAATGTGCCAGTCTGCAACTATCGGTCAAGGTCAACTCTTTGCTCTGGAAGACCAACATGTTTCGGGCAGACTAAAGAGTTTCTTTCACCAATTTGATGATCCTCCAGTGCAGTTGATGTTTGTCTCGGTGTCTGTTTGGGGAAGAGACTGTAGAGCACAGAGTCCTACTCCACAGAACTGCTAGGGACGAACCTCTGCATCACTCTCCAGACTTCCTTTGCAAAGGCACATTCCAGCAGGAGATGTGTGACAGTCTCTACCACCACCGCGCATCCCCTCCCCCCCAGCCCCGCACATGCACACACACACGTACACACACACAGCCGCTTCAAGGGCAGCGTGTGGTGGCGCAGAGACTCCCAGCATACATGAAGGATTACACAGATGGTGCCCTTCTTACCACCAGACAAATGATGTCTTGGTGCTTGTTGGAAAGTTCCCATGATAACTTTGACAGTCTGCTCAGGGAACAACCCAACAGGATCCACCCTTCCTTTTCCCGCAGGGTCTCAAGGATGCTATGTGCTGACCACTTCTGATGAACTCGCGGTCAAGGGCGTTCTTCTTTGCAAATTTCTCCAGAAAGGACAGGTATCCAACTCATTCTTTTCATAAACAAGGGAGAACACAAACACAATCCCCCACTACCACAAATTTTGCAGTTGAGTATCCCACATTTGGAGACATTGGAGGCTCAGCACACCCAAAGTGCAACGGGATAGCCTTGTCCTGGGAGAACATTCTTCTATTTCAAAAATATATTTTATTCATAAAAGTATCTTTATATTTTCACATAGTCACTAAAGCAGTTTGGTTCTATACAGTAGCTTATGAAGAAACAAACAAACATTGGAACTTGATTCTATCCAACGAACAAACCAAAGGCATTTCTTACTTGTATAAGACTATATTTACATTTTTTGAAGCCACAAGGTGGTCTTACAACCAAATGAACCCCCATTTAATTTGGACTGAAAGACCTTGGATGGTGGTCTTTCCGCACAACCGCCACTTAACTAGTTACCAAATAAGGGGTTAAGAGCTGCACCGTTCGACCACTTGACAGATTTGGTTTCTCACCTGTACATTTATTGTGTCTACTATTACACTAGTTTCCACATGCTTTTGTTACCTAAACAGACTGTACAAAGGTTCAAAATTTTATCAGAAGTGTTAGTAGTCTTTGCTAAAGACTACCATGAGATCAAACACAACATGTGAATGAAGCAGATGTTGGAAAATTAGACACACTACCAATTAAAGACAAATCAGAATCTAGAACAAAAACTAGATGGATGGACAGGGGACTTATCTGCAAACATTACAATCCTTTCATGCAATATTCCATTTTATCCTGTTGAAAAGTTAGAAAGACATGCACTGGAAGTCAGTTGACTCCATCTTTAAATAAACAGATGGAACTTTGCTGATGGCTTTGGGCGCAAACTGTTACTTTAGCCCCTGGCATAAGCAAGAGGCATCTGTGGATTTCCTGTTTTTCTTTTTACTAATTACTTTCCTTGGAAGCCCTGAAGGTACAGGAGTGTTCCTCCAGGCCCCACAGAGAATGTTTAGTCATCTCCTGCCTCTGGCTTCCCCAGACCATAATTTATCAGAATGTCAGGGACTCTTTCTTAAATTCCTGACCTTGGCCTCTGCCACTTGGCTTTACACTCAGTCACTGAAAGTAAGCATGCAGGTGCAGCAGGCAGTAAAGAAGGCAAATGGTATGCTGGCCCTCATTGCGAGAGGTTTTGAGTACAGGAGCAGGGATGTGTTGCTGCAGTTGTACAGGGCCTTGGTGAGACCACACCTGGAATATTGTGTGCAATTTTGGTCTCCTTTTCTGAGGGAGGATGCTCTTGCTCTTGAGGGAGTGCAGCGAGGGTTTATCAGGCTGACTCTGGGGATGGCAGGTCTGACATATGAGGAGAGATTGACTAGGTTGGGATTGTTTTCGCTCGACTTCAGATGAATGAAGGGGGATCTCATAGAGACATAAAGTTCTAACAGGACTGGCCAGGGTAGATACATGGAAGATTTTCCTGATGGTGTGTGTGTCCAGAACCAGGAGTCACAGTATGAGGATTCTGGGTAGACAATTTAGAATGGAGATGAGGAGACATTTCTTCACCCAAAGAGTGGTGAGCCTGTGGAATTCATTACCACAGGAAGTAATTGATGCCAAAATAATGAATGTATTCAAGAGGCAACTAGATATAGCACCTGGGGCGAATGGGATCAAAGGTTATGGAGAGAAAGCAGGATTAGGCTGGTGAGTTGGACAATCAGCCATGATCGTGAAGAATGGCGGAGCAGGCTTGAAGGGCCAAATGGCCTCCTCCTTCTCCTCTCTTGTATGTTTCCATGAGCCCATTGGCCTATTTCAGCTTCCTGCTTGTTTTGGGCAGGCAGCATGTAAATGAATCTCAGAAGTTGAGGCTCATGTTGTTAAACTCAGATTGGATTACACCTCCCCCTGACTCCTGTGCCAATTTAAAATTAAGGCTATAGTGATTTTCCCAGTCTCCTGGTGAAAAGACATAAGGTGACTTGCTGGCAGAAACAAAAGTCTCTACAATCAAATATATTATGCACTACTCTTTAATAATTTTTTAAAATCATTTTTAAAAGGTTCAATTTAAAGAATGAAACTGTAGTTTCAAAGATAGGACCTCAGTGTTTCAGAATAAACCAAATTTGTTATACAATAGGCATCACTGCTTTGGAAGAAACAAAAAGCTGTTTAGCCAGATATTAATAATACTAATTAAGTGTTGTTACATGTGTCACATTCAAGTCATTAGAGTTAGTACTCCTGTGAACTTACTGTTCATTGGCTGGGCTCTGATTAGAAAAGAATCTTACATTGATCTTTCTGTAGATTAAAATCTCCAAAGAAAAGAGAATTACTGTTGAAATTCAGTTCCTGCCTGTCCTTATGGAAAGTGTATTAAACTTACAGCAAAATTACATTTCAGTTCATATATGTTCACTGCAATTTGTAAGGTTTTTTTTTGATTTGGTACCTTTTTGGCACAAATGTTCCTTTTGCACTATAAATACTTCAAGGGTAAAAACTGAGTCCTGAACAATAAAAATACTTCAAGCTCACAGCAATGAAAAGTGAGCTCTTAATTAAGTGAAAGGATTTTTCTTGTAGTGCATTGTTAAAAATTGTTAAACTCAGTTCTGACGAAGGGTCACTCGACCTGAAACATTAACTCTGATTTCTCTCCACAGATGCTGCCAGACCTGCTGAGCTTTTCCAGCAATTTCTGTGATCTACAGCTGCATAAGAAAAGAATTGTAATCCTGCTGTAATTATTTTTCTGTTGCTTGAATAATTAATCAAACTATTGTTCAGCATAATTCATTTTATATCTAACTTTCAACTCTGTTCTTTCCATCTGCTTCCTTATACAATGCTCTAATGAATCTAAAAATAAGCTCAAACAATACATCAGAGTTGCCATAATATTTTAATTATTATTTCCTTATTTATAGTTTTTTTTTACTTCAATTGTTCTTTGGTGCATTTTGACACATATTATATACCTAATATAAACAGTATATACAACATGGCAATATTTGTACATTGTGGTATGTTATCTAAATTAATTAAAATTTTACCCTGGAAAAATCTGTCAATAATCATAGGTTGGCACTTGTTATATAAAATCATCAAAATATTCGGGATCATTATGTGTTATAAAAACAATTTGTCGAATTTTTCATTTCCTCTCCTGTGAACACCAACATGGCTGCACAAGCATTAATTTTGGACTATCAGTGACAGCATGTTATTTGATTATGAAGACCATCAAATTTTCTATGTTTTTACACTAGTCAGCCAAGAAAATAAAACAAGAAACTTTTTGTAGGGACTGGAATAAAACAAAGTGTAAGATTGACTGACCAAAGCATCAGGCAAGCTCAGAAACGCGCACCACATAAAATTTTGCAATTCGCTGAATCAAATCATAAAAAAGTCACTAGCTATAGTCATTATTAAAATGTGTACTTATGTTTTACTTATTTGTTCATGGGATGTACAATTATGGAGCATTCCTAATTGCTCTTGATAAAGGGGTGATGAGCTCCCTCCTTGTACTGATGTTGTGTAGATACAGCCATTACTCGTAGAAAGAGAAAATTCCAGGAGTTTGACCCCATGACAGTGAAAGAAAGGTGATGTAGCTGCAGCTCAAGACGGTGAATGACTTGGAGGGGAACTTGTTCGTCCTAATGTTTCTATGTATTTGCTGCCTTTGTCCTCCTAGGAGGTAGAGACTATGTGTTTGGAGGGAGGCTTGACAAGTCGTTTTATGAATGTTTCTATCTGTTTGTCAAACTTACTTACAGTTTCCATGACTTTCTGTCAATATGCAACATTAGAATCTCTTGCGTTTGGTTCCTCTGTCATGATTAAACCCTATGCAGGGAGTTCTGCATCAAGTTTCTCAATTCCTTGTTCACCTGTCTCCCAATCTTGAATTCTATGTAGGTACTTTTAAAAATATGCTTAACTTTTTGATTGAAATATAGCTATTTACGTTATAATTTCAGTTATTCTAAGGATTTCAAAATCAACCGATCTACACCTCCATCCCCACCAGGATAATATAGGGATGATCCACTTTTTCCTTGAATGGAGGCGTAACCAATGTCTATCCAACAACATCACCCTCTGCTTGTCTGAACACATTTGCATATTTCAAAATTTTTCCTGCAACTCCGCTCACTTAATCCAAATAAAAAACTTGTCTATGTTTACTCACATAGGCCCGACTTATGCCTGCCTTCTTGTAAGATGGATGGAACACTTTTGTCATTCCCAGTGTCCTGATTAATGTTTGTTCACCTCAAACAAAGCTCATGACTCTCAACAAAAATGTATCCCAGTGAGGAAGAAGGATTTTAGGAAGGGACAAAGTGATCATGATTAACTAGGGAAGTTAATGACAGTATCAAATTTAAAGAGAAAAAAAAAATCTGGCAAAGATTAGTGGTAAATCAGAGGATTAGGAAAGTGTTAACAGCTAACAAAAGATGACAAACAAAGATGGAGAAAACAAACAATGGGGGCAAACAAGCAAGTAACATAAAAACAGATGGTAAGAGCCTTTTTAAATAGAGTTGGACTGAAAGGTCCATGATAAAAGGAAGATAGAGGCAACAGAGAACAAAAAGAGAAAACAGAGAATTGGGATAAAGGGGGCACTTACAGGATGGCAACCTATAACTAATAGAGTGCCACAGGAATCAGTGCTAGAGACAATTATTTACAATATATTTTAATGACTTGGATGATAGAAGTGAATGAACTATCCCCAAGTTTGCTGATGACACAAAAATAGCTAGGAAGGCACAATGTGTCTAGGGAGGGATAAAGACAATTTAAATGAGTGGGTAAAAACTTAGCAGATTGAATATAATGTGGGAAAGTGTGAGTTTGTATACTTTGGCAGGAAGAATAGAAGAGCTGAAATTACTCAAAGGGAATGGAATATAAAACAGGGAGGTTTTACTAGAACTATACAAGGTACTAGACAAGCCACAGCTGGAATTCTATGAACAGTTTTGAGCCCCTTACCTAAGGAACTTGGCATTGGAGCAGTCCAGAAAAGGTTTGCTGAGTTGATCCCAGGATTTGAGGGATTTTCTTATGAGAAGAGGTTGAGTAGGTTACGCTTATATTCATTACAGATTAAGAGAATAAGGAGAGATCCTATTGAAACACATAAAATATTTAGGGGCTGCTTGAATGTGTAGATTCAGAGAGGCTGGTTAGTCCAGGATCAGAGAACATTACCTCAGAGTAAGGAGCTTTCGATTTAAGACTGAGATGAGAAGGAACATTTCTCTGAGAGGGTGGTAAATCTGTGGAATTCTTTACCACAGAGAGCTGTAGAGACTGGGTTGTTAAGTATCTTCAAAGCTGAGAAATAGATTTTTAATCAGTAAAGGGAATCAAGAGTTATGGGGAAAAGGCAGGAAAGTGGAGTTGAGAGTTGTCAGATTAGCCACGATCTCATGAAATAGCAGAGTGGGCTGCATGGGTCAAATGGCTTACTTCTGCTCTTACATTTTATTCTCTTATGGTCTGACCAACACTAATGAAAACAGAGTATCTGATCATTATTATCTTGCTATTTGTGAAAGCTTGCAGTGTGCAAAAATTGTAGTGCTCATTTTACATAACAAAAGTGCTTAATTGACTGTAAAGTGCATTGGGAACTCTAAGGTCTTAAGTGGTGCAACATGAATTTACTTAAGTATTCATTTCCTTTTAGTGCTGGTGAGCCCTGCTTATTCAAGACAGACTAGAGAAATTATGAGTTTTTCTTCATTCTACACAAGGAAAGAATTAGCCAAACACAAAATTAGAAATTACTGGAAAAACTCAGCAGGTCAGGCAGCATTAATGGAGACAAAGCAGAATCAATATTTCTGGACCAGTGACCCTTCTTCAGAACTCATCGTAGCTAGGAAATGGTTGGTACATTTGTTGAATGGGGTGGTGGGGGGGAGGGAAGGACTAAGTGATAGGTGAAAATGGAGCCCATACAGAGAGAAAAGCAGACAAAGGAATGGGTAAAGATCAACTGCTAATGGAGACCATCAGTGGCTGACAATGGGTTGTTTGCGCTAGAAAACTATGTGATGACAGGGCATGATGTGTGGGGTTTGGGGTAAGGAGATGGGGAAAGGTGCTCAGGCCCTAAAAGTATTGAACTCGATATTAAATCCAGAAGTTTGCAG
Source organism: Rhincodon typus (assembly GCF_021869965.1). NCBI lineage: Eukaryota > Metazoa > Chordata > Chondrichthyes > Orectolobiformes > Rhincodontidae > Rhincodon > Rhincodon typus. Next base: position 31,466,622 of record NC_063344.1, read on the forward strand.
AGTTCCCAAGTGGAAAACGAGGTGTTTTTCTTCCAACTTGAGCTGAGCTTCACTGGAGCAGTGTAGCAAGCCTGAGACAACCCATTGTCAGCCATTAATGGTCCCAATTAGCAGCTTTCTGACTTCCAGCATCCACAGTTTGTTGGATTTTTTTTTGTTAAATGAACTAGCCATGGAAATTGTATATTTATCTGACCAAAATAACTCAACATGAATAATATATCTTACTCCCAAAAGGTAACCCTGCCAGAACATTAAGAAATGATTGGATTTTTTCAAATTTTCCTTCACCATTGCATAGAACATTCCATTGAACAATAACAAACCAAATTATCTCAAGTTTCAGCGATCTTTTTTACGAATGTTTGAAAAAATGTTGCAGTTCAGTTAGAAGAGAGCACCACCTGGTGGTATTTCTGGTGCTTATGCATGTTTAAGAAGAATTTTTGAAAAGATTCCTATTGACCTGGACTGCTATCAGTGTTTCTTGCAGATCTTTTACACAGCATGCTGTTTAAGTCCCTACAGTCTACAATGAATTTGAAATCACTGCACTGATTAGAACTTGCCCTTTTACATTGTATGCTCAATGTTAAAACCCATCTTCAAAAAGTTTATGCATGATTAATTAGGTGTAACTTTTTTTTTCACTCGTGTAGGAAGCTATACTTCCTACTGGAGAACATCTCTGGCCTTGGAGAAAAAGTTTTGGTTTTATGCAATGACAACTATTCCCTTACTGATAAAGGATTTGGGTACTTTTAATATAGAAACTTTTAAGTAGTTTCAGCTTCTAATGTTTATATCTTGCATCCCAATCATTTACTGGGCTCACTGTAAAAATTCACAACAAATCCAGTTAATTTCCTGGTTTGCAGTCTGTGAGAATACTTAAGTGTGGTTGGATATTTTCTTTGACTGATGAACATTGTTATTGTGCGATGCTAGGATATCCCTTGGAGTTGGCATCAGAATCAAATTATCATTGGATAAGGTGCAATCCACACCACCAAGATCACCAAGTCTTTGTGGGCAGCTTTCTTTGAGTTTAGTAGCAAGCACCATTGCTTTGCCACTGACCACAGAATCTGAGCTACTGTATATAAAATTAGCCAATCATGCTTCATGATTTCTGCTCTAATTTGTGTTACAATTATGTGTGGTGCTAAATTAAGTCAAGAAAAAAGCAATATGCAGGAGACAAAATCAAAAGCATAATCTACACCACACCTACCAAGGCAATTTTGTCACATTCATATCTCATCCCAATCCTCAGCTTCTTCCTAACTCCTCATTTTTGTTCTTTTCCCATCTATCCCACACCCATAAGCTTCCTCTCCTCTCCTCGCCTCTCATTCTTCACCTGATTCCATTCTACTTGCCCCCTCCCATCTGCATTGTCTCCCCATCTTGGACACCATTTAAGGTTCTACACTTCCTTTTTCTTTGTTCACCGTTTTTCTGCTATTTTGCTTAACTTTACTGCACTTCTCCTTTCCATCTCCATCCTCCTCCTCAGCTCTTTTCTCTCTTATTCACCATCCTGACAACCCTTCAAACTCACTTTCACTACTTTTCCCTGCCCCCTTCTATCTCTATATTCCCTCCCACATCCCATCACCTCTTCCTGTCTGCTTTCTCCCCCTTCCCCCATCCAGTTTAAATTTTCTTGATCTTTAAAGCTGTTGACATTAGTCTTAACACACCATATGCAGCCCAAGGAGAGATCATCCAGTTAACAGAGAATATCTTGGAATTAGAGCTAGATTATAACATGGTGAGACCATAAGTTATGTCAAGCTTAAGAGACTGCATGGCATTCTCACAAAAAGTGTACTATTCTAACAGAAAGGACAGTGAATTAGAAATCAAAGCTTTGTTTACATAGATACATAGGTGAAGATGCATTAAAAAAAACTGATAATATACCAAAAACATACATATATAGCCATTATGTATAGTCAAATATTTGAAAGAAACAGGTTTTCTTACCAGCTGTGTTGATTACTCATGTTATACCACACAATGCATCAGTCTCAGTTTAACAAGATGCAAACCTTGGATCAAAAACTTGCAAAAACCTGAAATCAGTGAATCTGTAATACATCACTTACTAAAATGCCTGGTATTCAATACTGCACAGGCAGTATCTTTGGAATAGAGTGCTTTGACATTGGAAAATAGTCAGAACAATTTCCCTGAACTAAGAGCTTACCAATGCTAAGCATGGACAATAAGTGGAAGGAATCATCCTTAATATACTCTAGGAATTGTTTTTTTTTTAAGACAAAACTACAATGAACTGTAACTCTACAATTACACAGAAGTTCAAAATGTCCTACTAATAAAGATCAATCAATAGTGTTGAATGATTCCATATTTAAGAACAGTGAGCTTGTTTATGGGGCTGATTGTTTATCGGAATGATTGTTGAGGTTCAAATAAAATATTGCGGTAAACTTTCCAATTTATAATAAAGGCACCACCATACATCCTTACAATTTTCAGTATTTGTTACAACTGCAGTAAAGGTAACTGGTTTCCTTCAGGTTTTAAACTAAGTTTTTGACTGCAGGGAACAGGCAACTTTGGGGCTGGAAGAAGACCTGCTCATTTCTTTTCCTCTCCTTCTCTCTGTGGCTTTAATTTGTTGCCAGCTCTAAGCTGCTCAGCCACCCCAGAATCACACAGTTGTTGACAAGAAATATTTCTCTGTCATCAAGAGCTGCATCAATACATACCCTTGGCTCAAATCATGTCTGCCATGGCTATCAGGTTACTTGCTTGAAAAGACTTTTTTTTCACTCACTTTTCAAACATTCTTCAACCACATTTTTAATGTCAGTTCATAGTTTTTAAAAACACAATAAAAAAGAGACAGTCCTTACAGTTGAGTGGGATGAATCTTCCTTGCCACTTTTCAGCACACATATCAGTATTGTCCAGATCTTAATGCATTTGGACTTGGATTGCTTTGGTGTCTGAAGAGTCACAAATGGTGCTGAACATTGTGCAGTCATTAGCAAACATCCCCACTTTCTGGTCTTATGATCAAGGGAACATTATTGTTAAAGCAGTTAAAGATGCTTTCACCGAGGATACCACATTAAAGAAATTCTGCAGAGGTGTACTGAAGTTGAGATGACTGACTTCCAACAATCACAACAATCTTCCTTTGTGTTTTCCCCCCCCCGATTCCCATTGACTAGTTTTGCTATGATTCCTTGCTACCATACTCAGTCAAATGTAGCCTTGATGTCAAGGACAGTCATTTAATCGCCCCTCCATGTTTAAATGGTACTCAAACTAAGTGTCAATGAGTAGGTTTTTGCTAAGCATGAACTGTTTGATAGCACTGTTGGTGACACCTTCCATCACTTTATTGATGATGGAGAGTAAGTTAATGGGCCGGGATAATTGGCCTGGTGGAATTTGAACTGCTTTGTCTGTTCAGGACATACCTGGGCAACTGTCCACATTGCTGGATAGCTGAAATATTACTCTTACATTAGGGAAAGCCAATTGAATAGTACCTTGGATAATGACTTGATACAGGTCCTCGTGGAATAAATGTACTTTATCTGATTAATTTTCCTGTATATAAAACTGTATGTGTTTTATTTCTCCAATGAGGTCAACAGCATCAGGATAATCTTTAATCTGAAACTTTACACCTTCACACAATTGTTTTTCTGAGGCATCTAAATCAACCAAAACAAAAATTGTTTGCAACATTTTTGTACATCCATCATAGAAATAAAACATTTCACTCCAAGCTTGTTTATGAAGGAAATTTTGAGTCACTATATGGTGCATCACCATGAATGACTTTTCTCTCATTCTTTTCCTTTTATTTACAACGTCTAAAGTTTATATTACAAGCTTCACAATTTTAAGTTAATAGAAAATCATTTAATGAGTAATTGCTAACTGTAAATTTCAGTTGTGTTATCTGCCAATTGACTTTGCTGTACATACTTTATTCAATGAAAGCATTTGCTTTGCATGTCAAGGAATCTCCTTTTCTGTGTAAAAGTTGGAAATTGTGTGTACTGATGCATGTTATCACATGTCAAATGCTAATACATTTTCTATATCTGTTTTAACTCAAGATAATGCTTCACTTTATGTTTTTAAGTAATCAGTGTTGTTGTGTTTTCCATCTCCGTGAGTGTAGTCAACTCATTTACTCTTCTTTTGCAATTTTCCTTCCAAATACTTGGATAGTTTAGAATCTAATGATCACATCAGCTTTTCAGTGTAAGGACATTAAACTGTAAGCTATAATTAAAGTGAAGCAGATCCTTATTCAATTGGTGTAGAAACTGGGAAGTCAAAAGAGATGGTAGAAGAGGATTAAACATTATAGTAGTGTAATGGGTATGTTCATATAATAGTAATGTAGAAACCTAATAATCTGAAAAATATGTTTTCAAGTTCCACTGTGGCAGTTTGTGAATTCAAACTGAATTACAAAATTCTGGATTGAAAACTAGTATCAGTTATGGTGGCCATGAAGCTATTAGATGGTCATAAAATTCCAATTGGCTCACTAATGTCCTCTAGGAGTAGACCTGCTGTTATAGACCAGACCAAAGCCCCTCGAAATATATTAAGAAGGTAGTGTTTACCCTAATATTTTCTTATTTTAAAGGTATATGTAAGGAGTTACATTCCAGATGCAATTCGATAGGTCAAACTGCTTAACGTTAAATAAAACAGAATTTATTCATATATTATAGTTAAAATACAACAAAAGAAAAAAGAAAAGAATTGTCTTAGCTGTAACTCTGTCAAAATGCTTAACAAAATACTAGATACAGTAATTATTACTAATTAACTGTTCCAATAAACACAGCCTTGGCAAAAAGCAAGTTTAAAATCAGGCTGTCTCACATGCAACTCCATCAGCAATAGGAGAACTTCAGCTTTTAGCTGTAACTGAGAAAGGGAAAAAACAGCTTCCACTTCTTCAAGACCCTAACTGCAACAACTGCTACTGCAAACTAAGAAACTAAAAATCCTGGTTCTGTGGGAGCTTGACCACACCCATTCAGATTGCTTCTATTGTTCAAACTTTTAAAAGAAAACCAAAGGCCTCACAAACTGTTTAATTTATTGGCTTTGCAAGGTGGACAGCTCTTCACCTCTGTCTTAAAGCCTCTCTTTTTAAAAAAAGGACAAAACAACTTTTTGAAACTATAATATTGTCAATCTGCCATGTTTACTGGATCTGGCTGAGACAGCATGACAATCATGGACTCATACGAATACGAGGAGCAGCACCTAAAAATAATGAGCTAACATAGTGAAGCTACAACACAAGGAAGGCTTACAAAGCTGCATGTTATAAGTATTTTTAATTAACATGTTGAAACAATGCAATTGTGTTTCCTTCCCCTGGTAGAGCTTAGCCACGGTCAGAATTTTCAATTTTGGCATTTAAGTGTGGTGGTGGGCATCTTAGACAACATTATTTCTGCTATGAGCTGTGGCAAGGTTTTTATCCAGATTTCTGGAGTAGTTATCCACTGCTCAGCCCATTTTCTACGCAATGGAGTTTTACAGCAACTTAAACAGTGAATCATGTGGTTGATGGGCAAAGGTTCTCATCTCCAATGGCACCTTCCAGAGTTTATGGTTCTAGCACCATATTTAAAGGCCATCTGAGCACCACTTCAGTCACTGCAAGACTAGGAACTCGACAACAGCCCCTGGTCATCACTCCCACCCTCCCTGGAGATGTCTGCCAAATGCCAGAAAGCGACTTCTCATTTCACGGATGCCTCATTCAAAAGCCTCATAGCTGCTCAGAGTTTCTGTGCACACTGATCGGGCTGCACAGCTTAGAGGGAACATTGTTCCATAGTTGCCCTCCTTCTCCACCTCTCCTCTGCTGGTTACTTCATTGCCTGCAGCAGATCAACCGGAGGAGAGTGCTCCTGCATTTGTACAAGAGATCTATCCAGCATGCAGCCTGAGACCACAGAGGAGACTTGCCAAAGTTTTCACAGTCACCAGGACCTACCAGCCAGCAGGCTCCCTCCAGTCCAGCTACTATACATGTCAGGCCTGTACCCAGACATAGTGGGAGGCAAAGGAAGAAGAAATCTTTTTCACGGCACCTCAGTGAAATGGGTGTTCCATCCATGTATAAAAATTGTACACATCTAATTACATTGTTATAACTATGTGAGGAGGGGAATTGGCTCACCTTTTTTTAACCCCCCCTCAATAGTCACAACAAATATTTTCATTTTCTTTTTTTACCATACAGCTCCCACACTTCAATGAAAGCATAATTAATAGATCAAAAGAAGAAATCAAATTCCAAGTTTTTGAGGAAAGAGGAATTTTATTACCAACTGCATCCCCACAAAATAATATAAATGCAACATCACATATACAAGTCATAAGGTTAAAAAACAGAAAGTTGTCTGGTGAGTAGGTAAATGTAAATTCGGCATCGTCTTCCCAGACCAAAGGGCTACTCTGTCACAATTGAGAGACAACTGGTGTTGGTTTAACTTGAGGGTTGCGAGCCTCAGGCAAGGGGAGAGGGTGAGAATTACAATCCTTCATGGTGATCTCAGCTGGGGCAGGAATTAAATGCACACTGTTGGTGTCATTCTGCATGGCAATCCAGCTGTCTAGCCAACTGTCTTGGATCGCAGGATGCATCCAGGCGGTTCTTTTCAGATTCTGTTAAATGCAGTTAGGAGAAGGCTCAACAACAGCAATTTGCTTAAATATGAACATTTATTGAGTAATAATAAAAGATGTAAAAGAAAGGATCGATGGCTGGTCTGGAGGGGCTGAGCTTGTTCCAGGCACCATTCACGATTCCGGTCTGAGGCGAAGTCCCACAAGTTGGAATGAAACTCTCTCTCTTATACAGTGTAACAAACAGCAAGGCACAGAAAAACAGCTCCAGAAAAACACGTTGGTTGTGCCAGCTTTGGCACGTACAGGAATGTTCACAGGCATCATTCAAGGTCATGCAGCTGTCGAATATTATCAACAAGTTTAGCCGTTCAGCCCATCCTATATATTCCACCCAATGATATTTGACAGCACATATTACAATTGCAGATGCAGACACAAAGCAGCGACAGTTATGTGAAAACTTACGATATGAGTATGTAACCTACATTAGAAGATTAAAACTAACACGAATGATACAACAAAAGGGTGTATCATCAAATTAACAATGGCAGTGGCCTTTGGGGACCGACCCTTAAATATATATCCTACCCCTGATGTACGATCAAAGTCATGATGGAACCAGCAAGTCGTACCATCTGATTGAGCTGACCAGAATATCACCTACATTCTTTTTCAGTTAATCTAGTCACATAATTTGCTCTAAAATTCCAAATGTCCAGATTCGGTTCCTTAATTTTTTCTTAATTCTCCACTTCCCTATCCACAGGCACCTACACCACCTGAGTCTTAGCTCAGTCTTCTTTCATATACACTAACTGTCCTAATACATTACAATTTCACCTACTGGTTTAGTCATACAAATGCGCAGAATGGGGTATCTGTGTATCATCCGATGGACCCTTTCACTTAATCCACTATTTCTCCTCCCAGAATCCATATTCTAACATTTCTGTAACATTTTGACATCATAGCCAAACATACTTTTTTATTTTGATTGTAATTCTTTTTACATCTCTTTCACCAATACTACTTTCATTGTTTTAAAGTCAGTTTCTCTATGGATTTTGTGTCAGTGTCTTATTGTTTAAACAATGTTTTTGTGCTCCTCCATGCCACTCTAATCCTTTCATCAAATAGGTGTACATGTCTGAGACCCATTCTTCACGATCTGTTTTTCACCATCTCATGTTTGTTACCTCCAAGGTAACATTCGCTTTTGCACACTTACTTCGGTATCCCAAGACCATGTCACACATTCTTGACTCCTACATGATCTTATCGAATAATCTGAGGTTTTACTTATCGCTCCATGTATGATCCTGAATCCTTAGGCAGTCGCTTGATCACCAATTCGATCTTTCTTAAAAAGAAAGACAAGGACACCAATATTACCAAGAGAAAGCTATTGGTTTTATGGTCTCACCTAAACCTCCTTTTCACTATTGTAACATTTAACCTGAATTGCTACTTCAGCCCATTACTGTAATTTTTTTGTCTTCTGTAACCAGTCTCCACCCTAATTACTTCATCTCATCCAATTTTGCAACTTAACTATTACCACCATATCTAATTCCAGAGATCTGTAGAGATTTGTAGTCCATGGAACATAATCCCATAATATTTTAAAACAGAAGTCAAACATTTCGGTTTGATTCAGGCACAACATACTTTGTTCGTTCTTTCTCTAAGATGACCCACTTTTTTTTAAAGTTACTTGATGATTCATTCTAGATATTTGATATTGTCCAAATTCAAAATTCTGTTTACTCTTTTAAAATTACTAACCATTTTTATGTATTGAACCATTAAGACTGTCAGCATTGATTTTATCATTTCCCAGAATACCTCTAAATTTTCAGGTAACTATTCCATTTGAACATTTTAGAATACCAGGACGTGTGAGTCTTAAGAGAGTCTTTGTCATGTTGTGCTTAAGTGTACCCAAGCTCAGTGGCTTTGAGATTCCTGACTCACTACAATTAACTTCCCAACACTGAAATGTGTTGTTGATGAATAGCTTGATGGGTTGACGGTGCCTCATCCATTACTGTGTTGTGACGTAGAAATTCTACAAATGGGTTCAGCCTTCAATATCTCCAATTTCTAAAAAAAAGGAAGCTGAATCCATTTCATGTCAAGCAGAATGGCTTAATTAGTATTAAGCTATTATGGATTCATTAAAGGGGGTGGGGCGTAAACTCCTGCACACAATTACGTCATCTGTTTCTCTTCCTCCTTGAAGGAAGGAAAACCCCACCCCTTTGTCAAATTTTACTTTCCTAAACTCCTCGCACACAGGGAGTTGCAATTTCAACATTCCAATGTCCCTATCACTTGGATATTAACAATGAATCAATCTTATCATCCAGAATGAAAGATTCATTCATGTGTTAAAACAATATTTGGAAGTTCACTCTGGCCAGAAAATGAAATTCCAAACATGGTAATTTCTGGGATTAAAATCTACCCTAAATTCTTTTTGGCTTTATTTTTTCCAATTAATTTAAATCACCTATGACCAATTTCAAGACATGAATTTTTACCATGCTTTAAGATACATATTCTAGATCAATACTTCATTGCAGATTTTTTCTTTTCATAACCACTGAGAGTTTCTTAAAAGGACATTATGTTAACCATACATGTCTCACACAAATACAGGCACATACTACACTTTCATATTCACTAGACATTCCCAAAATGCAAACTAAAACTTCAAAGTATCCCCAGATCTCGAGCTCCAGGGAACAAAAAGACACAAATTATACAAGACGACATTTAGCAACAATAAACAAAGATGCATTCAAACAAAACCACACTTCTGCAAGGTTCAGTGCACTCACACAGCATAGAAATCCGGAGATAGTAGGAACTGCAGGTGCTGGAGAATCTGCGATAACAAAGTGTAGAGCCGGATGAACACAGTAGGCCGAGCAGCATCAGAGGAGCAGGAAGGCTGACGTTTCAGGTCTGGACCCTTCTTCAGAAATGGGGGAGGGGAAGGGGATTCTGAAATAAATAGGGAGAGAGGGGGAGGTGGATAGAAGATGGATAGAGGAGAAGATAGGTGGAGAGGAGATAGAAGCGGAGGCGGAGGCGGCAGAAAAACTGTTCAAAGTCCAAGTGTGAGCGGTATTCGTTGATCTGTGGGCGGAGGGGGACAAAGGTGAGCCCTTTACTGAGGACTGACCGTTCGTCCTCAGTAAGGGGGAGGTCTGGGGGGGATGGTGAAGACTCGGCAGGGCTGCGTGCTATTGACTCTAGTTATCTCTTTTCCTCCCAATATAACTGTCCCCCATCCTTTCAGGAGTCCTAATTGTGCTAACATGTTAGCTACAGACCTGAATCCAGAGTCTGCTGCATTCCACCCTGGAATACGGAAGGTCTCCAGGGCATCAGGTTGCTTTTCCCTTATCTTACACATTTTGCCGAATCCCATCCCTCGTCAACAAAAATGTCTCGGATTGCAGGGTGTATCCAAGCATTCTTTTCAGATTCTGTTAAATGTAGTTAAGAGAAGGCTCGACAACAGCAATTTGCTTAAGCATGAGCATTTATTGAGTAATAATAAAAGATGAAAAAGAAAGGAACATTTATTAAGTAGAAAAAAGAGGAAAGAAACAATAAGCCTCACGACCTTCTGTCCATCAGGGGCCCCTTGATCAATGGCTGATCTGGAGGCTGAGCTTGTTCCTGTCACCGTTCACGATTCCGGTCTGAGGCGAAGTCCCACAAGTTGGAATGAAACTCTCTCTCTTACAGTGTAACAAACAGCAAGGCACAGAAAAACAACTACAGAAAAACACGTTGGTTGTGCTAGCTTTGGCACATACAGAAATGTTCACAGGCCTCATACAAGGTCATACAGTTGTCGAATATCATCAACAAGCTTAGCCCTTCAGCCCATCCTATACACCAACTAAGCACCAATAGGAAATGCAGTTTAAAAAAACTTTAGAGTCTTACATTTAAAGCCTGAGACCAGTTGTTTAATTGTTGACTCACTCTGTAACTGGCAAAGTTTATAGATTTTGTCTTCTCATGGTGGTTGTTATCCCAAATTGCTTTTTCACCAGACTCTGATTTTGAGGATGAAAGACAGGGAGAAACAGGCTTGCAGTGTTTTTGCTATTATCAGTTTATATCTCATTTTCTTTATCTTTTGCTGTTCATTTTTAGTCCACAAAATGTCTCAGTATGACAATCAGAGGATGGAAGCTGAAACTGATAGTCCATTTTTATTATGATCATGCCAATTTTCACTCTTCTTTACTGTAATCTCATTTCTTCCATGCTGAACTGTAATTTGCTACATCTTCCCACACTACAAATCCCTCAAGATGTCTTTGAACTTCTCGCTATATCATCAATGTGTGAACCATGAACCATCCGGTATGTGCAGTCAAAGTTGCAGCGAAGGACTCACAACTTTGTCCCATTAGTTCAAGTCTCAGACAGCCACATATTGGGCCTTGCAGAAGCAATTCATGAAAGTCATGCCAAGAGGTGATTAACATCTAGAGGGCTGTAAAAGCCAAAGGTTGTTTCCTTGGCTAGGATTGCCAGAGCAATAGCTGAGCATTCTCTGTATATGAGATAGGCAATGCACATCTCAGAAATGATAATCGGTATTCCAGGTTGGGGGGTGGGGGAGTAACGATTGTGGGAAATTGTTAGCATTTGTGTACCTCACAATACTAGGAACCTACTCATTGAGGATGAGCAGTCTTTGCAACAGTTCAGTTTAGAATTTTAGCATTCCGCCAGATTGTAGAAAGACAGAGGATGCAATGGGACTAATGGCACCTGGCAGGATGTCACAGACCTGGAAGCCACTCCAGGGTTAGCACTCCCTGATCAACCTTCTCTTTAAGAGAGATGTGCCCAGAATATTGCAGCCTTATGTGAGCACTATTTGTGGGAGTACCCAGTGTTACAGCAACAAGTGCTTACAGTTAACACAGACTATAGATGTCTCTCAGCTAGTTGTCTTGCTTCAAAGTTATCATTTTACAAGCAGAAAGAAGAATTTTGTATTCATTGCAAATAATAGTGCAACCTGAAACGTTTCTTAGCCAATCAAGTAGGTTGAATAAAGGATATGGCAGTCTCCCAACCAATTAGTTCAATGCACACAGAAAAGTAAAATAAATATGTCCATGTAGCTCAGATTCCCTGAAAGCGATAGGTTTTCACACACCTCTCTGGGTGCTCAAGAGTATGCTACACCACAATGTCAGATTGGTCAAGGCATCTCATCTTTGGAGCCTTGTGGTCTGCTCTATAATGACACTAGTGGAAGCACGTGCAGCGTTGCACCTCTCCCTGGTGCCAGTCTGTAGATTCCCGACGGATGTCATGAACCAGCAGTTGAGGGTGTAGCCCTTGTCATCAACCAATCATCCCTTTATGCATGAGGGGGACTTGAAAGTTGCAGACACTTGTGAATGTTCCAGAATGTACGTGTGTTAACAGCTCCCAGGATAACATGTGCAGTCCTGCATTATCTGGCTAGTGCGGTCACAGATAATCTACACTTCATTGAGTGGGGGCCTTTCCTATTCATGAACCCTGCTGGCTGCTAATAGGTGCTGGAATGGCTCTGGGGGCGCAACTGCACTCTGCAGCTGTGGAAATCTTGCAATGGTAGCAAAGCCTACTTCCCTGGCTCTCTGACTCCTACCACCTAAGGAAACATTAATAAATAGGTGAGTTTCTGCAGAACTACCAATTGGCGTCTGAAATGATCTACTAGAGTAGAAATTGAGGGCTGCTATCACCATCAAGCAATCCGGAGGAGATTCTCTCCTAGTCTATGAGGATGTCGGTGCTCATCCAGCAGCTGGTAGATGAGGGAGACAACTTACCGGGACATCCCAAGATGGTGACAAAATTGATGGTTTCGTATATGCAGACAGCTGCAGTAAACCCTGCAAATTCAATTTAAGGCCACATTCACTGTCTACATTAGCCCTTGCATAGGACTTAGTGCCAATGCATGCTGGAGTCAGATCCTCCTGCTGCTGTGCTCTTACTGTTGCAGTTGGAGCAATTGATGCATGCAGGGTTGATTTGCCATCAGGAGGTCTGTTGAGGCAGTGTACTATGCAAGTAGTCATGTTTCTCTTAGGCTACTTCACTACCAGCCTGTCCCAACGTACCTAAGAAAGTTCACAATGTTTTTCACCTGATCTCCTCCCCGACCATCATGCCTTCCAAAGGAAGCTGCATCTTGGATGGCTTTTTGAGTGGACTCAAGTAGACCATTTGAGTATGAACTACTGCCAAGCACCCCACCTAGCACCCACCACAATCAAGCCATCTTTCCTGGTTCTACATTTCCCTGGATTCCAAAAACTGCCATCCCTCACAGACATAACTTCAGCTTTTCACAGGGAGTTTCACCAAACTAGGTCCACTCCTGGAATTCTGAGCTCTAATCTTGCTCACTTACATCCAAACAGATTGTTGGTTTTCAAAACCACACTCTCAGCAGCACTGACATATTAATGCTATCAGGCAGTTTCCTTCAGCCAGTGATTTCCCCACTTTCTCAGCTCCCCAGTACTTCTTCTAAGCCCTGACTTCAACATTTGCTTGCCTACTAGAACTTCCTTCTATGTTTTGGCAGTATAGAACTATAGGATAACTGCTATTGACTTCTCACTGAGTCTCTTACACAGAACCATGTAGTTCAGTTGTCTTCCAACAGTATAGCTTAAAAAAAAGCATGCCTGACATGCAATCTATACTTTGTCACCTTGACATACTAGTGAGCTTCAGTTCTTGTCCGTAAGCTTTTGAGTTACTTCTCAGTGACTGTCCTGAGCAACCTTTAAAAACCTTGTGATAAACCCTTCTCCTATTGTTTGGCAGGTTGGATTTTGCCATCCAGCAACATTTGAAACTGCCTGTTCAATGAATATTACCAGTCATCAATGGCTTGCTTGCTCAGTACTGAAAAGTGTTTACAACTACAGTAATACATCATGCTAAATATATGCTTGGCTTTTCTGTCAGATTTCTGAATTGTCAGAATTGACAGAAGCCAATTGGGAAGACAAAGTTAATTCCAGCATGTTGGGCTTTTAATGAAATGCAAATACATACAGTTAGGTCCCTTTGTCTACATACTCAAACAGCCTTTAAAGGGGGAACACTTAAAAGACTGAAGCTTAACTTGAAGAAGAGAATCTGATTTTCTGCCTCCTGACAGATAAATTTCATCTGCCCACTGTTCTTCTTACTATGCTGGGGACTGCAAAGGACCGCATGTTACATTCTTTTCCAATCCTGGATCTTGTTAAGAACATGTTAAGAAAAATTGAAATCTTTATGGTCTATTTCTTGTGAAACCTGGTTATAACTGATTATGCATGCAAAAGATAGCATTACAGTGTAAAAAAGACAATTGAAGGGCATGAATTTCCTTGAAGATTGATTTGTTGTACAGCTTTATGCCCATATCCAAGAGTTTGTAATTAAGACAGACTGGTCGAGATGAAGGCAAGGTCAAGAAGTGTCTCCAGGCTTGACCTTCTTATAAAGCTGAATGTTACACATGAAGACTAAATGCTACAATATATTGAAGTGAATTGAACTAGGTTTATTGTCACATGCACTGACGAGTGTGGTGAAAAGTTTACAAGTCGTCACTTACAGTGTCATCTTAGGTACAATGGTACTAAGAATCTTAGTTACAAAACAGAAAAATAAGGAAAACTAAGTTAAAAGTTAAAAATTACTGTCCTTTTTAATAAAAAGTTGAAAAAAAAGAAACACAGTTAACAGTCCAACACCACAGTCCATAAGTGCCTGGCCACACTACGCTCACACTCCTCACAAGGGCTTGACTTCCCCCACTCTGGGCTCGACCTTGCCCCTGCCGCTGCCCTGGGTTGCTTGCTCTTGCCACCTTGCAGCCTGTTCCTGCTCCCACCAGCCACCCCGGGGTTGCCTTCTGCCTCTCTTGCCACTGCCCTCCTGGGGCAGCCTGATCCTGCTGCTGCCGCCGTCTTTTGCCATTGGGCTCAGGAGTCAGAGCGCTGCCTACCATGCTGCCACCCACATACAAGTTTCTAATCTCACTGTTACATTATTGATGGACTATACCATAAACTCTACCACATAGTGCACTACACATGTTTCTATGCGCATGTTTGTAACATTCACATGGCTACACTTTAGGCTTTTGTCTAGCTCTCCATCTATTTCTCTCTTCCTTCTTTTAGCTCCATTCACACTGTGCTATTTATCCCCAGTGAAGAGCAGCTGAGTCTTCATTGCAAGGCTGCTACAGTGTCCTAAAAGCCTTTACACAACACTCCTGTCCAAGCTTTTCTCCCCACTCATAACATTATCAGTTAATACACATTCTCAAATAAGTTATCAACATTACTTCTTTTAGAACATTTACTGATCACCTTTCCTGATAACTCACACCTTTTCTGAAGTCTTTAACTCGATTAGTCTGTGTTAGTAAGTGGGCGAGAAAAGTCTATGATAAATATAAGAAAACCTGAGGTAAAGTTGGTGAGCTTTGAATTTCTTTGCTGGCTTCTGTTAATTCAGAGATTTAATCGAGCTGGTGGTCTGGCCACAAGCCTAGAATGGGTGAGATGAACGACGGAGTCAGTCGAAAGAGGTGGTGCTGTGCTTTGTCCCAGTTGAGTAGGTAGCTCATGTGGTGACAGAAAATGATGCGACAGCAATTGTGTTGGACAAGTCCTTTAGGCAATCTTAAAGGTGCTGCCCAGGCAGTTGCTCTTTGATAGTATCCTTTCCAGGAAAGATTAGTTGTCCATGTTTCAATATCGGCAATGTTTTGGTGCAGTAACATTTGTTGCAGTTCCACTTCAGAGTTGACGTTCCTTTGGGAAGCAATCTAGATTACTCTATTATTGTCCCTTGGAACTAAGCCGCTTGAGTGTGGGAAGATGAACTTTTAGTCTGCGCTCAATCAACAGTTCTGATGGTGACAGCCCCGAGGAGGGTGGGCGGAACAGTAAATGGGCTGAGCAGTACGGACATCTGGAATTGTCTTCGGAGATTTTTTGTTCTCTGAGCCGCTTGTTCCAAATGTCCTGGACTGAGGTTATCTAGCTGAACTAGTGACATGTTGAAAACACAGTGCCTTTGTAAATGCTTTGAACATTGTGTGAGCCATTTTCAGAAACAACATGTGGAATACAATGGGTGGTGAAAATCTCACTTAGGATTCTTATAGTAGTTTCAGTGGTCATTGATGTCAGTTTTTGAAACTTAAACCATCTTTAGCAGTACTCAACAGGCATGAGGTCCAATTGGTCTTCATACATGAAAATGTCAGTGCCAAATGGGCACAGGGTCTAGGAATGAAAGGTTCTATCATTCATTAACTGTAATACATGTGTCATACACAGTAAAGACAAAGTCCTCAAACGGTTTAAAGATCCCTGACTATCAACTGGCCCTATCAACAAGCTCTTGCTCTACTTTGTTGAATGTGTTGAAGAATGTTTTTCCTCAATAAATGGGAAATTACCAGTCAACTATTGAAAAACAGTAAATCCTCAATGATATCAAAGTGCTGCCTATATGCAAAGCAAGTCTTCATAGCACAGTCTGCAAATTGAGATCCAGGCCACCCCTCATCGCACAATGATGCACTGAGAATCCTTCCTTTGTATCTCATTGTGAGAATATGTTTGTTTGGAGGGACTGGCCAAAATAGTGCTGTTACCTGGCCATTGGATTGTATTTCAGCCCCAAAATCATACTCATCAGACGAGAGTTTATCAACTGTGGCTCTGGAAAAAGTATCTGCTAACGTCTGATACTTACGTTGGACATATTAGATTCTGTAAGTCTGAAGCAAAATCACTGTACACAATAGGGCATTTTTGCTAACTCTATTTTGATCTAGCAGGAGTCCAAAGGTTTTGACTTTGAAGTCCAAAATTTATCAGAGTGTTTTTCAACTATCCAAGTAACCGGTAAAGCCTCTTTCTCTGTGATAACATATCAGTTTTTGTATTCAATGGTGGCCTTAAATTGTAAAAAATAGGTTTTCAACATCTTTCTGGCTAGTCTGAATAAGAACTCCTTCAATGCCTGTATCTGAGGCAATCATCATGGAATATGATGGATTGTAATGGGCCAAGGTTTCAGTGGAGATCAATATGTCCTTAATCTTCTAAGATGCCTGTATCCCAATCCCATGTCTTTGACTTCCTTAAGAGATTCTGCGAGTGTTTTGTAAAAGAGCTGAGATACATACTTAAACAATTCATTCACCACACCCAGAAACCATTACAAATCATGCACTTACTTTGGTGTTAGAAGTCGTTGACTACTTTAATTTTCTGAGGAACAGCTTATATCCCATCCTTGCCAATAACATGACAAAGGAGATGAGTGGAATCTCTCAAAACTTCACGTGTTATTCAGTGTAAGGCTTGCTGATTGTAAACCTTCCAGGAGTGATACCAAAAGTCCATTGGCACAGTATCAATTGAAAGGGGTGATGAAAATGGAGACAAGTTGAGATGTCTTGTCCAATGGGACTTGCCAAAACCTACTATTGATATTCATGATTCTCTTGGTGGAAAGTTTAGTTAAAGCTTCATCAACTGTAGGCACAGGATGAATTTCTTGAGCAACTGCTTTATTAGATTGTATGATATTCACGCAAATTCAAAATGAGCAGTGGACTTTGGAACTGCGACCATACCTGAGCACCATTCTGTTGGTTTAGTCACTAGGGAGATAACTCCCATACTGACCATGTCATCCAACTGTTATTTGTACATTTTCTGTTACTGAATGTGGGATTTTCCTAGGTGTAAGACTATATACCAGTTTGGAGTCAGCTTTCAAAGTTTTCCTAACCCTGTAAATAAATTGGGATACTGACACCGAAAGATTTTTTTTTGTAGTACTTGTAAACTGCTGTAACATTTATTGAAGGCTAAGGGCAAAGCATATATTCTTAACAAGTAGGAAAGATTCCTAGTTGCTGACATTATATGTTTTCTCCTCATAAGTGTGATCTTTGAATGTCTGGACAACATGCAGCATCCCTTTAACTATAGGTAAGACACCTCTGGCTGCTTTAAATCAGGTGATAAAGTATTCACTTCAGCTAACCATAGGATACCATCCAAGATAACCATTACACTGGTACGGGTATCAAATTTAAATTTGGTTGGATAACAATTTCCATAGATGGCTTCTGTCAAATCTACATCAGGTGACTGTTTAATTTCTCCATGGGAAGGGTAATATTGGAATTCCATAGGTAATTGTTCCTTGTATAAAGATATTTGTTCTATTGCAATATTGACCTATTCCTGAAGGCTCTGTTCCAAGATACACGTTGGTTTGGAAATGATTTGGTTTGATGTTGGGCATGTTCTTTAGACTGTAGCTATCTTTGACAAGTGATTTCTTTTCCAACAATTAATAGATCTTTGGTGTAAGGCTGAACATGTTTTTCGTTGCTGATGTAGAGTTTTAGAACCGTACCTGGGACAAGATACTATAAATATTAGATTGTTTAGGATTTCATATTGATGTTGTCACATACAGAATATTTTTCACACGAGAAGTCTATGTCCACTGGTCAAATGCTGTATTGCGCTTTAAGCAATTAACACTCATTTATCAACGATTAATCAATGATTAATGATGATCCTGTCAAAGATTGAAAGTTTACATAGTTGCATGGATAAATAGTACATTCAAGTTGTTAAGGAGCCATTTACAGACTCTCCTGGGAGCTCATTAGTACTATTGAAACATGATCTCACCAGTATCTTATTTGATTTTGAAGCAAAAATTGTTCAAAAATTGTTATGAGGTTGTGATGCATCATTTGTTTCTTATCGAAATGATACTTATGTAACAGATGATCTGACATCCTTCCCATAAAGTGGAGAATTGCCAACCTGTACTTTGTTTGATTTGGTGCCCAACTCTGAAGCCAGTCAAAACCTGAGGAGTTGAGCTTTCCTCATTTGCCAATTGGTTGATCCATCAAATAGAGCTGATAGATATTTTTTTCTCTAGTGGAAAGATTGGTACAGGTGAATTTTGTTGTGCTTGCTGATTGTTGATAAGCACTTCAAATTGTTGTCATTTTCCTGATTTGGATGATAATTGTTGGAATTTTTATATTCATGCACTGCACTATTTTTTACCGTGTTGTATTCTTAGCCGATTAGAGCTTTTGTTGGATCTTTGTTGTTGCAAAGATTGTAACACTAAAACTGAAAGCCGTCAAAGTGTCTGCTGTTGTACGTACTGTTTTCATTGTGAGGTTAGGTCTTCCATACTAATATGGTGTTTTCTTAGAGATGAATGAAGATATTCCTTTTATAAGATGGCTAAAGGCTTTTCAAAAAATATGTAGGCAAAATGTCCTGAAATTAGCATCAATCAAAAAAGATTCAACAATTTCTTGATTTATCAAAGATAGCTGCCATCATTAGTACTATATCTTCTGCATCCAAGGCACTTTCATAATGAATTCCATCCTGCGTGATTAGAATTGCACTCTTCATCTTTCACTCTTACTTGTTGGGTTTTTAATGAAACTTCTTCATTGCTAAATAAAATTTGCATTTCTCACTCAAACCATTAAAATAATAAAAATGAAACTAACTATATTGTTAGCAGAGATAGTAGGAACTGCAGATGCTGGAGAATCTGAGATAACAAGGTGTAGA
>NC_063344.1:31495994-31544740 GCF_021869965.1 Rhincodon typus
TTTGGGATGCGGTAGGGGGAGGGGAGATTTTGAAACTTGTGAAATCCACATTGATACCATTGGGCTGCAGGGTTCCCAAGCGGAATATGAGTTGCTGTTCCTGCAACCTTCGGGTGGCATCGTTGTGGCACTGCAGGAGGCCCAGGATGGACATGTCGTCTGAGGAATGGGAGGGGGAGTTGAAATGGTTCGCGACTGGGAGGTGCAGTTGTTTGTTGCGAACCGAGCGTAAGTGTTCTGCAAAGCGGTCCCCGAGTCAGTTAGGATTTCCCTTTCATGAAATCATGCTGATACTGCTTGATTAGATTATGATTTTCCAAACATGCTATTACTTTCTTAATAATGAAAACCAACATTTTTCCAACAATTGATGTTAGGTTAATGGCCCTATATAATTAGGTGTTTATTTGCCTGCCCTGTTTTTCAAGAGGAGCATCACATTGGCAGTTTTCCAAAACCCTTTTTTCCAACACAAAAACCAGCTTTTGTTGCAGAATATAGAGCAATCAAGAAGTCACTTTATTAAGTGTGTTAGTTTGTCTATTAATAGCCGAAATTGAATTTACACTGTTCAGCTTAGTTTATGCAGAAGAGCAAATCCAATTTGAAGGAAAGATATAATGTTCACAAAACTACACCTTTGGGCTTGGAAAGTTCTGCAATTTTCACAATCAACCCCAAAACAATATAATTGTATCAATTCCAAACTTGACGTCATCAGCCTAGCACAACCATCCCAATTGATGGGACACATTTCATATTCTATACCAGCTGAATACCTGTCTTTTAAACAAAATAGTCCACATTGATACCATTGCTACTCAATTCTGTTCCAATTAAGTTATTAAAACATTTGTTATCTCTGTTCCCATTCCCACAGTAGTAGGAACATTTATTACACAATAATTGCTAATGTTTCTCTGTCAACATTTGACAGCCATTAAATTTTTTCAAGAGAAGAGATATCAATAGTGTGGAAGTGCTACACAGGACTGTCAGAGATGCGTGCCAAATGTTGTGATGATATAAAATATGGACTATTGATTATCAAATTCCATCAATTTACTGTCAGCTTATATTTCAAGAGCTTTTTTGAAACAGCACACGATAGACTTTTGACTGCATAAATGAAACAAGCTGGAAGAAGTATTCTCTCTGCCTCTCAAGAAGAAAATTTCAATGACAACACCGACAGGAAAGAAACATTAGAATCCAGACAACATAGTGGGTACCTGTACATTCATTACCGTTGATGGTCTTGACAATTTACCAAATGTGGTCTCAGGTTAAACTCTTATGCCACAAGGACATCCAAAGGATTCTAAATGTATATTTTTTGGACTGGACACTATCCTTGAGAGGTAGAAATGTTGTATCTTACTTGTTTGCAAGTTCTGCCGATAAGGCATTCTGCTAAATGACTTTGACAATCTTCACAAGGGAACCATTCGACAGGACATACCTTCTCCTTTTCCAGCATGATGTGGAGGTGCCAGCGTTAGACTTGGGTGGACAAAGTCAGAAGTCACACAACACCAGGTTATAGTCCAACAGGTTTATTGAAACCACAAACTTTCAGAGCGCTGCTTCATCAGGTGACTTCACATTCAGGTGCCAAATATACCTGTTGGACTATAACCTGGTGTCATATGACTTCTGACCTTTTCCAGCACGATCTCAAAGACGTACTAGTGATGCTTGAGAGACCTATGGTGAAATGTTTTCCACACAAGTTTCTCTACAAGGCACAGTCTAGCTATATGGAGTGGCATTGTGATCAGACATATCCTTAGCATCGCAACAAACAGCAGAATGTTAGCACAGTGACTTTTGGTGTTTGCCTACAGAAAATCCATGCACATCATCATGCAACTATATTTAAAAAAACACTCAGAATAAGGGCAATGTTGGGTAAATTTTTCCTGCTTTATTTGGAAGTTTGTATATCATAAACCAACATATAGGGTCTATTTTCAATGTCCAAGTAAAGCAGAAGATGGCTCGGGCAATCACCACAGCTTAGGAACAAGGAATGGGCCAGGTCTATGCCACGTACAGCAACACTAATCATCTAGCACCCGATGACCAAGTTCTTAATTGAAGTGAAGAGAAAGCATCACTTCCCCATGTCCAGTTTTTATTCTCACCTTGGCTACTTACTCCAAGTTTAGTGTCCAGGCCTCCTCCAAACTATAACCTGAGCACTTTCAGTTTAATGACCAGATTGTGAAGGAGACAAAGGATTGGTCAGTCCTTTTCCCAAGGCAAAAAAAGGCCACATTCTTGACTCATTTCATCTTGGCTCACAAGGCCCATTTGAACTAGTTACAGACGCTAATTAGTCAGACAGAAGATCCAAGCAGAAGATGCTGATGTCACTCATGTACAGAGAAGTTTTGACTGGGGCACCTTCATTACCTGGGATGCATTTGTTCCAAAAATAAACTTTATTCATAACATTTGCAAAAATACAATGCAAAATATTTCAACTTGAACATTACAGAATTTGCATTAAAATTCAACTTGACCCCATACATCATTGTTCCAGTCAATCCAATTGCAGACCTCTAATTTAAGAAACACATTTCATGTCAGCTCTTCAGGCAGAAGGCAAAACATTTCAAATTGCAAATTACAAGTACAATAGATATAACATTTTTCTCTGTACATTACTTCCCATTTGAAGGTGCCTCAATACATGTTCAATTCTTTTGATTTGTAGTGTGCGTTCCAAGTTACAAAGGCTGATGGGTTCTACGGTTTCCAGTCCCCTAATATACTATGGCTGAAATGCCTTTCATCACTGCAGATCTAGAACAGCTACATCAAGCTTTAGCCTATTCCTCAGCATGTACTGTAGCTCTGGACCTCGGAATTTGCCAATCTGCAACACTCAGTCAAGGACAACTGGGAGACCAGCAAGCTCCAGGGAGACTAAAGAGCATTTTTCATCAAGTTGATAGTCCTTAACGCAGTAGCTGTCTGTCTCATTGTGCACCCACAAGTACAAGACTATTGAGCACAGAGCTGCTCAAAATGAATCTTGACTAAAACAGTTATACCTATCTCCCCATTTTCATTGCAAAGGCACAGTCCCCAAGGTAACAGTCTCCTTCTCACCTTAACTATCTCAAGGGCAGAATGTAGACTGACTGACTTGGAGAATGCAGCAAGGATCTGACGGGAAGGGCCTTTCTCAACATCAAACATGTTATCTGGGATATGTTTTATGCCCCCAAAATATACATATTCATAGAATTTGCAAACAAAAACATTTTGACAAACATTACAAGACTTAGACAAAAAATCTAACTTGCACAGATGTAACAGTCTTCAATACTTAGCAAATACATCCCATACAGCCTGAGAGCATCAGACTTCAAATTGCAAACTGTGCAATCAATTCAACATTCTCTGTACATGTTGCACTCTGAACTGCCTCATCACATATCTGACACTAACATTAAAACATAATCTTTGAGGCACACAGCCCAAGACATTTAGATTCCAGCCTTCACTAAATCATGGTACCCAGTTATAGAATCATAGCGTTGTACAGCATAGAAACAGACCCTTTGGTCCAATTCATCCATGTCAACCAGACATCTTAAACTAATAAGTTCCTACTATCACTGAATCAGTTTTAACCCCTTGGATACTGCTTGGCCTGCCGTGTTCATTCAGCTCTTAACCTTGTTATCTCAGATTCTCTGGCGTCAGCAGTTCCTACTATCTTTAAATTAATCTAATCCCATTTGCCAGCATTTGGCCAATACCCTTCTAAACCTTTCTTATTCATGTACCCATCCAGGTGCATGACACGTTTAAAATTGTGCAGTTGTACCAGCCTCCACCACTTCCTCTGGCAGCTCATTCTGTACACACACCACCCTCTATGTGGAAAAAGTTGCCCTTTAGATTCCTAGTCATGTCTGCTATTTTCAGTATCACAGTAGTCTCTAGTTTTCCAGGTCTGTTTGGGACATGTGTCAGCCATATGACATTCATAGTTTTATAAAGTGAAGTTGTAAACTTATAATACATCACGATAAAATTAGAATTGAGGGTGAAGAAACGAAAATAAACTATTTTACTCCAAATGTGTTCAACTTGCCTACGGTAAATAAACTGTTGAGTTAAAAGGTGAAACAATTCTAAACAAAAATACCGTTACACTCTCAAAAGGTTGGTTTAGTGTCATTCAAGCAAAGCTTCAGCCTCCTACTCCTCCCCCAGTAGAAAGCCATTTCACTTCAGAGAGCCAAGAACACCCAGTGCCACCGATTTCAGTCTCATAATATCCTAACCCTGACCCTTACCCCATCTTTCCACCCCCCATGAAGCAACTCCAATCAGAAGGCAGTTTTGAACAAACCACGGTTTATTCAACACTCGGGGCGGCCATTTTAAAGTAGCCCGTCCATCATTCGGCCTTTTTGAGTAATACACGAGCTGCTGATTCGCCGCCTGGAACACTGATCAGCTCTGATTGGCTAGTCCACCCGACGATTGGGTCGTTCCTGGCCCGAGGTGGCGATTGGTCACAGGGAGGGCCCCACCTCCTACGCGTGAACCCAGGACACGATTGGTTAGCCTCTGTGGGCGGGGCTAGGTTCTGGAATTTCCGATTGGTGAGAACGCATCACGTGGGTATGATGTCAGTCAAAGCGGTGACGTGCCGGGTGGCTTTCTCTTTTGCTGCGCAGCTCGCGGGGGGAACAGAGACACGTGGGATCGCTCCGTCCGCTCGAGCAGACAAGATGGTGAAACTCGCTAAGGTGAGAGAGCTATATTGTCGGCCTCTGTATGCAATCTACCCGGCTCTTTGTCGCCTTCGGCTGTAGACTCCCTGATCTGACGGCGGCGAATCGGGGCCCGAGTGAGACTTCCAGCGGGTCCCTGAGAGCTGGCAAGATCGAGGCCCCTGGACCGCGTGTTGGTCTCGGCCTACACTAACCCCCCCCCCCCCCCCCTCTCCACCTCCTTCCCCAGCACGCTCACTCGGTCGTGTCTACGCTCATGGCGCTGGCTGGAGGGGCTTCAGGCGATTCCTGCCCTTCTCCGCCCGAACTTATCTTTTTCCCCACGGACTTCGTGTTTGTTTTCAGCCGCTCCCTTCGCCCGGGCCATCCGAGCTCTGGGCTCATCCACTCTTATCTCCCGATTGGGGTCTGTGATAGTGCGTGGGGCTGGCACTCCAGGGTTCCTGTTCACCCTCCACTCGCCTGCTACATCGCGCGTGTGTGAGACCCACTCTATTACCGACGTTCTTGTCTTAAATTTTTATTTTG
The DNA here is from genome assembly GCF_021869965.1 of Rhincodon typus. Lineage (NCBI taxonomy): Eukaryota > Metazoa > Chordata > Chondrichthyes > Orectolobiformes > Rhincodontidae > Rhincodon > Rhincodon typus. Next base: position 31,501,286 of record NC_063344.1, read on the forward strand.
CCGTTTTAATTCAATTTCTATCGTCCACCTCCACATCCCTTCCCCCCCCCAAAAAAAAAAGGTTGCGCCCGGGAAACACGTCCGCCTTTTTCAGGCAAGTCCACGTTTTGGGAAACACGTGTATGACTTGAACCTGCATGTTGACCATTTTCAGGCGTTCTCCTGGTTGCTTTTGGTCGCTTGGAGCTTGTTTCTCCATTGCTACTGAGCCATTCCTACATTTGAGTTCAAAACATTGCAGATTTTAAAAGAAACTCGCCTAACTGTGGTCGATCATTGTTCAGGGATTTTGTAGGCATGCAAGCAAGAAAATCATTATTTAGACCCTTTTATTTAGATTATGCCCAGAGCACTTTAGGGGCAGTGAAATGCTTTTGAAGTGTAATTGCTGTTAAGTAAAACACCACTGACTGTTGTGAGTAATGAAAACAAAATGATAAGCTCTAGTGTAATGCTTGAGCAGTAAATAGGTTTTTAAAACAGCATTTTAAACCTGTGTCAAATTGCTTGCTCTGATCCAAAAGAACTGGCTGGTGCTGGGAGTCTTAAGTAAAAGATGGATGCTGGAAATCCTCGGGTCTAAAAGCATCTGTGGAGAGAAGAACCTAATATTTCATGCCACAGGCCTCATTTGAATTCTCTTGATTTTTAGTCATAGTTTAGTTGCTTTCGCATGAAAGTGGGAGCTCAGTAACTTCCCTAGTGTAATTGCATATTTGATGTAAATATTATGGGCCATTTGATTTTTCGGGGTAGAATTTATACCCTCTATAGCACATGGAAAATCTAATTGGTTTTATTCTTCAGGCAGGTAACAAGCAAGGAAAACCTAAAAAGGCTGCCCCTCCACCACCCCCTGAAGAGTTTGAAGAGTCCACTTCTGAGGAGGAAAGTGAAGAGGAGGTAATTATTCCATTTCAGTCAAAAATCACAGTGTATTAAGCCCGTCAAGTCTCCAAGTGGATGGTTCACCTAAAGCTGTTCTTTTATGTCTCCCTGAAACCTTGCACACAAAAAAGCCCAATTCTAATATGAGGAATCATCAATTAAACCTCCCTTGGGGTGCACTGTGGCAATATACTTGAGACTTTTAATCTGTTCATGATGGAAACAGTTTCTATCTATTCTGCCTCATGATTTTTGAATGCCTTTTTCAAATCTCAATTTTTTCTCCAAGGTAGAGTCCCAACGTTCGTGACTAAGGTTTCTCGTACCTGTTACTGCATTTGTGAACGTTTTCTTCAGTTTCTCCAATACCTTCACATCTTTAAGTAGGGCATCCAGAATTGAATGCAGTATTCTAGCAAAAGTTGCACTACTGCCTTGCAATATTTCACTGTAGCCTGAGTACTCCATGACCCATTTAATTAAGCCTACACTATTGTACACTTCGTTAACTGCTCTCTGTTGTGGATCCTCAGTGACTTGTATCTATATGCACCCAGTTCCCTCTGCTCCTTTAGACCTGTCCTGTTTGTTTTCTACCACATTCTTCCAACTAACATAAATTACTTCACGTCTCTTGACGCTGAACTTTTCAGCTAAAAGACTGTTCTTTTTACTGACAAAAAACCGTGTCGTTTTGAAGTTCTGTACTTTCCTTTGTTGCAATGCTTCCAAATTAGTTGTTATACAGTGATGATTTGCAAAAGTAATGTATCAAACTGATTCTTTGGGATACTGATTTTCTTGAATATAGAATGAGGGTTACCAAATTTTGCTATTTGTCCCCGTTATATTATTTCTGACCAGATTTTTGGTATTGTTGAATGTATTAATAAATGTAATAATCTCATTACATTTTAAATGATGTTGATTTAGGAACTGCCAGCACCACCACCTATTAAGAAGGTTGCTAAGACCCCACAGTCTTCCAACAAAAAAAAATGGTAAAGCTGTAAAGAAAGAGAGTAGCGAGGAAGAGGAGGTGGAGGAGGAAGATAATGATGAAGAGGAGGATGATGATTCTGGTAGGTACTCAAAAGCTGCACTATTTGTCATCTAATCTTGCCATCTTTAGCGCAGTAAAATGTTCCATGATACTTTAGCTGGGTTATCGTTCAAAGGTTGACAATGAGTCTTCCTATAAAATTATAGGAACCATCCCAATCGTCCACTCTAACTTCACCTCTAACTCCACTCACTAGCTACAGGTCAGAGTTGTGGCTGTGTGTACCCCAGGGATACCAATTATGTCTATTTCTTTGTGGGTTACATGGGACATTACTTGTTCTGGTGGTACTTGGGTGTCTCCCTCCTACAAATCTTTCTCCAGTGCAGGTAGTTCTCTTATAACGCGATAGTTGCATTCTTGCATGACCTCACGCTATAGAAAATCGCTAAACCTGTACAGTAGAGAGTTAGTGTTATCCAAACTGTCCATTATTCATCAATCACGTTACAGCCAATTCGTGTTAACAAAACACACGTTATAGCAGAACTACCTGTACATTGATGACATGATTGTTGCTCCTTCCCCCTCCCAACTAAAATTGAAAAAGTTTATCAATTTTGTTCCTAAATTCCATCCTGCGCTCACCTTCACCTGGTGAATGTCTGACTCCTCCATTACCTTCCAGGACATCTGTTTCCATGTGTGCCATAAGCTGGTTATTTATGTTCATTATGAAGGTATCAACTTGTACAGATACCTTGACTGTACATCTTTGCACTCCGCTTCCTGTAAGTACCCCATTCCATTCTCCCAGTTCCTTTGTCTCTGCATCTGTTCTGATGATGCCACCTTTTATGGGGAGCACAGAGTCTTTTTCCTCAGCCTAGGATTCCCTCCCTTGACAGGGACCTCAGCCATACCTGATTCATTTTCCCCTTTCTTCCATCCCACAACAATGGAATGGGGCCCCTGGTCCTCACTTGTCACCCCACCAATCTCTCTATCTAAAGATTTATAAACTGCCATTGCTAACACCACTAAACACGTGCTTCTTGAAGGGTCTCAACCCGAAACGTCAACTTTCCTGCTTCTCTGATGCTGCCTGGCCTGCTGTGTTACTCCAGCTCCACACTGTTACCACGTGCAACTTTTTACGTTTCTTGTTGGCAACCTACCATCTCATCTTATAATGTCAAGTAGATAGCCATCTGTAAATAATGATGTAGTACCTGAATGTTTTTGTTTTAGCAGAAGAATCTGAAGAAGAGAAACCTGCTCCTAAGCGTGCGGCAGTAATGACTAAAAAAGCAAAGGAAGAGTCAGATGAAGATGATGATGACGAGGATGAGGATGGTAAAGAGAATTTTATTGTATAGTCATGCCTGCTTGAAGCTTATTTATTTGGGTTAATTTAACTAGCTAACTGTTGAATTAAAAACCAAAAGAACTGCGGATGCTGTAAATCAGGAACAAAAACAAAGTTGCTGGAAAAGCTCAGGAAGTCTGGCAGCATCTGTGGAGGAGAAAACAGAGATAACAGAGTTATCTCATTTAACGTGAGATTAGATTGGCATAGTGGTTGGCACAGACGTGGGCCAAAGGACCTGTTCCTGTGCTGTACTGTTCTTTGTGGGTGTGTGAATCCTACTCTGTAGGGCAAGTTTATTGCAGTAGAACTTTAGGCCAAAACAGTGATAAGATATTTGGGTTTGAAGCAGTTACAGAAAGGGACCAAGGAAAATCAAAATGAAAATCTAAAAGGAAAGAAGGCAAATTTCATTTCTTTTGAACAAAGATAAAGAGTATCCAAAGCTATCTTGGAAGACAAAGGACAGAAGTTGAATTAAAACAAAGCAGGTTGGAGAGAAAGTACATTCGAAAATGTAATCGAAACCAGACGGAATATCGTGTGCATATAATAATTGGGAGGAAAAAGGAAAGACAGATTGATCAGGTAGTATAAAAAGGACCACTTTTTTTTTTAAGTTTAAAATTTGAAAGAAGGTTTTGAAGAATAGTGAAACTGGTTAGAGTGGTGGTGGCAATGGGAGGAGGGGCTGAAAGATTGCATTGAAGCATGGGATATGAGTAAAATATTGAATGCGTACTTTGGATCTGTCTTCAATGATGAAGTACACTAGAAGTGTAAGTATTGGTTAGACTACTTTGTTCAGTATTTGGACATCCAGGTGGCATACATCCTAACCCCTGAGCAGCTTAATTGACAGTGGAATAAATTGTAGCAACAATATTTCACAGACATTCAATATATCTCACGGACTTAATTGGAGGAAGCACATATCTGTAAGGGGTTTCTTGTTGACTTGGGTATGTAATTGGCTAAGGGGCAGAAGGCAGAAACTTGTGGGAAACAGATGAACTGTAGAGAATTATGCACTGGAATTCCATGAGGTCCATATTTGAAGAGTTGGTTTTCTTGCTTGTGACCTGGAGTTGAGTGTAGGAGTAGTTCAGATGATTCAAAGCTTTGGTGATCTTGCAAGTTGTGAACAAGACATGCACAGACTTGAAGGGTCGATAAAGATAGGTGTCATTCGATGCTTTACACTTATTTGCAATGTACTTGGGTGTAAGAGAGGTCTGAGTTGAAGTTGGTTGTGTTGACAAAACATGTAGATTATTTGCCTTTGCAAATAACAACTGATTGGAAATGCCAGTAACCTAAGCAGAAACAGCACAGCACCAGTTACACATCAGCTGGATATTTTGTATACTTCTGGGTAAGACCTGTTAACAAGGCTGCTTTTGATGTATACCAGGGGTGAGGAAGTTCATATATGTAGAGACTTTGGGAAAAGCTGCTGTTGTTAGGAGCTTTTTAATGTAATTATTCAAATTTGGGAATTCCTTTGGCAAACCAGTGATGGAAGTAAAACAATTGGCTAAAGATCAAGAAGAATGAGAAGTTACTTTGCAGGGTAACACGCCACAAGTGAGGTGGAATCGGATTCCGCAACAATTTTTAAATGGACGTACCCGAATACTGTTGGTTTGCAGGAAAGGTTTGTTTGTTTGAATACAGAGAACAGTTTCTTTAAAGGTGGTATTTCAGCACTCACTGTGGTTGAATAGCTTGGTACCCTATTTACATTTTTATGTAATCATCGGTGGTCTGGTTCTTTAAAGTTTCCAGCTGTGGTCACTTTTGAATGCCTTCACCCTACTTTTCAGTATTTGAATTTTTTTTAAACATCTTTTAATTCAAAGAATCTGAGGAAGAAGAGGCTATGGATACAGCACCACCATCCAAGGCAAAAAAAGCTGGCATGGTGAAAGTTCAGGATGAGGATGAGGACGATGACGATGAGGACGATGACGATGACGAAGAGGACGAGGACGATGACGAAGAGGATGAGGACGATGATGATGAGGAAGAAGTTGGTAAGTTTAAATATCATGTTGCAAAATACGCAATTCCAAATGTGAATTCAGAGTTTTAGTCCAGATCATTAGTCTGATATTTCCTAAAGACTGACACTGGTACAAATCTGACACAAGCCCCAATTGTAGCTATTGTAACAAGATCAGCCAGATGGACCTCATAGAATATGAATTCCCTGATTGGTGTTGTTAGCCTGGTCCAATCACGGAGTCCTGGCTGTCAGATTATGTTCACACAATTGGCGCTGAGGAAGCTGGACCAGTGTCAAGTCCTGTGCATGTGTAAATAAAGGGTGACTTGGTGAAGGGATACCAGCCTCTGGAGGTATTTCACCAATGTTGAAAGAAACTAGAACTAGTTTATCTGTGTGATGGTCTGGAATATTCTAAGTGTGTTTGGCCGCTGTGTCAGAAATTTTTACAGGTGTTGAGTATTTGTATATTGTAAATGTAATTTATGAGATGATGTTCACAAAATTCATAATAAAACCGGAAGAACTGCAGATGCTGTACAAAAGCAAAGTTGCTAGAAAAGCTCAGCAGGTTGGGCAGCATTTGTGAAGAAAAAATTCAGAGTTAACCGGACCCAAAACGGTCTGTTCTGAGGAATGGTCACTGGACCCGAAACGTTAACTCTGATTTTTTTCTTCACAGGTGCTGCCAGACCTGCTGAGCTTTTCCAGCAAGTTTGTTTTTGTTCACAAAATTCATCCCTCTTTGAGCTTCTTTTTGGCTAAAACAAGCATGTAAAAGAGTCATACACATCAGAATGTTTGATGTTCAATGTCCGCTAAAGTCTCTGCACCCATGCAAGTAGTAACTCGTTTTCATATTCCTGTTATTTGGTCAATCCATCTTTCTGCCTATGGGATGTGGAATAAAGTACATTTTGGTTTTGATGTAAGTCGATTTAGATCTATTCATTAGATTGGAATACACTTAATACATATTCATCTGGGCAACTCCAGACTGAATTAGCACATTAGATAAGAATGTTGTTTGTCTACAGTGAGGTTGTGGTATTTATATTTGATACCTAGGAATTGATCATAGAAGCATGCTTTGATTCTAAATTCAACCCATGGAACTTTGTTGCAGATTAGGGATAATCGAGTATTTTTGATCATCCAATTAGCAGAATGTAAAACCCACATCTGGTTCTACAGGCAGTAGAGCATAAAGTTCAATTTATCGTTAGTTCATTTTATAGCTGCTTTCACTGAACTGGCCTTTTGGATAACTTGAGAAATGTCTGCCCATTTTTATTTTAGTAAATAGCTGGCAGTGTGGATGTTTGCAAGGCATGCCAGTCTGTATGGCCTAAATACAGATTAGAAGTCCTTTCCTTAGTACAGGATTGAACATCTATGAAATGTTTATTCAATAAGAAGGGCAAAATGTAAAACTAACTTCATTAATAGGGCAGTGTATTATCTTGAATCAATGAGTTGATTGAATTTTTTCAGAGATTGCTGTAACAACAAAAGCTGGAAAGAGAAAGAAAGTGGAACAGAAGTCAGTGACTCCAGCTAAGAAGCAAAAATCTGACAGTGATGGTGAGTACGGGGAAAAATCCATTAGACAAAAGATTTTCTAAACTAAGAATATTCGTTTTAGTTATTTGTAAAATGGACACCAATCCAAATCAGACTTTGGAGCTGGTGACCAAGAATGTGAGAGATGGTAGAGTTGAAGGTTAATTATGTGAAGGGAACAGCCATAGAGAAGGTTGCAGTTGTTTTAGAACACTTGAAACCAATATGAAAAGCTGGAAATACTCAACATGTGTAGCAACATCTGTGGCAAGACAGAACAGCTAATATTTCAGCTGTGAGATCAGAGAATATCCCATTGTTCCACTAGTTAGTGTCCTTTGTCTGAATTCCTGGTGATATTTCGAGTATCCATTCAAAGGAGACCATCTTCTTTAGAAAGATCATGAGTTCAGGTCCCACTGTGGCAACTCAGCTTTTCCTCATAAGATAGGTTGTAAGGTTTTGACAACTTGTTTAAAAACCTGAACAGCCTTAAATTATCTTCAGTAATTATTGGGGACCCCAAGGCCAGAATTTTTAAATGAACCATAAAGGAAATTGCCTTGTGTCTGGTAGAATGGATAACTTCCACAATAAACAATGTTCAAATTCATGTGTTAACATTAAAGTCAAGATTTAGAATAGAGCTTATCTGAATTGTTATAGTGCATTTCTTTTTTATCCTGAATATGTACATGCAGATGCTTGCACCAATCTTTTATCCCCTTAGTATGAACACTTATTAAACTTTTGTAGAAGTAATATTCATGTCAATAAATTCCGATATGAAAAGATTGGTGGTTACAGGTTGATGATTCCACGTCATAAAACGACACGTTCATCCTAAAAATCAAGCTAAAATCTCTGACTTGCCTTCAATGCAAGGATAGTAAGAATTGATGACACCTAAGCAACCCCTAAATTCTTTGAAAAAATAAAGCTTAATTTTGGGTCAAAATAAGATATCGACTGCAGAGATTCTTGCTCTGCTTTAGAAAAGTTGCACTTTGGCAGAAGCAGTTTTAACTGGAGCACAGAAGAGGCAAATAATTTGCAGCCCTACAGTGCTGCTGGTCAAATTTATTATTTAATCTCCGCTAAGGGAATTTTGTAATGTCATTCTGGAGTTTCTCACAGTTCATTTTGCTTGCTTAGATTTGAAACAGTCACTAACTGCTAACTTCCAAGTATGCATCAGCAGAAAGCCTGAAAGTATGGTATCTTCAGGAATTACATTGCTTCATATTACTGATTTTTTTTTCTATTTGCACAGAGGATGATCATCAAAAGGGACTTAATACTGAAGAGTATGATGTTTTTTTGTTCTGATGTGCCAGTAGCATGCATTATGATATATCAAAGGCTCAAAATTATGTACATTGACTTTTCCTTTCTGCTTCACTTCAAAGAATCGTTCTCACTGTTTGTTGGAAACTTAAACTCTGAAAAGAACTTTGAAGAACTAAAGAAAGCCCTGAATGGTTTCTTCACCAAAAAGAAACTGTCAGTTACAGACGTCCGAATTGGATCCACCAGGTAAATGGTCAATTATCAGTGTGCTGTAACAGCTACTTTTCAGGAACATGCATCAAGCCTGGTCATGGCTGATTGTTTACCATAGAAATAAATTCACTACATACTGTACACCTGGTTTCAAAGGATGACTGGCCACCATAGTTTCCTACTAAAGATTAAATTTGAGTCTTTTGACTTGTAGATAATCTGACTGAATTCGTGGAGATTTTGTTTTCAAACTCTGGTCTTAACAATCTTGAGTGGATATGGCAATGTATGATGAACTTTATTTTTGAGTAGTTATATTTGATCTGTTAGATTTGTGTTCATGTTTATGTGCAGTTACATTTTTCAGTATGTGTATGTCATAATGTAGGAAGTTTGGCTACGTAGACTTTGAAACCAAAGAACAACTGGAAAAGGCATTGGAATTCAATGGAAACAAAGTGCTAGGACTGGCAGTCAAACTTGACAAAGCACGCAGTAAAGAAAGCAATGCAGATAGCAAAAGAGGTATGAATAAGCTGGCTTTTATTGTGATGTTTTCACTTGTCAACTTATACTTCTGGTCAGTTTGAATATATTCGAGTGGCCATTGCTTGATGTATGCAACATTTACTTGATTGTGCATTAGACGGGTAAGTTTGATTCACTGGGGTGGCTGGAGTATTGAAAACATTCTGGTGCAGTAAAGACAGTGTTGGGTTATCTTTGACATAATACTAATAATCCTATTGTCAAGGTTGTCTTTGATTGTTATTTCCACCACAATAAAGAGGAAAAGAATTGTACACCCATTTTTTGCCAGAGTATTTATGTAATGGTGATTTGGTCCCTTCAGTCATTAGTTTCTTCATCCGATTCCATAAACATAAAACCAATGAGATTGTTTTGTTACAGAAAGGGACTGCAGGACGTTGTTTGTCAAAAACCTCCCTTTCAAAATAACACAAGATGGCCTCAAAGAGATTTTTGATGATGCAATTGATATTAGAATTCCTGTTTCTCGAGATGGTTCAGGAACACGAGGGTATGTTTGAAATTTTATTATTGATGGCTGTACATTCGAAAGATGGTGTCTAAACAATAGATTGACTGTCTCCCTTCTTGAATTCAGCATTGCATACATTGAATTTGAAAGTGAAGCAGCTGCAAATTCAGCATTGGAACAGAAACAAGGCACAGATGTTGATGGCAGGGCCATTGTTATTGATTTCACTGGGGACAAGAGTATGTTAAATACGAAGGCTGGACAAACACAACCAAGTAAGAATTTTAATTTTGATTGCTAAACATGAACTTCACTTAGAAAAATCAAAATACAAGTAGTGACTCATGCCTGCAGATTTTTTTGAAAGCTGGATGTGATGAATGTTAGTCTGAAACCCATGATGAACCTTTTTTGCACAATTCCTCTAGATAGTCAAGTACTGATCCAGCTGTGGTTTTAAAAAACTGCATTGAAAACCGAGGAGTTAATACTGACATAGTTTCATTTCCTTTCAGATTCTGATACACTTATTGTAAATAACTTGGCATATTCTGCAACAGAAGATACCCTTCAGAATATTTTTGCAAAAGCATTATCAATCAAAATTCCAGAAAAGAATGGCCGACCAATAGGGTAAGATTAATACAATATCTGAAGCAGTCAGAATCCTGAAAGCTTCCCATGGTTCTGTAATGTGCCGTGAAGGCTGTAGGTGGCCTTTCTTACGAAGCCAGTACTTGAAGTTGGTTTTAAAGTTTTTGCAATATTGAATTTTGATCATTGTTGGATAACAATATTGAGGTAAAGATAAGTGACATTCCCAGCTTGGAGATCTTTTCACGAAAGGTTGATTTTTTAATTTTTTTTTTCTATTATTCTTATTTATTTTCTGCAATATTTTTTCCAGGATTGCATTTGTTAAATTTGAATCTATTGAGGATGCTAAAGAAGCTCTCGAGAATCATAGCAATACAGAAATAGAGGGGAGAACTGTGAGATTGGATTTCAGCAACCAAGGGCACAGGAGTGGGGATGGTAAAGTGCACAAGATTTATTTGTCCCATTGCAGTTTTTAAATTTCTCACTAATTTACATTACATTTACATTATGCACAACCATGCTTATTTGCTGACCATGTCAACTTTAAGGTCCTAGCAAGACATTGTTTGTTCGTGGCCTTTCTGATGAGACGACTGAAGAAACTTTGAAAGAAGCCTTTGAGGGAGCTGAGAGTGCTAGAATTGCAATGGACAGGGAATCTGGACGATCAAAAGGGTATGTAAACTTAATTATCCCTTCCATGCCTTCTCATTGAGCTCCTCACTGTCTAATTTGTGACAGTGCATGGATTCGCAAGAGAAGAATAGTAAACCACAGGCTGCTCCATTTTGAAAGAGTGGTGGCTAGTCTGTCACACTTAATGTAAAATCTGATTTTGCACAGGTTGTAATGAGATTTATTCACGGGTTGAATTTATTATGGATTAATTTTTCTTTCCTGGAGGAAATTTGTGCGGTAGATTTATTTTTAAACGTCATGCTTTATTGCTTTGTTTTAGTTTTGGCTTTGTGGACTTCCCGTCCGAAGAAGATGCAAAATTAGCTAAGGATGCGATGGAAGATGGAGAAATTGATGGATGCAAAATTATGCTTGACTTTGCTCGACCAAAGGGTGACAGCCAACGAGGTGGTCGAGGTGGCGGCTTTGGAAGAGGTCGAGGAGGTCGTGGCAGATTTGGTGGCAGAGGTCGTGGTGGCCGAGGCGGTGGTCGGGGTGGATTTGGAGGTATGGAGCTAGAGACATCAATCGCCTCAACCTCTCCACCCCTCTCACCCACTCCAATCTCTCCCCCACAGAACGTGCAGCCCTCCGCTCCAATCCCAACCTCACCATTAAACCCGCGGACAAAGGAGGCACAGTTGTAGTATGGCGCACTGACCTCTACATTGCCAAGGCCAGGCGCCAACTCTCGACACTTCCTCCTACCGCCCCCTTGATCATGACCCCACCCCCGACCACCAAACCATCATCTCCCAAACCATCCACAACCTCATCACCTCAGGTGACCTCCCACCCACTGCCTCCAACCTCATTGTTCACCAACCCCACACCGCCCGCTTCTATCTCCTTCCCAAAATCCACAAACCTGACTGCCCCGGTCGACCCATTGTCTCTGTCTCTGTCTCTGCCTGCTCCTGCCCCATAGAACTTATCTCCACCTATCTTGACTCCATTTTCTCCCCCTTGGTCCAGGAACTCCCTACCTACGTCCGTGACACCACCCATGCCCTCCACCACCTCCAAAACTTCCAATTCCCCGGTCCCCAACACCTCATCTTTACCATGGACGTCCAGTCCCTATACACCTGCATTCCCCATGCAGGTGGCCTAAAGGCCTTCTGCTTCTTCCTGACCCACAGGCCCGACCAGTCCCCCTCCACTGACGCCCTCATCCGCTTAGCCTCACCCTCAACAACTTCTCTTTCAATTCCTCCCACTTCATACAGACAAAGGGGGTGGCCATGGGTACCCGCATGGGCTCAAGCTATGCCTGCCTCTTTGTAGGTTACGTGGAACAATCCCTCTTCCGTAGCTACACTGGCCCTAAACCCCACCTCTTTCTCCGTTACATTGATGACTGTATTGGTGCCGCCTCGTGCTCCCACAAGGAGCTCGAACAGTTCAACCACTTCACCAATACCTTCCACCCCAACCTTAAGTTCACCTGGACCATCTCTGATACCTCTCCTTCCTGGACCTCTCTGTTTCCGTCTCTGGCAACCACCTGGAAACCGATATCCATTTCAAGCCCACCGACTCCCACAGCTACCTAGAATACACCTCCTCCCACCCACCTTCCTGCAAAAATGCCATCCCCTATTCCCAACTCCTTCACCTCCACCGCATCTGCTCCCAGGATGAGGCATTCCCCTCCCGAACATCTCAGATGTCCTCGTTTTTCAAGAACTGCAACTCCCCCCGCTGAGTGGTCGAGAACGCCTTCGACCGTGTCTCCCACATTTCCCGCAACTCATCCCTCACACCCCCTCCCCGCAATAACAACCAAAACAGAATTCCCCTCGTCCTCACGTACCACCCCACCAACCTCCGGATCCAACGCATCATCCTCCGACACTTCCACCATCTGCAATCCGACCCCACCACCAAAGACATTTTTCCCTCCCCACCCTTATTTGCTTTCCAGAGGGACCACTCTCTCCATGACTCCCTTGTCCGCTCCACACTCCCCTCCAGCCCCACCACACCTGGCACTTTTCCCTGCAACCGCAGGAAGTGCTACACCTGCCCCTAAACCTCACCCCCATCCCAGGCCCCAAGAAGACTTTCCACATCAAGCAGGTGTTCACCTGCACATCTGCTAATGTGGTGTACTGTATCCGCTGTTCCCATTGTGGCCTCCTCTACATCGGGGAAACCAAGCGGAGGCTTAGGCACCGCTTTGCAGAACACCTACGCTTGGTTCGCACTAAACAACTGCACTTCCCAGTCAACTCCCCCTCCCATTCCTCAGATGACATGTCTATCCTGGGCCTCCTGCAATGCCACAATGATGCCACCCGAAAGTTGCAGGAACAGCACCTCATATTTCGCTTGGGAACCCTGCAGCCCAATGGTATCAATGTGGACTTCACAAGCTTCAAAATCTCCCCTCCGCCTACCGCGTCCCAAAACCAGCCCTGACCCGTCCTTCCTCCCACCTCAAGCCGCACCCCCACCTCCTACCTACTAGCCTCATCCTGCTCCCTTGACTTGTCCTCCCTAACTCCCCACCTACACTCCCCTTTACTGGCTCCATCCCCGCCTCTTTGACCTGTCTGTCTCCTCTCTACCTATCTTCTCCTCTATCCATCTTCTATCCGCCTCCTCCTCTCCCTATTTATTTCAGAGCCCCCTTCCCCTCCCCTATTTCTGAAGAAGGGTCTAGGCCCGAAACGTCAGCTTTCCTGCTCCTCTGATGCTGCTTGGCCTGCTGTGTTCATCCAGCTCTGCACCTTGTTATCTCGTGGAGCTAGAGGGGTTGTGATTTGTTTGGATATCACCATAAAAGCTTGCAATCTTGAGAAATTCATCCTTGGAGACCTGAGTGACTCTTGCTTTTGGGTGAAAGCAACTGACAGTACAGTTATGCATCATAAGGCAATTCTGTGTATACTTGATTGCAGTTAGCTGGGTCACTTTTTATTAATTCCAATGCCTTGGTGCAGCAGTAAATTTTCATTTATATTTGAGTGTGGAATATCGTCGTGGCATATCAGTAGTTTGGTAGCCCTGCTCATCTGAATACAGACCAGTAATACTGAGGCCATCTGTAGTGGTGTACCTGTTCACTCAGTGTAGCTGGCCTTTTCTGCACTTTGTAGCTCAGCATTTTACTGAAACACCAAATATATACTAGTTAACCACCTTAAGCCTGTTTCGGGGAGCTACTTTTTATTTGGTTATTCTGTTTTGGTTTGCTTATTTTCAGATTGAACCTAAATTTAAACTTTCTTTCGTAGGATTCAGAGGTGGAAAGAATACTCCCCAAGGAAAGAAAATCAAATTTGATTAGAGGCCAATAAGACTGCTTTACCTCCTTGTGTTCAGACAGAGCCTCTGATTGCCTCACAGTTGGACATTCCACGATTCTGCATGGACTGACTGGCTGTGCAAATTGGAGTGGTGGGAGCTCCTTAAGTTTCTGAATGGACTTACAACTAAGTAAAGACAGAAATTGTTGGTATACCTTTGTGGATTTTGTCAAATTTAAGTTTCCTGTTTTACCGATGTGTAAATGTATTGCTCCCTATGATTTTTTAGTTACAATGTAAATGCAAAAATATGTTTTAGAATGTTGTGCTTGACATACTGTCTACTGGATTAAACGGACCTTATTTCACATTTTGGATATTTAATAGTGCGCATTAAACTGGTTAGTAAACTTCAGAATATTGCAGCACTTGGTAAAATACCTTACAAGAAGCACCACTGAAGGTTCCCACTGGATTTTCATCTTGAATTAATGAGTAACATTACTGTTGGTGATGTAGACTTTCCTTTGCAAATTAAATTTTAGACATTGTCCTGCGGTTGGATGTGCAAGCTGGGCTATTTCTCCTCTACCTCCTCATGCTGAGTACAGTGTCCAGCTGGGTTCAGCTAATGGATATAAACTATGAATTAATTTTAGAGTTTTCTCAGCTTGTTTCATAGTTGCTTATTTTGCATTGCATAGTAAATAATTTGGTATAACCCCGGTATTTGTTTCTTTTGACAAAACTAGCATGCAAGAAAAATACCAACACTTTTTTAAAATTTGAACTGAGCTGTTAAAATGTGGCGAGTTCCTGGACCACAAGTTAATTGAGTTGAAATTCAAGTTAAGCAGTAAACGTAATTTAATTATTGAGATAAAATATGGATTATTTTTCATACCACTGAATCTCCACTCATGGCTGTATGCATAATTAGCGCTGCTATATGGATCAGTTGATAAGACTTGTTCAAATATGTAAAAACAAATTACTGCAGATGCTGGAAATCCGAAATAAAAACAGAAAATAGGCTATGAACAAGTCTTAGCGAACTTAGAAACATTGACTATTCCTCTCCCCAGATAGCGCCAAGCCTGGTTTTCTCCAGCATGTTTGTATTTGATCATGTTTTTATGGGCTGTGTTGATGGCTATTTTATAAACAAAGTAACCCAATCATATCATCACCTGGTTAGTTTTTATGATGTGTATTTTGTGATAAATTATGTAAATTCCTGAGCACTTCCATCCCATTTGAGATGCTGAATTCCACAAATTAGGTCAGACCTGACTACAGTGATGCCTAACATTTAAAGTTTAACCTAAGACAACTGCTCCACAATATTGAGTTATTTTGGACTCTTCTAAATCAGGCGACTGCTATTTGACGGTTCACTGCAGTAGGTTTTTTTTCAAATCAGATTTAAATTTTTGACCACAAAGCTTATGCTGTGGACATCCCTGACTTGTAACCAAGAACGGCCGTTCTTGCTGTTTAGTTTCTGATGGAGTTATACTTACTTCAGAAGAATTTGTACATACCCTATTTAAAGGGTGACTTCTATTTGGGACTGAACATTGTAACAGCTTGAATTGTCCAATAAATTCTAGTACTTGTCTCGTGTCTGCATTTTAGGATTGTAGATTGGAAGTGCTTTAGCAAGGGTCAACTGTACATATAAGATTTTTTAGTTGTCTTAATTTTTACAAAGTATCCAAGGTGCAACATTGTAGAAAATATATTTCTGAAAAGTGGAATAAATGGACATGTAATTCTGTTTCCCTGTTCGATGTGCATTAGTCTTTTGTAAGCTGTGGAAGAAACCCTCAATGGGTTTGTCAGTTTCAGACTAATGTTGTAATATTGATTGTCATGCCTTGGGTACAATATCAAAAATTCTATGTACTGTTTGACTTTTCTGTACCAAACAAGCCCTCCCCAAATAATTATAGGTGCTTCCTTCAAATCTATTTATTTTTAACAGTAAATGGATTGCGGCTTCCATTAACAGAAAATGCATTGCTATTTCTACGAAATCTATTGACTGGGTGACTTATTTACTTCAAAGGTCTGTTGATTGGAATTGCCAAGTGTTGCCCAAGTTGAACACCACCTATATTGCTTTCAAACTGAAGGTGCTTTGTTAAAATCTGCCGAGGAGGGTGGGACAGAGCAGTTAAAGCGTGTCGAATTCACAGTGAAGTTTGTAATGATCCAGTTCAATTACAGATAAGGACCAAAGGGAAATTGGTCTGATTGCTATACACGTGCCCACCTGGAGAACAGTGTCAGAATGTATCTCAAGGCACAAACAACTTACTTACTGTTTGACAAGTGTGAGGTTGAGTGGAGTCTTTGAAGCAGTGTTACAGGATAGTTGATTTAGGTGACTCAGTGGGAGCAAGAATTGATCAAAGTAAATCAGACTTGGAAATTAATATTTGTAGCTCAACCACTGACTGCTACAAACAAGCATGGTAAGTGAACTTTCTGAAATTTAACTGCCTACGTTTTGTTTCATCCTGAATTTTCCCCAGCCTGAAGCACTTTTATTCTCGATCCTCAATCCTAGCCTGTTAACACACATTCTCCATTTATTTTTGGTCCAATCTACACTAGTTGATAATTGATTCTTGTCTCTGCAATATACTCGTTTCAGTTTGTTTTCTTTCGCCTATTCCTAGATCAGTGTGGTCAGTTTTGAGTTATTTAATCCCAAATTTATTTCTCCATCTTCTAAAGGCCATAATATTAGTCCTCCCAACTGGATGTTAGTCTAAGTTCTGAATTGAGCATACACAATGACAGTGATACGGGATGATGTTAAGAATAGGCAATTGTTAGTAGCATATAGAAACAGGAGCTTTCCACTCCTTGTTCGATTTTAGATTGAGCCAGTCTCAAATTGGCCTAGCAAGCCACTGAGTTTTAATTGTTGAAGTGGTATGATTGTGTTGCAGGAATGAGCATTGAGCTTGCAATTAGCCCCCAAATATGACATATTGGGAGTGCATTTTTAATGTAGATAGGTGGCATTTGGGTGATTTAATGCTTAAAATTAAGTGGATGGATATGATTAATAAGGACAACTGGAAAGAAGTTCTGGGAGTTTTTAGGTTCATACTTTAAGAAACTGATTAACCTGCCTTTTTTTTTTAAAAAACTGCCATGATCGAATCTGTTTCCACAACTGTTGGCTAGTATATTTCCAGATTTTACCCACTTAGTATTTTAAAAAAATATATCTGTCACTACTCAGTTGTCATTTGCTGCCTCCTATGCTCGTCCCTGCTGCCAGTTGGAGTGGTTTTTCTCAATCTTCTTTGCCAAGAATTGCCATAGCTTCTGCAGTCTGTCCCTTATACCTGAAGTTCCTCATACATGAAACCACTTTTTTTCCCTGTAGTCTGTTATACCTTCACGCCTTTAAGTCTGCATCAACCATAATACTTCCAAGTGAGGTTTAGCCAGTGTTTTATTCACAAGAACCATTTTGCTATTGTATTCCAGGCCCTGTATTTATAAAGGCCTGCATGTGTTTTTCATTTTCTAGTAGACCTGTGCTGTGACTTGTCAATGATTTGTATCCTTTATATTTCATGGCCTCCGTGTGTGTGTCAACAAATTATGTAATTTAACACAATTTAATTTGCTGTGTGTTCCCTTTCAAGTTTATCAATGTTACAATGATATTTGTAAGTTCTATAACATAAGACAGTGACTAGTCATTTGCTAGATCCAAGAACGTAATAGCCCTGATCCTGATCTATGGGGAGCTTCCCCTTAATTGCAGATAGACTGTTTGCTGATCTTAAATAAGTGTAAACTTTTTACTTAATGAATCCACAGACCAGTAGTTTTAATCGTGTGCCAGATTATCATTTCTAAAAACGTTTCCACTGCTGTGGTTAAGTTGATGGATCTGTTTCTAGACTTATCCATTTAAATAGTGTAAACACAAAACATTCCAAAATAATTGGTTATGTTACTGTAGAGAATGAGGAACTTGAATAGAACCAGAGACATTTAAAGGACTAAGTGATGAATCCCCTGGAACTGTTGGGGCTTTATCATATGCTTGAAGAGGTGGTTTTAGAGTTAGTATATTGCTTTGGAACGTAGCAATCATTAACCCATGAATACAAAGAAGGTGGAAGGGAAAGAAACAAACTGGGCTAATTTAGCTTAGCATCGGCAGTAGGCAAATGCTTGAATATTATTATGGATGAGGTAACAAACCACTTGTAGAAGCATAGCATTGAATGTCTACCTGGATTTATAAAAAGTAGTGTTTCAAAAATTAAGGTGTGGCTAGTAGTATGGTTACTGGGAAATCAGTGCCTTTTGGTACAAATGATTTTACACAAGATTGGAATTCATAGGATTAGGTGTAATTGTAAATTAAGGCTAGATTAATCAAAACAACAGTAGGAATAAACTGCACACTTGGTTTGGAAATTACCTGAGTACTACAAAGATTTTGTCTATTACAAGCTGTACTAAAGGTTACTTGCAGAGTAATACATCCAAGTTGGTGGAAAATTGGGAAAGTGAGAATGTAAAGAGATGCACCATATGATTGGGATAGATGGAATGCATTATGGAAAACTGAGAAGGATGAGGAAAAACCACTTCCCAGATAAGGTCTGAGATAGGAAAGTGCTTCCAGGAGCACTGTAAGCATAGACTTCTGAAAGCTGCCTTCGTAATGTGATAACTCCTCATTCTTCCTCTTTGGGTAACTTGTTCTGTTTGGCACAGCTCAGTTTTGCAGCCATGCTTCTGACTAAGAGTTGCACACCCTTTCATCCATGCGGTCAATCTTTGAAATCCAAAGAAAACATGTAAACTATAACTCTGACTTTGATTGTACTCTATGTCTGTGCTTGCCATGTTGAAGCCATTATTGAGCTAACATTTACAGTGCTGTGAAAAAGTGTGGTAAAGACCTGAATTTTTCAGATAAGATGCAATATTTTGGAAACTGCTATTCGGCCATTTTGAGAAGTGATTTTTAGCAAACTTGTAAAATGGTAGGTATGCCTTCATGTCATACTACGCCTGCACTACAGATGGCAGCCTTTATATGAAACAGTGGTGAGTCAAATGTTTTCTTTATCTTTTTACATTGAACTGCACAAACTGATTTGGGGAAGTGAAATTTAGTTGATTTGAGGTGAAGTATTATTCTAAATCCAAATCAAATTGTCATATCATTAAATGTGATTTAATTTTCTCTCCTTTGATGAGCTTCAATGTGTGAAATTTAAGACTTGAAAATTAATCAATAGGGAAAATTTGGAAAATCATCATTATCAACACTTGCTATGCAGGCCCATTGAAAAATTAACTACCGAGATAGGTTGAATATTGGCAGTTCCTGCAGCACTATATCACGGGAGACAGAGGTGGTGGAAAACATGGAAAAAGTATTGCTGGGGGTGGGATGGAGAAATGATGCATTGAGCCTAATTATTCTGGATTTACATAATTGTATGGTTTTCTGCAGGTGTAGTTTGAAAATACAATTGAACACACTGTTAACAGTACACAAATATGCACATGCATGGAGTAGTGGTTATAGAGCCAATATGACTTGTGTAAATATAATTTCTCTAATTGGGAAAGTCCAGTATTCATATACAGCCACTTTTCAGCAAGGCTTGATGGTTTCTACTTTAGATAATTGCTTTTTGTTTTTTTCCTAACTGAGACTAATTATTACACATTAACTCTGCTGCTCCTTCTAAAATGTCTGTTCAAAGGTATTCTATCAAAACCAGTAGATGTTACAGGCTGCATGTTTTGTTCTTAAAACACATTAAGTTCATATGTATTGGTTCTTACATTCAAATCATAAAACTTGCTTTAATTTCACAAACCTTGCAAGATGGTCCATTTAATTCATTTGGGTAGATATTCTGCCAAAATCACGGCATCCAATTTATTATCAAATGTTTCAAGAGTTACCTGTTACGACTAATCTATCTGAAAATGTCCATGTCAGTCTGAAAAATATAATTTTCTGATGTGTGTCATCTTTAGACTAATCTGTATCCCCTAATTCAACTTGAGATGCTAGCAAAATAAATGTCTGGTTAATTTTTTCTATACCTTTTAACGCTTTTAGAAATTTCTATTGAATGAACAAACAGATGGCTCCTTTCCAAGGTCTTCAAAGTGTCAATTCTTTATTCATAACTCAAGCCCTGAAACTGGAGATTATGCTTGGGCCACCTCACTGCAGAATTTTAATATCTCTATCCTTTCCTGTTGATTTGAACTAAATGCAGTATTCAAATTCAAGTTTAATTTTTACAATTGTAGCTTGTATTCTGATTTTTTTTGGCTATGTGGTTTAATGTTCTGTAAGCTTTCCTGATTACTGTTCTCTATTGGCTTGATATGTTCAGCATCAAATCTAGAATTCAACCATCTGAAGATTTTTTTTCAACCTGATCTGGAGATATATGAATATCATGGAGTTTGTGATGCATCTATATTTTGGTTTCATATGAAGCATTTTACTATTTGGCAGATTGAATGTTTTGTTATTCTGACCATTTTTTAAAAAAATCATAGGTTGTGGGCATCACGGAATGCCAACATTTATGGACTTCTGATTGCCCTTGGAGCAGAGCTGCTTTCTTGAAGCTGCTGCAGTCTGTGTGGTGTAGGTATATAGTGTTATTGGAGAAGGAGTTTCAGTTTGTTGATGTGTTTGAGTCAGGATGTAGCATTACTTGGGGTATTGCTGTTCCCTTGTGTCACTTTTTAGTTGGAAAAAGTTTCCATTAGCAGAGCTGAAGGAGATGTGACAACTCTGCAGTGCACACTCCTGCCAAATTTCAGTGATAGAGGAATGGATGTTTATGGCAGTTACTTCAGTGGGCTATTGATGTTGACTCTCTTTGTTAGACTTGTACTCATGCAGGCAAGTGGGAAGTATGCCTTGAAAATGATGGACAAGTTTTAGTGAGTCAGTCACTAAAAAATATGCAGTCTGCAATCTATTGTGGCCACCACATATGTGGTTGTATGACATTTCTAGTCAGTGGTGACACTCTCTGGAATTTGCTGGGAATGTTATCAGTTATTCTGCAGGAGTTACAAAAAGTTAGTATGTAGGTACAGCGCAAGATCAAGAAGGTGAATAGGATGATATCCTTTATTACAAGAGGAATTGAACATAAACTGCTTTTCATCATTTATATAAATGATTTGGATGTGAATATTGGAGGCATGGTTAGTAACTTTGCACATGATACCAAACGGGTGTAGTGAACAGTGAAGAAGATGAAGTACAATGGCCCATCTGATCAGGGTCCCAATGGGCTGAGGAGTGGCAAATGGAATTTAATTAAGATAAACGTGAGGTTGTTGCATTTTAGTAAGGCAAACCAAGGCAAGACTTAGACCGTCATAGTAGGGCGCTGGGGAGTATTGCCAAACAAAGACCTAGGGGTGTAGGTGCATTGTTCCTTGAAAGTGAAGTCACAGCTACACACGGTGGTGGAGAAGGTGTTTTGCATGCTTGCCTTCATTGGTCAGAACATGGAGTGCAGGTGTTGGGAGTTCATGTGTTTGCAGCTGTATAGGAAATTGGTGAGACCACTTTTGGAATACTGCAAAAAATCTGGTCACCCTTCTATAGGAACGATGTTGTTGAACTTGAGAAGCTACAGAAAAGACTTACAAGGACAATGCTGCGACTGGAGTGTTATAGGCCAAGGCTGAATAGTTGTGGATGAGGTGGACCAAAAGGATCTGTTTCTGTGCTGTATGACAGGCCCTATAAAAGTAAGGATGTTATTATCATTCAGTTATACAAGGCGTTGGTGAGACCAGATTTGAAAAAACCATGTACAGTTTTGGTGTCTTTATTTGAGGAAGGGTGTAAATATTTCATATTAATGTGATCTAATTGGAAAATGTCATAAAAGCTATAACTGAGACATTAAAAATCTGTTTGAAACTCTGGAGCCTTGAGACTGGGAAAAAGCTGATGGAAGGGTAGAGGACACCAATTTAAATTCAGTGGGAATGGGAACAGAAGCAGAATTGGGAGGGGGTGAAGAGGGATTTCTGTCCAACATGTGTTTAGGATCCAGGAAGCACTGCCTGAGAATTAATTGACAATAGATTCAGTTGAGGTTTTGATTCTGAAAAGAAGTTTGTAGGGCTATGGGGAAAAGGTGGAGGATTGTGTGTGATTAGCTGAGTTGCTCTTGCAGAATTTTTTGCCATGGGCCAAATGGTATCTGTTTATCCTTTAACCATCGTACAATACTCTAACTCCTTTGATTTAGTGTGAATTTTTGCTTGATATCACTACTGTAAAGGCCTTAATTTTTCTTGCTTTAAAAATGTAATTTGCTTTGCAGGGAAATGTTTGACTTCAACCCTAAGTGATCACCAGGGGGCACTAATGTATAGTGCAAGAACTGCAAGGTGATTAAATGTTAAAAATCTGTTGTAAATAGACTTTGTCTGTGATTCTTTGCTTCACAAACTGGTGCCAGCTTATCAATTTATTCTTTGGATAAAGGTATTAAATAATAAATAATCAAAAAATTTCAAATTTGGTTCAAAGTCTGCTCTGCGTTAGTTGAATAACAACTATGCTGCAGCAATTACCAACAGTGCCTCTAAATTAGGTAGGAATACAATCTGGTAACACGGATTCTGTTCCAACTCAATGGCCTGCGATTCCTGAGAAATGTTCTTACTTGGACAATAATTTAAAACAGAACACAAGTTTGTAGATAACACCAAGCTGGATGGGAGAGTGACGTGTGAGAATGGGGCAGAGATATTTCAGTCTGATTTGGACAGGCTGAATGGGTGGATAACTACATGACAGATGAAGTATAAGGTGGATAAATGTGAACATATACACTTTTTGGTAGCAGCAGTGGATTAATATCTGGTGATAGATTGGGAAAGGGAGTACCAACGAGAACTCATTGTCCTTATACACCCACTACTTTAAGCAAGTAGGTGGTTCACAAAGTTGGAAGTACAGGAGTAGGGGTGTCTTGCTGCAATTGTATATTGTGTGTTGTTTTGGCCTCTCTTATCTGAGGAAGGAAGTTCTGATTGTGGAGGATTGCAGGACATATGAAGAGAGAACAGTTAGGCACTGGCACTTAGAGGGGGAGGGATGGTGGTGGCAATCTCATGGAAACGTAGAAAAGTTCCAAACAGGATAAACATGGGAAGGATGTTCCTGATGACCGAGGAGTCCACGATTGGGCTACTGCCTAAGATTACAGGCCATTTAGGACTGAGATGAGGGAAAACTTTATTCACCTAGACAGTGGTGAGCCTGAGGAATTTTCTGCCTCAAAGTGGTTGAGGCCAAAATGTTGAATGTTGAAGGAAGGAATGGAGTGAAAGTGGGAACAAGATACTAAGTTGGATGATCAGCTATGGTCATATTCACTGCTGGAGTAGGCTCAAAGAGACAAATGAAGGGTCTCAAACTGAAACATCAATTTTTCTGCTCCGCTGATGCTGCCTGGCCTGCTGTGCTCCTCCAGCTTCACACTGTGTTATCTCTGACATACTCCTGTTTCTATTTTCTGTGTCTAATTGGACTGGGTTCTTATTGACCTGCAGTTTGCACATGAAAATCCCACTCTTTACCCCAATTACCACTTGCTAAATATTTTCCAGAAGGATTATAGAGACCATTGCAAAATGTTTTTAAAAATATCCCCTAATTTAAATCAGCATATTCGGGCTCATTATGATACACCTGTGGAGCAGATGCGGTTTGAACCCAAAATTTCTGACCCAGTAGTACAGATACCGCCACTGCATGACAGTAGCCCTTTTATTTCCTTTGCACCTTGTGTAAGAAATAAACAAAAATACGTTATTCAAAGTTTGAGAAGATTTATGGCTCGGGTTGTGGATGAGATTACAGACTTGCTCACCAAGCCGGTGTGTTTGGTTGCAGACAATTTGTCACCCTGCTAGGTAACATCGTTAGTCCACCTCTGGTGAAGCGTTGGGGTTCTGTCCTGCTTGTTATTTATATGCCTTGGTTTGCTGAGGTGGTTGGCATCACTTCCGGTTCAGTCTTTTCAATGGTTTGTATGTCACGTTCAGTTCAGTGTGTTTGTTGATGGAGTTCCGGTTGGGATACCTGGCATGTCTCTGTTTGGCTTGTGCTATTATGGATGTGTTGTCCCAGTTGAATTCATGTCCTCCTTTGTGTATATTGAGACCAGTGGTTGTGTCACTTGGTGGCTAGTTGGTATTTGTGTATCCTTATGGTCAGTTTTCTTCTAGTTTGGCCCATGTAATATCTTTCACAGCCCTTGCATGGTATTTTGTATATTGGCTGTGGGTATGCGATCCTTTACATTCATCAGTAGCTGTCGTAGGGTAGTTGTTTGTTTTTGGGCAGCCCTGATACCTAGGGGGCTGAGTAGTGTTGTGGTCATCTGATGTATGGTAGGGTGACTAATGTGTCTGGCGTATTTGTGTCTTAATGTTGTGGTTCACAAAAGAAGAGAACAATAACCGACTACCCTTCCTAGACATAATGGTAGAACGTAACAACAGGAAACTCCAGATTAGAGTATACAAAAAGCCCACAACTATGGACCAGATACTTAATTACTCCAGCAACCATCCCAACAATCATAAACGGAGCTGATCAGGACGTTATTCTAATGAGCCACAATACACTGCAACAACCCAGAATTGCGCAAAGCAGAACAGGAGCACTTAAAAGTTTTAAAAGGAATGTATACCCAAAAAGCACAATCTGCTGTTACTTCTGCAACAGACCACAACAATAAGACACACATACAGCCAGACACACTAGTCACCCTACCGTACATCAGATGACCACAAGACTACTCAGACCCCTTAGAATCAGGATTGCCCACAAACCAACAACTACTCTGCGACAGCTACTGATGGACGTAAAGGATCCCGTACCCACAACCAATAAAACTAATGTAATATACAAAATACCATGAAAGGACTGTGAGAAACCCTACATAGGCCAAACTGGAAGAAAACTGACAATAAGGATACACAAACACCAACTAGCCACCTATAGACACAATCAATTCTCACTGGTCTCAATACACGGGGACAAAGAAGGACACAAATACAACTGAGACAACACGTCCATAATAGCATGAGCCAAACAGACATGCCAAGGAATTCCTGGAGGCCTGGAATTCCAACAAATCCATTGAACTGGACCACCATACAAACTGCCAAAAAATAGAACCGAAAGTAATGCCAACTACCCCAGCAAACCGAGGCATATAAATATCAAGCGGGATAGAACCCCAATGCTTCACCGGAGGTGCACTAACAATGTTATCTAGCAGGGTGACAAAATGTCTGCAACCAAACACCCTGGATCAACGAGCCAGTCTACAATGGTGAATACTTTATTCCCTGTGATGAGTGGGTGATTTTCATGGTGTGTTTTGAGAAACAGCTGAAAGAAAGAGGTGATCAGGTTTATCGAGAAAATTCAGAGCATTTTCCAATAGTGCAGTGATTAAAATTGGGGAATGCACCATAGAACGCAATCATATAAACGTAGATAGAGTGGACAGCCAGAGACTTTTTCTTAGGGTGGAGGTAGCTATTACGAGGGGGCATAGTTTTAAAGTGAGTGGAGGTAGATATAGAGGAGATGTCAGAGGTAGGTTCTTTACTCAGAGTGGTAGGGGCGTGGAATGCATTGCCGGAGAGGGTAGTGGAGTCGGCCTCATTAGGGGCATTTAAGCGGCTGTTAGGTAGGCATATGGATGATAGTATAAGGTAGGGGTGGAGGTTAGATAGACCTTAGGTTTAGGGTAAAATTTCGGCACAACATCGTGGGCCGAAGGGCCTGTACTGTGCTGTGCTGTTCTGTGTTCTATGAAGGGATCATCCATTTGAAGACAGGATGAGAATTTAATAATTGATTGTTTGATGTACTTATAGAACAGAGGAGAATTTTGAGTGACTGTTTATGCAGAGTGCAGGATAAATGGGCCAGGAATGAATTAGAACAAAGGCTTCCATGAAGATTTTAACATAGCTGAGCTGAAGCAGGACTATTGAACAATCCTCTGGAAGTGGATGCTGGCAGTCTTTGTAATGGCAGAATTATGTGGTCAGAAGTCTATCAGTCAATCTTTAAACTATTATTCTTTCATGGAATGTGAACACGGCCAATATTTATTGCCTATTTATATCATTTTGGTGGGCACACAATGATGTTATGATGAGACTTGCAAGACTTTGTCGCTTAATGGTGAAGGAATGGCAATATATTTCCAAGTCAGAATGGTGCGTGGCTTAGAGGGTGACTTGCAGGTGGTGTTCCCATATATCTCATGCTTAAGTTGTAGATTTGGAAGGTGCTTTTAAGGGAGGTTGGTGATCTGCTGCAAAGAACTCTGTAGTAGGTATAACACTGGCACAATTGCAGTTGTGGTAAAGGGATTGAATACTGAAGGTGGTGCATGGATTGCCAGTTTAAGTAGGCTACTTTGCCCTGGGTGGCATCAGACATTTTGGGTATTTCTGCAGCTGCGTGTGGAAAAAATACTCCTAATTTGTGCTTTATAAATGCTGGGCAGCCTTTGGGATGTACTGATATTTTGCTGTGAACACCATATGTAGAAGTCACCATATCCATGGAAGTAGCTTCCCTGTAGGAGGCCATCAGTCAGAGGCTTCATTTGGCAAGAAAGGCTAAATCTGTGGCCCAGACAATGCATCCAGAGCACATTTCTCTCTGCTCCAAGGATGTATTAGTGTCAGGCCTAATAATAATTTTAACTGAGCTGCCCTCAAAGATGTGCACTTATAATGAAGGCTGTAAAGTGGCTCATCTGGTCTCAGTGCAGAAGAAGCTGCAAATGATCATTGAATACAGTAGATTACTTTGAAAGAAGTATGAGTAAAGTTCTGTTGACCTGGCAGACATGATTAGGACCTTGCATGGTGGAAAGAAAGGAGGTAAAGGACAAATATTGAATCTCCTGTTTTTGCGTTGCAAAGTGACGCAAAAAGGGAAGAGAAAATATGTTTTGTAGTGGTATCATGCTAGTTGTGGTAGAAATGGTAAAAAATGATCTGTTGAATTTGGAAGCAGGTATGCAGAATGCAAATGTGACAGGACCGCCATTACAATTCTTTGGAAGAAGGGGTGAATAGAAGAATGTAAAATGGGATGGAGAGCATGAAGAAAAATGGGGAGTTCTTGGTTGAGAAAAAGGGCTGACGGATTGAAAGCAGTACTGTGGATGGTTATGTCAGAAAAGATGCAACAGAGGTGGAGAAACTGGACGAATGGAATTAAATCCTTAAAGTGCGGTGCGAGGATGTGGCTGTGGATGTGTTTATCGTGAATTTTAGTTAATAGCCTATTCCCAAAAAGGGGATAAGTGAGCAAAGGGAAAGTCAGAGATGGACAGTTGAAGGTCAGAAATGAGTTTAATTTAGAAGCAAAGTTGAGGAATATTTCTAGTTCAATATGAGAGCAGGTACTACTGCACTCACCAGTGTATCAGAATTAGAGTGAGGGAGGGAACAGGTGTAGGATTGGGACAAAGAATATTCCCTATAGCCAAAAGGGGAACAGGCAGGAAGAGGGGGAATCTAATTGAAACTTTAAGAATACTGAATGGCCTGGACAAAGTGGATTTTGGAAAGATGGTAGCAGAGTCTAGGACCCGAAGGCACAGCCTTAGATAAAGGGAAGACCTTTTAGAACAGAGGTAAGGAGAAACTTCAGCTAGAGAGTTGTGAATCTATGAAATTCACTGCCACAGAAGGCTGTGGAGGCCAGGTCATTGAGTACATTTAAAACTGAGATAGATAGGTTCTTGATTATCAAGGGGATCAAGGGTTATGGGGAGAAAGCAGGAGAATGGGGTTGAGCAACTTATCAGCCATGATTGAATGGCGGAGCAGACTTGATGGGCCAAATGGCCGAATTTCTGCTCCTATGTCTTATGGTCTTATTACCCAGCATTACCTTATGTACTCAAATCCTGACATCATATTGAAGGGGCACCAAACAGGCACTAATTTCCTGCAAGCCATGAGCATCACCTGTGCTTAGAATGGACAACTGTAGCTAAACATTCTGACTTTTCTCCTCTTTTTCCCCAAACAGATTTCCACCTTTGGCCAAGTCCTTGACTGTGCCCATTACACTTCAGCCTCCCTCCCTTGATCATTCTCTGTGCTGCTACTTGATCTCAATCATGCCATAGATGAGCATCCCCCCCCCCCCCCACCCCCCCACACACAGAGGAAGAAGCAATAACTACTCACTTCAAAGTACAGCAACTGTAGTACTTTATCTACTGTACTGCTTTGTATGTAGTCAGGATTTTGAAGGCATGTATTGCTCCCCCATCGAGAATGTAATTGACAGGGGAAGTTAATTGTGGTGAGTCAATAATGAACATGTACGAAATGCAAATACGTCCAACAGAACTTTCCAAAGCCTGCTATCAGGAAATCATTAGATTACTTAAGGTCAGCATTCATGGCGTTGGTAATGGTAAACTAGAATGAACTGAAGATCAGGTAGCTCATATAAGACAGCAATTTGGGATGAGGGGGGCAGTTTCAGGATGGCAACCTGTAAGTGGTGTGCTACAGGGATCAGTGCAGAAGCCATAGTTATTTACAAAATACACTAATGACGTACAAGAAAAGTGAATGTTTAAATGAGTGGACAAAAACTTGCCAGATGGAATATGATGTGGGGAAATGTGAGGTTATGCACTTTTGACAGGAATAATAGAGGAGGTGGATATTATTTAAATGGAGAAAGACTGCAGAAAGATCCAGAACAGGGATTTGGGAGTCCTCACTCATGAATCACGAAAAAAGCATCCAACTTAAGTGGGTAATAGAGATTGCAAGTGGAATCATGGCCTTTATTTCAAAGTGAAGCAGATAGGGCAGTTTTGCTAAACCTATACAAGGCTTGAGCCAGACCACAGCTAGGATACTGTGGATCTCTTATACACCAACATTAGAGCAGTCCAGAGAAGATTCACTAGGCTGACACCCAGGTATGGAGGGATTTATGATGACTGGTTGAGTCGCTTAGGCCTGTACCCATTAGATTGTAAAAGAGTGAAACGTGACTATATTTAAACATACAAGATTTTTAGGGGTCTTGACAAGGTAGATATGAATAAGTTGTTTCCCCTTGTGGATGAGTATAGGACCAGAGGGAATAACACCATAATCTCACACATTTAAAACACAGATGAGGATAATTTCTTTTTCTTTTAAGAGGGTTGTGAATCTGAGGAATTCTGAGGGCTGTTGAGGCTGGATCATTTAGTGATCATTACTCCAGGCTGAGAACTTTTTAATCAGTAAGAGAATTAAGTATTATAAGGAAAAGATAGGAAAGTGGAGTTGAGGATTATCACATTGGCCGTTGAATGGTGGAGCAGGATTGATGGCCTCATGCTCCACTTCAGCTCCTATGATCTGACAAATCAACCTGCCTTAAAGTCTCAAGAACTTACTTGTAAATTTCACCCCACTGTCAGGAATTTGATTTTTGGCCTCTTGTGTAATTAGGTTCTTCTAAATGCCGTAATCCCTGCTCCTGGGAGCAGCACAAGATTCCACCCAATGAGTCAGAATTCTGATTGATTTAAAGTACCCCCACCCAACTCACATCTGGTCTCTGTGCCAAGGTACTTTCAGGCATATGAATTGCAGATCTAATTACAAAGCTGATCCAGAATCCAGCAGTTGAAACTAAGACAAGAGTATTTGGTATTTCACACCAGGAAATGCCTTTACACCAGGCCAGCAAACTCCCATAATTGCTCTTGATTCTGTGTGTTCAGAAGTTCCATAAACAAGACTTACCATAATTGTGATTGTTTCTCCATCTGCTCACTCTCCAATGTCTAGTTTTTCTCTCTTGGCACGGGCAAAATGAAACAATTGGCTCCTTATCCATTTTGAGATCAGATAGTTCAGAAAAGCAGTAAAGAACCTGGGATCTTGCTGCTCAGTACAATAATGTGTTTGCAGTTACCACAACTAAGTTATGCAAGTTTCCACTGATTATCTTTAGCATCTTAAAACACTTTTGAAGTCTGTATTGAGTATTAAGTGTTTGTGAAAAAATAACTTTCACAACTACATGTTGCACAAATATGCAAACTGCAGCTTCAAACAGGAAGTTTGTACTTTGAACACATGAACTCTGATGATAAATACACAATGCAACTTCAAAGTTAACATCCTTTGGTAGAACAGATGGTTTACATATACCTGTAAATACGTCATGCAAGCACAAGAAATTAGACCACTATCTGAAATAACAAAATTATTTGTCCTCCGCATAAAGAAAGACCAGTCTGTCAATAAAAGGTAGTTGCAGAATATTGTCTCTTTGGAAATCTTCTTTACAGACAACCTTGGAAGAGTCCCAAAATCAATATTCATATCTCATTGAAACTTTCCACTCACAAGACATTTTCTTCTAATTTTGAATATTTACAATTCTCATATTCCAGGCAACTAATTTGAAGCATAGTTTATAATTTTACTTCTCTTTTAATTTTCAGCTCCAATATATTTTTATCTTCTGAAGCTATTCATTTCCATACTGAACCATTTCTTTATTGTCGTTCAGTTTAGCTGCACAGGCTTCCTCTATATGGAAGCCATCCAGGTTTCAAAAATTGCTTTCACCTTAAACAATTCCTTCCAGATAAAATATATTAAAATAAAGTCTGCATTTTAACATAACAAATAACAAGAGAGTAGAGACATAGCAATTAGGAGTAAAAGTAGACCATTTGGCCCTTTGAGTCTGCTCTACCAGTCAATAGGATCATGGCTGATCATCAACTTAGTACCATATTCCCCCATACCACTTGATCCCTTTAGCTCTTATAGAACTATATATAACTCCATCTTGAACCATTCAATACTTCGGCCTCAACTGCTTTCTGTGGTAGAGAATTCGATATATTCGCCACTCTCTGAGTGAAGAAATTCTCCTGATTTCAGTCCTAAATGGCCTACCCCATATCTTTAAGCTATGACTCTGGTTATGGACTCCCCGGTCATTGGGAACATCCTTTCTGCATTTACCCTGTCTAGTCCTGTTAGATTTTTACAGATTTCCATGAGATCCCTCCTCATTCTTATACATGCCAGTGTATATAGTCCTAACTGATCCAGTTTCTCTTCATACCTCAGTCCAAGAATCAGTCAGGCAAATCTTTGTTGTACTCCCTCTATAGCCAGAACATCCTTCCTCAGATAAGGAGACTACACAGAGTACCCCAGATGTGATCCCACCAATTCCCATTCAATTGCAGCAAGACATCCCTGCTCCTGTACTCAAAATCGCTCACAATGAAGGCCAACATACCAATTGCCTTCTTCACTACCTGCTGCAGTGGTATGACTACTTTCGTGAATGGTGTACAAAGACACCTAGATCTCATTGCACTTCTCCCAGTCTATCACCATTCAGATAAAAATCTGCTTTCCAATCCGCTACCAACGTGGATAACATCACATTTATCTACATTATCTGGCTTACACTTGCCCACTCAATCAATTTGTCCGTTCACACTGAAACTTCTCTGCATCTTGTAAATGGCTGTGGTCCTTGCACTGATTCCTGCGGTACTCCACTAGTCACCACCCACCACTCAGAAAAAGATCTGTTTATTCCTACTCTTTGTTTCCTGAAGGGCAAACCAGTTCTCAATTCATTTCAATACACTACCTGCAATGTTCTGTGGTTTATTTTACATACTCAAGTACTCTAAGATTGATTGTAACTGTCCTCATTGGAAAGGAAGGAAATTTAGCTCGCGTGCAAAATGAGAGTATGATGTTATTGGGCCTTTCCCACTCAGTGCGATTATTGTATAGAATAGACTTCGAAATGACAATAAAATTCAGCGGGCAAACATGTATTCGGAACAACTCTGGAAAAGATATAGCATTCTCCATGTTGTGAAATCTCTGTTGTGGAAGAACAGCAGTGAGTGAGCAAAGGACAACAGGCAGCGTGGCAGAAGATGGCAGCCAATTAAGTTCTTCAGTCCACAACATGTCTATATGCAGTAGAATGAGAGATATGTGGCATCATGATATTTGATCCACATTGTAAACCAAAGCCAAATCCTGAGCTATGACATCAATTAGTTCCCTTTCAAAACCTGAGGCTGTCTATAGTCAAAAGAATTTAATAAACAAATATGGCAATTTTCATTACATGATAAATCAAGATGGTGAGGTTTTTAAACATGTATTTTACAGAAAAGAAAGAATTACAGAGTTGAGCTGGATAATGATTGAAAATATAAAATACTGCATGCCCATTTACTATTGTGGGTAAAAAAAAGCTTAACCAGCACTTTACAAATCGACTTGATATAGTCTATCAGGTTTCATCCCAGAAGAAATTACAACTTTGAACTTTAATTTTGGATATTTGTTCGCTAAATTATATGTACTTTTTTTCAAAAAATGCATAATTTTAAACTCAATGGCCTGGAATTTGTGACAATAATTACAGTGAGGCTTTCAGCTACACAGTAGGGTATTAGGAAGTGATTCAGGAAGGAGCTACCAGCATGCATACGTACATAATTAAAAATGGAAATCACACAATTGCAGTCTGATATCCCAGTTCATTCAGAGGTTCCAGTGTACTACTTCCCTGTCAAAAGATTCAATATTTGTTTAAATGGAATATTGCCCTATTTAAAATGTCTGAGCTTGACCATGTACAGTGGAAGTTTTGATAATGTATTAATTAGTAATTACTGCCAAATAATCTCTCAGCTTCAGGTCCTGAAAATTTGCTTTTTCAAGAATGGGGTCTATTTATTTCAGATTTTAGCTCCCTTTGGTGGTTAAAAGCAAATTAAAATACATTTGCAATTCTTCTTTCCATCTGTCTCTTATTCACATCGTTTCATTCCCAATTTTCATCCTCTCACTGTATTTCACTTTCCACGTGATTTAAGAGTAAAATAAGTTTTGTAATTTACACTTTCTGCTTGAAGACTCTCCAGGAGCAAGTGGGGGCAATGTAGGGGAGGAGGGGGGAGGTGCTGGGGGAATTGGTGGTAGGATTGTGGTGGTGTGGAGTGCTCTGATACAATATTCCATGTGTTAAAATGTTGAATCTTTTGACAGAGGGCTAGTTTACTGGAACATTTGAATGAACTGAGGTATCAGACCGCAATTGTCTGATTTCTGTTTTTAATTGTGTACGTGTGAATACTGGTAGCTCCTTCCTGATTCACTTCTTAATAACATTCTGTGTGGCTGAAAACTTCACTGTAATTATTGCCATAAATTCCAGGCCTTTGAGTTTAAAATTGGTTTTATAAAGATATATCTAATTTAATGAACAAATATCCAAAATTAAAGTTCAAAGTTGTAACTTTTTGTGTGATGAAACCTGATAGATTATACCAAGCCAGTTTGTAAAGTGCTGGTTAAGCTTTTTTTTAATGCTCTGTGGTGCAAGTGAAACTTGGAAGTCTGCTTTCCCCTGCATAGCATAGAATTTTACTTTGGCTTCCAGCAGGAGAGCTCAGGCCAGTCTCATTGCTGATCTTGGGGATAGAGATGTTCAATCCAAAGAGGGTCAGGGTCTGATCACAGTGTGTGTGATGGGAGATCAGTAGCCTAAGGAATTAGATGGTCATTGGAATGTTCCACCTGGAGTAAGAGGCATTGATTTGGGAGCCAGTGCCCAGTACAGACTCTGATACCAGGCTGGGGGAATTGGAGATTTGTAACCTGAAGCATTGGTGAGCAGGTCGTGGGGGTTGAAAACTTTGGGGATAGACAGGAGTCTGCAGCGAAGCATTTTATAGATCTTGAAAAGAGCTCAGAAGCCTTTGGAGCACGTCAAGACCAGACGAGTTGGAGAGTGCAGTGTGTTCTAGGCTTTGACAAAACAGAATCACTAGATTCAGCAGGTCACATTTACTTCCTGGATCCAACGGACCTCACCTTATTAGATTGGCTATCCAGATTTAATTGGAGCCACTTTGTAATATTTATAATCTCCTGGGGCAGTTAAGCTGCACTTCCCCTCTGTCTCTGTTAAATCTGAAGGTGAGTGGATTGGATTTGGGATTCAGATTTCCAATGTTGTAACTTCCCACTTGACCCAAACCTTCCCATTTTGGGATTAGAAGCCCACCTGCATGCATCAGTAAGGATTCTTTGATCGGGTTGTGTTTGTTTGCACTGTTCGTGCAGATTCCAGATCCCTTAGAGGGAACTGCACAGAAAGAGATCACCTACTACCATTGGTTGCCAAGAAATTGCTCATGAAAAGTTTGTGGGCAGCTGTGATTACAATGAAGAGTGAATGGCATTAATTTTTCACTGACTACAAAGTCCAGGCCAATAGCTGTCATAAAATAGAACTGCCATCTTCCTGCCAAAGTAAACTGCTCCTGTCCCTGTTTACTCCTGACATTTCCACCTCTTTCTTGGAATGTTTTGCTGCAGGTTCGTCAAAATACATAACCAGATAGCCTGTTCTCCAGCATTGACGACACATCTATAAGAAACATGCTTGATGTTGACAGCTATTCAAGAAGTTAGGCTCAAACATAAAAATGGCTCCAATTGCACGCCAACTATATTGAATAAATGAATTTAAGTACTACCCACCAATTATTGCTACACATTAGATATCAGCTCATGGAGTTCTATGATTGTCTATTGTGTAGCCCACTCTTCATTGGCCAAGCAATTTTTTTTAGAACGCTATCTATTTAACAAATAATAAAATATTCAGCTTCTATTATGTGAAATATAATGACTCAATTCAAGGAATGAAATATTTCAGGCAAGGTGCGAACTATATTGTGCTACTCACTTTCCTGCCTCAGTATTTGAAATGGAATCAATACATATAACAACGAACGATTGACAATGGCCAATCTTCTTGTTCCTGACAGTTAACGACAAATGCACTAAAGATTACTTGAAAGGTAATAGCTGCTCATAAATAACGTTGTGTTGTTCTAAAAGCCAGCAAGCTGCAGGATCCCAAAATGTAAGCCACAAGTTGCAAAAGAGCTAACTTTGCAAAAACATAGTAAATAAAGTTGTATCAATTTAAAGAAGGGGGGTACATAGTAAATAAAAAACCTGAACATCCAATGCTGTCATTAGTTCTCCCACTATTTGTTTCTCTCTATCATTTCAAACTGAGATTTTTCACCCTCCTCTGTCCACTTGAAGGTGTCAGAAAAGGAGGAAATTGATAATTTAGATGAAAATATTGGGGATGCCGGAAATTTGAAACAAACACAGAAAGTGCTGCAGAAACTCAGCAGATTTGGTAGTACCTGCGGAGAGAGAAACAGAGTTATCATTTCATGTCCAATATGAATCTATGGTCAGTAAGCAAGGCCCTCCCAATTGGTATCCAGCAAACCCAGCTGAGAGGTTCACTGTCTGGACACTGGGTGATGACTGAATCTGATTTGGCTACAATCCCCTGGGTTTAAATAGTAAGCTGTGAATCTCACTAAGGTGTGGCATTTGCCTTACCTCCTTGAATTTACATCTCACTAGCTAATCTTGCCTCATTTCTGGGCATCTTCCAATTGTCCTCTTTCTTTCCCAAGAAACAAGATGGTGCCAATTGCTGACATGAAAGTCAGAGCGGTTACCTGATGCCAGCAGCTCACTGCTTGCTTCTCCGTGCTTTCATCCAACTCTAGCTTCACAACAATATTCCAGCTTGCTCCAGAGACACTTCGTGCAAGAGGCTATCAACCAAAGCACTACATTATCATGAATGATTACAGATCAATTCAGACACCACTTCAACCTTGCAGGAGTTCCCATTGGCATGCAGGGACACTTATAGTGTACCAACTCCTGCCAGGTCACTTTGCTCATAGGGACACACATGTATCTCATGTATCTATACAGGATGCATCTTACAGCTCTTAACTTATTTACATAGTGCTCACTCAGTTTGCACTTATTTGAAGACTGCCTGCATTGCTAGCATTGTTTTCTTCGCTCAGAGGGAGAGGCTGGCAACTTTACACTATTTAGAGTACTGAACAGTTCAGGACTGGACATATCACTGTACCACATTGTGCTACATCAATGTCACACCCTTAGCATGTGTCAGCAGCTTACGCAGTAAACACACTGCATGTGTTTCAAACAAGTAGCAATAT
This sequence comes from Rhincodon typus, assembly GCF_021869965.1. Taxonomy (NCBI): domain Eukaryota; kingdom Metazoa; phylum Chordata; class Chondrichthyes; order Orectolobiformes; family Rhincodontidae; genus Rhincodon; species Rhincodon typus. The sequence continues at coordinate 31,537,384 of NC_063344.1, forward strand.
CTGAAAGTCAAAGGAGACCAGTCTGTGGTGGAGTAACAGGAGACTACAGTCAATCAAAGGGGAATGCCACAGACAGTCACGGGATCATTTGATTCCAATCCAGGGAATCAGCCAAATTTTCCTGCAATGAGAAAAAGGGAGGGATTTTTTTCATTCATGGGATGACAGCATCACTGGCTAGTCCAGCATTTATTGTCCATTTGTAATTGCTCAGAGGGCAGTTAAGAGTCAACCACTTTGCTGTAGGTCTGGAGTCACATATACACAGGGCCAGGTAAGGATGGCAGTTTCCTTCCCCAAAGGACATTAATAAACCTGATGGGTTTTTCTGACAATCAACAATGATCATCATTAAACTCTTAATTCCAGATATTTATTGAATTCAAATTCCACCATTTGTCATGGTTGGGATTCAAACCTGGGTCCCAAAACATTACCTGGCTTAACAAGACCAGTGATAATTCTCCTAGGCCATTGCCTCCCCTGTGTCTGTTTGAGTATGATGGAAGTGGATGGAAGAGATAGTGGTGATACAGGAGCAGCAGAGGTGGTGAAGTATCTCTAGTGAAGTGAGCAGGCGGCTGAGAGGGCAGGAGGGTTGAGTAGTTTGGGAGGATGAAGTGGATGTGAGCTGTGGAGTGGGCATACTTTATAAAATATACTGAGAGCTATCATCCAGGAGCCCTGCACAGAGGTGTATGCAGTGATAGATTTAGAGTGAGTGATGGTCCTGTGAGTGTGAGGTGGCAGAGAGAAGACGGTAGCACTTACTGTTGTGGGTCACAGAAGATCATTGACCTTCTTCCTGCAGTTCTGGTTGTTGTGTTTCACCCAGGATATTGCACTGAACTGCATCACTGTCGTGGTCCCAGTCTGGTGCAATGCCCTGTTTTGCCCATCAAGAGGAATAAGCACTTACCCCTCTCCCACCTTCTCCATCAGCCCTCCCAGCAGCTCATCCAGGTCCCTGCGGGCAATTAAGGAGCTGACCTGCCTTGCCGAGCTATTTCATTTGTGATAAGAGAATATGAGCAGAGATTGAGGGGTAGTTCCTGACTTGCAAAACCTGGAATGCTATGGAGCTAGGGATTAAATATGGCCCCCACAGTATCATCATCACAACTTCCCATCATCAGCAAACAATTCTGCTTCTTCTGCTGCACCAGTCAATGACATGGGTGCAGGAGGGGCCAGTTACTTAAGGAATGAGCTGAAGAGAACATTTGAGATAAAATGGGAAAAATTCAGCCCTTGATTTCTCTACCAAGAAACTGGTTTGGCGAGAATGTTCAGAGATACAGGAACTAATAAATCATGTGTGAAAGGTGCTCCTGAACAGAAAGCACCATCAAAACTCAAAGGGAATAAAGTAGGTCAACAGATAAGTGACGAACAGGTCCAACAAAATATTCTTGTGACCTCAAAACCAGATAGTGAGAGAAACGAGTGCAGGAAATCAGGACTCACCAACAGCCACAACTTCTGTGCAGTCAAAACCATCTATGGCCCAAACACCTTAAGATCTACCCCACTGAGAACTAACAGCAGAGTGACACAAGTAAAGGGCAAAGAGGCTGTGAGCACTCAATGGAAAAAAAGAATTTCAAGAATCATCTCAATTGAGGCTCAATATGATTGACCTCAATCACATCCCACAGCTGCCTGGAATCATTTCAGTACAACCCCAGACTGACACAAGATTGAAAAGGCCATCTGACAGCTGAGGATCAATAAATCCACCAGCACAAACAGAATCTCTACTGAATTACTAAAATATGGTGGAGAACCACCCCTCAATCTCTGCTCATGCTCTTTTGTCACAAAGCAAATGGCTTGGCAAGGCAGGTTAGAATGGATACATGATCTCATCTGAAAGGAGGAGAGTACGTGCCAGGGGATCTCTGAGATGCCATAAAATTGTGACAGACTTATGACCAATCTCTTCTTTTCTCTTTCTTCCAGTTCAAGAATTTTTGTTTTTGCTGAATCTTAATGAGATAGTTATGGAAAATGTTAACGATGAGTAGGGCATAAATGTTCTAAAGTGGGGAAGGCTAATTTCACTAAGATATGTTTTGGCCCTAGTGGACTGAGAGTAGTTACCTGCAGATAAAACTGTGACAGAGCAGTGGGAGACATTCATGGAGGGAATAGCAAGAATGCAGTGCAAATATGTTCCCATAGAGACAAAAGATGGGACCACAATGGGAGAAGCTTAGTTGTTAAGGAACATAAAGGTTAGGATTAAGAAAAAAGGAGAAGCAGATACCAAGTCCTCAAAACGTCAGAATTCCTAGAGAAATATAAAATGCGCAGTGGGTCTTAAAAAGGAAATTAGGATAGTGAAGAGAGCACATGAGAATGCATTGGCGAGCAGAGTAAAGGAAAACCCAAAGGTGTTTTCTAAATATATAAGGAGCAAGAGAATAACTAGGGAAAAATTAGAGCCCGTTATGGACAATAGAGGTAATGTGAGTGTAGACCAAGAAGACTTGGGTGCAGTCCTCAATGAATACTTTGCGTTGGGTTCACAGTGCAAAATAATCATGCAGGTATTGACTTCAGGATGGAGGACTGTGAAATATTAGAAGTTATGCCGAGAAAGAAAGAGGAGGTAATAGTCCAAGAAGGTTTCCTAAATCAATATGTAGAGGGCCCTACTCGGGAGGGTGCAACACTGGATCTTCTCTTAGGAAACGAGGTCAAGCAAGTGACTAAAGTGTCAGTCAGAAAGCACTTTGGTTCCAGTGACCATAACTCTCTTAGTTTTAACATAGTTATGGAAAAAGATAGGACAGTTCCACAGGTTAAAATGCTAAACTGGAGAGGGCCAATTTTGGGACCATTAGGCAGCGGTCGATTGGGTGAGTCTGTTTGAAGGAAAAGGAACGACTGGCAATTGGGAGGCTTTTGAAAGTGTGATATCAAAAGTCCAGGGACAGTACGTCCCAATTAGGTTGAAGGGAAAAGATGGCAGGGTTAGCGATCCCTGGCTGATGACAAATATTGAGGCTTTGGTCAGGAAAAAGAAGAAAGCATCCATTGGGTTTAAGCTATCGGGCTCAGGTGAATCCCTAGATGACTATAAAAAGTGTAGGAGCTAACTCAAGAGGGAAATCAGAAGAACAAAAAAACGGTATGAGATAATCCCAAGAGGTTCTATAGCTACATTAAGAGTAAGAGGGTGGCTATGGAGAGAATAGGTCCCCTTAAAGATGAGCATGGCTGTCTATGTGTGGAGCCACAGGAGATGGGGGGAGAATTTTAATGAATATTTCTCCTCAGTAAACACTGAGGAGACAATCATGGGTGCTAAGGAAATAAGGGAAACAAGTGGGGATGTTTTGGACTGCATACCCATTACCAGAGAGGAGGTGTTTGCAGCCTTAAAGCGCATTAAGGTGGATAAATCCCCAGGGCCCGATCAAGTCCATCCTCAGATGTTGTGGGAGGCTAGGGAAGAAATTGCAGAGGCCCTTGCAGTGATGTTTTCTTCATCTTTAGCCACTGGTGAAGTTCCAGAAGACTGGAGGGTGGCTAATGTCGTTCCATTGTTTAAGAAAGGTAACAAAGACAAGCCAGGGAACTACAGGCCAGTGGGCCCGACATCAGTGATAGGCAAACTATTGGAGAAGATACTGAGGGACAGGATCAACCAACGTCTGATTAGGAATAGCCAGCATGGATTTGTGCGCGGGAAGTCATGTCTGATGAATCTTTCAGAGTTTTTCAAAGAGGTAACCAAGAGGATAGATGAGGGGAGGGCAGCGGATGTTGCCTATGTGGACTTTAGTAAAGCCTTTGACAAGGTCCTGCATGGCAGGCTAGTCATGAGAGTTAGGTTGTATGGGATCCAGGGAGAGCTAGCTAATTGGATTCAAAATTGGCTCGATGGTAGGAAGCAGAAGGTTTTGGTTGAAGGTTATTTCTCAGACTGGAGGCCTGTGACTAGGGGTGTGCCACAGAGGGCGGTGCTGGGGCCTTTGTTATTTGTTATTTACATAAATAATCTGGATGTGAATGTACAAGGTATGATTAGTAAGTTTGCAGATGATACAAAATTAGGAGGTATCGTTGATAGCGAAGAAGGTTATAAAAAATTACAGAGGGATCTTCATCAGTTGGGGAAGAGGGCTGAGGATTGGCAAATGCAATTCGATACAGAGAAGTGTGAGGTGTTGCACTTTGGAAAGTCAAACCAAGGTAGGACTTATACAGTCAATGGTAAGGCCCTGAGAAGTGTTGTGGAACAGAGGGACCTGGGAGTACAAGTACATAGTTTGTTGTAAGCGGCGTCACAGGTAGACAGGGTGGTGAAGAAGGCATTTAGCATGCTGGACTTCATCAGTCGAAGCATTGAGTATAGGAGTTGGGATGTTATGTTGCAGTTGTATAAGTCATTGGTGAGGCCACACGTGGATTATTGTGTACCAATAGTTTTGGTCAACCCTGTTATAAGAAAGACATAGTTAAACTGGAAAGTGTGCAAAGAAGATTTACAAGGATGTTGCAAGGACTAGTAGGCCTGAGTTATAGGGAGAGGTTGGCAGGATAGGACTCTATTCCTTGGAACGTTGGAGAATGAAGGGTGACCTTATTGAAGTGTATAAAATCATGAGGGCCATAGATAAGATGAATGCGTACAGTCTTTTTCTCAGGGATGGGGAATTGAAAACTAGAGGGCTAAGGTGAGAGGATATAGATTTAAGAAGTACCTGAGGGGCAACTTATTCACGGACAGAGAAGTGCGTATATGGAATGAGCTGTCAAAGAAAGAGTTCTGAGGAAGGGTCAAGGACTTGAAACATTAACTCTAATGTTTTCTTCGCAGATGCTGCCAGAACTGCTGAGCTTTTCCAGCAACTTCTGTTTTTGTGCCAGAGAAAGTGTTTGAGGCAGGTACAAAGCAACACTTCAAAAACATTTGGATAGGTACATGGATGGGAAGGGTTTAGATGGATAAGTACAAAATGTGGGCAATTGGATCTAGCTGAGTGGGCACTATGACCAGCATGGACCAGTTTGGGCTGAAGGGCCTGTTTCCATGCTGTATTACTCTATGACTCCAATAGCAGGTTTAGCAGTCGTAAAAGTTAAACATTTGCAGGCCCAGATCAGATGTATCCCAAGTTATTGAGGGGGGCAAGGAAGGAGATATCAGGGTCCCTGGTAGTGGGAACATAGGAACAAGAGTAAGCTATTCAGCCCCTTGAGACCATTGCACTATTTAATGAAATTGTGGTTGATCTGTGTCCTATATCCCTTAATACCTTTGCTTAACAAAAAAATATCAATCTCAGATTTAAAATTAACAACTTGTCTAGCATCAACTGTCATTTGTGGAAAAGAGTTCCAAACATCTCCCACCCTTGGCGTGTAGAAGTGCTTCCTAACATCTCTCCTGGATGATCTAGCCCCTATTCTCTGATTGTGCCCCTTAGTCCTTGAACGTCCTACCAGTGGAAATAATTTATCTTTATCTAGCATGTCTTTTCCTGTTATTATCTTGAAGACTTCAACCACATCACCCCATAACCTTCTAAATTGGAGAGAAACGGAGGATTATAGGAATGGATAAGTTATTAGAAAGAATTCTGAGGGACAGAATACATCTGCTGTTGGTGAGACAGAGATTAGTCAAAGATACTCAGCATAGACTTGTTAAAAGAAACTAAAGCTTGACAAATTTGATTGAATTCTTTGTGGAGGTAACTAGGAGTATTGATGAGGATGACACATTTCATTTAGTTGACCTGGACTTTAGCATAGTTTTTGATAAGGCCCCTCATGGTAGACTAGTCAAGAAAGTAAGAGCCCATGGGATGCAAGACAAAATGGCACATTGATCCAAAATTGGCTGAGAGGCAAGAAGCAGAATATGACAGTAGAAAAATGTTACTCTGGCTGGATGTCTGTCTCCAGCTTGATGCTGGGCCCCTTGCTGTTGGTGGTATAGATTAGTGATTTAGACCTAAGTGTATGGGAACTATCAAGAAGTTTGCAGATGAATCAGAAATTGGCGGGGTAGTAAGTAGTGAGGAGGATAGCTGTAAACTCTGGGAGAATATTGAGGTACTGCTCATGTGGCTACAGGAGGTGTAAATGGACTATTTAAAGGATGCGCGTGAGCACAGAGACCTGACTGTATATGTACACAAGTCATCAATACTATGTCACACATCACTACCAGACCAGAGTATGTCAACTGTCTGCTTCAAGATAGCTTTTAAAGTTAGAGAAACAGCTATCATAGCCACAGAATTTTCATAAACCTCATGACTAATGTAATTGCCTTGTTCTTTATACCTAGGGAAGCATTTTGCTTGAATCTGCTTGATGCTCACCCAATCACCCCTGTCAATGCTGGACTTCCTACTGCCCAGTTATGCAGCTATGCCCGACTTTCTCAGTGTAAGTGGTTCAGATTTAATGGAAACATTTTTCCAATGTTACACATAGCATTTTAGTGCCAACCCCATCATTTAGTGATTTTAGTCTGTTACTGCAGCACTGTTGTTCCAGTCCCTCACAAAGAAAGTCAAACATCAATGTTCCACAGTAAGTTTACTTATTGAAGTACAATTATCTATTAACACCAGCTGGATGATGTCAGGGTATTGTTGATAGATTTTTGTAGGTCACCAAAAATGTGGATGACAGACTGTAGAATCAACCAACATTTTATACATGACTAACAGAACAAACCCCTTTGTATACTAGCTGAATCTATCAGTAATATTACCCAGATACATGTCAAGAGGGAAAATTAGGTCATTATATCAATAATTTTACTGACAAAACATTACTAAAAAATGAGAGCAACAAAATACAGTAAATTCTTGTTTCAACAGCGCACGATGCCACTACACACTTTCCTGTGTCTCTACAATCAATGGACTGTCTCCTATCTGCTCGCATGTCTTAAGATACATTTTCTCAAAGTCCCTCTCCAATTTCCTCAGACTTTATAGCTCATCTCCTATTCTAAAATCCTCCTCAAAACCCACGTCTTTCACTAAGATTTCTGTAATGCCTGCTAATGTCACCTGTAGCTCAGCCCTGTCCATTACAGAGATACATTGCAGCATGGAAAAGACCATTCAGCCTTTCGGATTCATAATAGCTCTCTTAGCTAGTCCCATACTTCCAAATATTTCTCTTAGTGCAGCAATCTTTTTTCCCCTGAAGATGTTTACCTTTGAAAAGTTGTAATTGATTTTGCTCCACTATGCTTTCAGGCAGTACATTCTGTACCATGACAACAAGGTGCAGGGCTGGATGAACACAGCAGGCCAAGCAGCATCATAGGAGCAGAGAGGCTGACGTTTCGGGCCTAGACCCTTCATCAGAAAAGGGG
>NC_063344.1:31559740-31617498 GCF_021869965.1 Rhincodon typus
TGACGTTTCGGGTCTAGGCCCGAAACGTCAGCCTTCCTGCTCCTCTGATGCCGCTTGGCCTGCTGTGTTCATCCAGCTCTACACCTTGTTATCTGATTCTCCAGCATCTGCAGTTCCTACGATCTCAAGTGGAATTCAGTCTGGAGAAGTGTTAAGGAAGACATTTGGGGACAGTAAAGAGAATACATTACATGGTAGAAAAACCAAGAAGTGTAAAAAAGAGCAGAAAAAGAGCATAACTGCATATACACAGGTCCCTGAAGGTAACACAGGAGACAGATATGGTTAATTATCACAATGGTACCAGTCATCCACAGACTACTAGACATGGATAATTTGTTTTACATTATAAAAACGTTGGGAGATGGGCATTGCTGGCTGAGCCAACACTTATTGCCCACCCCTAGTTGCCCTAGAGAACCTTCTTGAACTGCTGTAACCCACAAGCTGTAGGTTGACCCACGATGCCCTTAGGGAAGGAATTGTAGGATTTTGAGCCAGTGATGGAACAGCAAGATATTTCAAAGTCATGATGGTAAGTGGCTTGGAGGTGAAATTATAGGTGTCGTCCTTCCAGATGGAAGTGGTCATGGGTTTAAAGGTGTTGTCTCGGGAGCTTTCTGATTTTCTACACTGCATCTTGTAAATGACACTGCTGCTAAGTGTTGGTGATGGAGGGAGTAGATGTGGTACTAATTAAGGCGGCCCACTTTGTCCTGAATGATGTCATGTTTCTTGAATGCTGTTGGAACTGCACCCATCCAGGCAAGTGGGCATTATTCTACTGGAAAGTCAGGTGGTGAGTTATACACTGCAGGATTTCTAGTTTGACATGCTTTTGTAGGGTGCTGTAGTATTTACGAGTCCAGTTCAATTGCTGGTAAATGGTAACCCAAGACATTCCATTCAAGTGGTGGTACCAACACTTGAATGGAAAGGTCAATGGCTAGATTCTCCCTCATGGGGATGGTCATTGCCTGGCATGAATGGGTTGACAAGTGGCAAGTAACAATCTTGGATATTGTCCAATTCTGCATTTGAACGTGGACTGCTCCAGTATCTGAGAAGTCGCGAATGTTGAACATTTTACTGATGATTGCACACATCCCCACCTCTGATCTTATGGAGAAAAGCTCATTGAGGAATTCTTGCAGAAATGTCCTGGAGCTGAGATTACTGACTTTCAACCACCATAAGCATCATCTTTTGCACTAAGCATAACTCAGTTTTCCTCCAGATACTCACTGATTCCAGTTTTTTTTAGGGTCAGACTTCTGGAATTCAGCTCTTTTGTCAATGTTTGTACCAAGGCTGTAATGAGGTCAGGAGCTGAGTGGCCCTGACTGAACCAAACCTGGGTGTCACTAGGCAGGTTATTGTTAAACAGATGCTGCTTATTAGTGCTGTTAATGACACCTTCCATCACTACCGATGGAGTGTAGACTGTAGACTGTAGGGCATATCTGAGCAATTCATAGAATCATAGAATCCCTACAATGTGGAAACAGGCCATACAGCCCAACAAGTCCACACCACCCCTCCGAAGAGCATCCCACCCAGACCCTTTCCCCTACCTCCGATTTCCACGTCTAACCCACATAATCTACACATCCCTGAACACCATGGCCAACCCACCAACCCTGTACATCTTTGGACTGTGGGTGGAAACCAGAGCACCCAGATAAAACCCACTCAGACACAGGGCAAATGTGCAAATTCCACACAGACAATTGCCCGAGGTTGGAATTGAACCCGGGTCCCTGGTGCTGTGAGGCAGCAGTGCTAACCACCGAGCCACTGTGCTGCCTCTACTCTCCCCGTTGTTGGGTAGATGCCAGTTTTGTAGCTGTTCTGGAACAGCTTGGCTAGGGATGTGGCAAGTTCTGGAGCACAAGTCTTCAGTAGTATTGCTGGAATGTTGTCAGGGCCCATAAACCTTTACAGTATTTAGTGCCTCCAATCATTTCTTGATATCATGTGGAATGAATTGAATTTGCTGAAGACTGGTATCTTTAATGCTGGGGACCATTGGAGGAGGCAGATATGGATCATCCGCTCAGCAAACTTCAGCCAAAAGTGCTGTGAATACTTCAGCCTTATCATTTGCACTGATGTACTGGGCTCTTTCTGGAGCCTCCTCCTACACAGTTGTTTAATTGTCCACCACCATTCACAACTGAATATGGCAGAACTTGGATCCAATCCTTTGCTTGTGGGATTGCTTGGCTCTGTCACTTGCTGTTTGGTATGCAAGCAATCCTGTTCAGTAGTTTCAACAGGTTGACACCTCTTTTAGGTATGCCTGGTGCCACACCTGGCATGAACTCCACCACTTTTCATTGAACCATGATTGATCCTCTAGTGATGAAGTTGGGGGGTGGGTGCAGAGCATGTTGCAGTACAGTTCTAATGTTACTTGTGGCCACTAGTGGCTCATGGATACCCAGCCTCAAGGTACCAAATCTATCCCAATGATAGCATTGCACATGGAGAATATCCTTAATTCAAAAATCAAGACATTCACAAATTCTGTGCAGTGGTCATTCTTACTGATACTGTCATGGACTGATGCACTTGCAGCCAGCAGATTGACAAGGATGGGGTTAAGCAGGTTTTGCCCTCTGGTCAGTTCCCACTACCTGCCGCAGACCCAGTCTAGCAGCTGTCATTTAAAACCTGGCCAGCTTAAATCAGTCATGGTGCTGCCATTTTGCTCTTGGTGAAAGGCATTGAAGTTCCCACCACCCAGAGTATGTTCTGTGCCCTGGCGACCTTCTGTGCTTCCTCTAAATGGTGTTCAACATGGAAGGTCATTGATTCAGCAGCCTGGAGGGGCTTGAGGACAGCAGGTGGCTCCGTTGCCTACATCTGACCTGACGCATGAGACTTCATGGTGTTTTAGAGTCAATTTTGAGGACAAAGACAACTCCCTCCCAACTATATACCACCTCTTAGGGGGATAGGTCATATCCAGGGTTAGTGATAGCATTATCTGGGACAGTCATACTTCAAATCATAGACAAAACATCAGGCTATTGCTTGACTGGTCTGAGACATAGTTCTCCCAATTAGCCCCCAAATGTTAGTAAGGCAGACTTTGCAGGATTGACAGGGCTGTGTTTGCTGTTGTTTCCAGTGCAGGAGGTCTGTCTAGTTCCATTGCTTTTTTGAACCTTTGCAGTGATTAATATAACTGATCGGCTGGCTAGGCCAGGCCATTTCAGGAGGGCAGTTAAGAGCCAAGCACATCAGATCAGATTCAGGTGGCAGTTTCCTTCCCTAAAAGGTAAAGTCATTACATAGCCTTACCAGATCGTAGGGCTGCTGTCTTGTTAAAGGGAGATGACCGGTTCTGGATTAACCAAGGAGAGTCCTTCATAGTGACCTCAGCCAATGCGAGAATTGAACCCACACTGTAGGCATCTACATTGCAAACCAACTGAGCTAAACCAATCTCATTCTCTAAAGAACAGGGAACCAGTTGGATTTTTAAAACTAACAACAGTTTCATGGTCATTAGCCTTAATTCTAGATTACTGGATTCATATGCCACCATTTGCCCTGATCCTAGAATTCATTGTCTAGTGACAATACAAATAGGCCATCAACTCCCCCTAATGACAATGGATACAAACAGCAGGGAGTGTACGGTAAAGTGTATATAAAAAAAACTTATTGGTTACAACTAGAGTACTGTGTGAATTCATCAGATAAACCAGAAGACCGTAATAACAGTGCGAAAATTAGACTATTTCTTAAAGCTGCTGTATCTTTCTGGGGAGACAATTTTCTGTAACACCACTATTCCTACTTCACACTTTTGACAGGATTCCCAACTTTGGTTGGAGGGTTTCTACAGAACGTTTCATGTAATACTTGCCACAATTCTGGAAATGTTACTTGCCAGCTTGCTGACCACACTAGATACTTTTTTTCAAAATTGGACTTTATCCCAGAACCTAACAGCAGAAGCTGTTTATGTGGTTTACAAAACTTTTCAAAATGAAAGCAGACTATTTGCAAAGAGATCATGATGTCCCTATATCAGGGCATTAGCTCAAGTTGTTTTTGTTTTGGAGGAGTATTGGTCATTGGAGACAAATTTCAAACTGAACGCAAGATGTCCTGCACAAAGCAGCACTTATTTGCTGTAAGGTTGACATGTAAATCAGTGATTCATATCATCTCTATCGTTCTTTTCATACACTTTCTTTCAAAGTTCTTAAATAGACTTGAGTAAGGTGTACAACAAGGTTCCACACAGTAGACTGGTTAGCAAGGTTAGATCACATGGAATACAGGGAGTGCTAGCCATTTGTTTACAAAATTGGCTTGAAAGGAAAGTAGGACACAGAGGATGGTGATGGAGGGTTGCCTTTTGGACTGGAGGCCTGTGATCAGTGGTGGATCACATGGAACAGTGTGAGGTCACCGCTTTTCATCATTTTATATAAAATGATTTGGATGTGAACGTAGGTCCCAGAGAGGTTCTGAAAGAGTGGCAAGTAGCTAACATTGTTCCTCTGATCCAGAGGGGAAATAGGGATAATCCAGGAAACTGCAGACCAGTGAGAGAGTCTCAGTAGTTGGGAAGCTACTGTAGAGAATTCTTAGGGATAGGATTTACACGCATTTGGAAAAGCATGGCCTAATTAGAGACAGTCAGCATGGCTTTCTGCAGGGGATATCATGTCTTACTAACCTAATTGAATTTTTCAAGGAGGTGACAAAGGAGATCGATGAGGGTACAGCAGTGGATGTGGTCTACATGGACTTTAGTTAGGCTTTCAATAAGGTCCCTCATGGTAGGCTGATCCAGAAGATTAAGATGCATAGGATCCACAGCGACTTGGCTGCGTGGATTCAGAATTGGCTTGCCCATAGAAGCCAGAGGGTATTGTGGAAGGTTGCTTTTTAGGCTGGAGGTCCGTGACTAGTGGCGTTCCACAGCGATCCATACTGGGACCTGTGCTGTTTGTGATCAATGTAATGATTTGTATGAAAATGTAAGTGGGTGGGTTAGTAAGATTTGTAAGAAAGATTTGGAAGAGTTGTGGTTAGTGTAGGAGGTTATCAAATGATAGCGAAATATAGATCAGTTGCAGATATGGGCAGAGAAATGGCAGATGGAGTTTAATCTGGCTAAATGAGATGCTGCACCTTGGGAGATCAAACATTAAAGGAAATTATTTGGTTGATTGCAGGACCCTGAACAGCACTGATGTACAGAAAGATCTTTGGATTCAAATCAATAACTCCCTGAAAGTGGCCACGCAAGTAGATAGGGTGCTAAAGATGGCAAATGTCATGCTTGCCCTTATTGTTCAAGGAACTGAGTACAAGAGTCAGGATGTGACATTGCAGCTTTATAAGACTCTGGTTAGGCGAATATTGCATTCAGTTCTGGTTGCCACATTACAGAAAGGATATGGAAGCTTTCGAGAGGGTGTAGGAGTGATTTACCAGGATGCTGCTTTGATTAGAGGGTTTGAACTATAAGGAGACTAGAAAAACTTGGATTGTTCTCTCTGGAGCAGCAGAGACCAATGGGAGACTTGAAGCCTATAAAATGATGAGATGCATCGATAGGTCAGAATCTTCTTCTCAGAATTGAAATTTCTAAAACTAGAGGGCATGCATTTAAAGGGGTGGCGGGGGGGGTGGTTCAAAAAGGAGATGTGAGAGGCAAGTTTTTTTTTTTTTTTTTTTTTTTTTTAAGAAAAACAGAGAGTGGCAGGAAGGTGGATCACACTGCTAGGGGTGTCTAAGAAACTTAGAGATAAGCACATGAATATACAAGGAATGGAGGGAAGTGGATCAAGGTCAAGCAGACGGGATTAGTTTAATTTGGCATCATGTTCGGCACATCATGGGCCATAGAACTGTCCCACACAGGAACAGGCCCTATGTTTTATAGGGTGAATGGTTAGTAAGTTTGCAGATGACACCAAAATTAGTGATGTAGCAGACAGCCAAGGTTACCCCAAAGGGTACAATGGAAGCTTGATCAGATGGGCCAACGGGCTGAGGAGTGACAGATGGAGTTTAATTTAGAGAAGCGAGGTGCTGCATTTCAGAAAGGCAATTCAGGGTCCTGAGGAGTGTTGCCAAACAGGGACCTTGGAGTACAGGTTCATAGTTCCTTCAAAGTGGAGTTGCAGGTAGACAGGATAGTGAAGAAAGCACTTGGTATGTTTGCCTTTAAATATACACATATGAATCAATGAAAACCTTCTAACTGATTAAAGATTAAACAGCATCTTTGGTTTGTTTAGTATATCCTCAATGGTGTGACCCTTTGATCTTTTACTTAAATTCTGTGTCTGAAACTACCTCTCTCACTAACACCTGAAGGAGGACTGATGCTCCAAAAGCTTGTGTTTTCAAATAAACCTGTTGGGCCATACCTGGTGTCATGTTATTTCTGACTCTGTTCACCCAAGCCCAACCGCAGCACTTCCATGTCATGCCTTTACTGGTCAGTGCATTGAGTATAGGAGATGATAGATCACGTGACTGTACAGGACATTGGTTAGGCCACTTTTGGAATACTTCTGTTCTCCCTACTATAGAAAGTGAGAAACTTAAAAGGGTTCAGAAAAGATTTAAGGATGTTGCTGAGGATGGATTGTTTGAGCTATAGGGAGAGGCTGAATAGGCTGGGACTATGTTCTCTGGAGCAGAGGCTGAGGGGTGACCTTATAGAAGTCTTTTAAATCATGAGGACCATGGATAAGGTGAGTAGCCAAGGTCTCTTTCCCAGAATAGGGAACTCCAGAAATAGTGGGCATAAGTTTGAGGTGAGAGAGGGGAAAGGTTTAAAAAAAAAAAAAGGGACCCAAGGGGCAACTTTTTCACAGAGGCAGCGAGTGTACGGAATAAGCTGCCAGAGGCAGTGGTGGAGGCTGGTACAATTACAACTGTTAAAGGCATCTGAATGGGTATATGAATAGGTAGGGTTTAGAGGGATATGGATCAAATGCTGGCAAATGGGACTAGATTAAATTCAGTATATCTGGTCAGCATAGACAAGTTGGACCAAAGGATCTGTTTCCATACTGTACAATTCTATGACAATGACAATAATGAAACAAACCTTAAATCTTGAGCTCCGAGTCACATACACCAAGTCTCCAAAAAAAAAAGTATTGGAAATCTGTTCTTGCCTACATCCAAATGTGGAAGACCACCTTTCAGAAGGAGGGGAGAAAACAGAAGAAATAAGGTGTAAACTTGCCAAGCCATTCTAACCAAATCATGACTATTAGTTAAATTAGAAACAAAAACTTTATAATCTTTGAGACAGAGACAGGGAGAGGGAGAGAATTTATTCCTGCCCCTCTCCTGGGGAATTCTTTCAGCCAGCAGTACAAATACACAATTGGGTAGAAGTCATTTTAAAGCATCATTGCAGGTTTTCTTCGGAAGAGTGTTTGAAGTACGAACCGTGAGATTCACTTTCAATTCCTAATCAATTCAAGGAATGCTAACTCTGGTCAGGTATCAATCTCTAAATCAGAGATCTGATTGCAAGCTTTGTGACATCAAGAAAGCAAAAGGATAGATAGCTTGAGAATTAATTTTAATTTTGGCACCATCTGAAAGATTCAAGGAAGACTTGTTGGAATGTCCGACAGCAATCACATTAAAGTTAATATACAAGAGATCTTGGAGCACAAGTCCATAGTTCCCTGAAAGTAGCAACATAAGTGAATTAGTAAAGGCAGCATACAGCATGCTTATCTTCAACAGTTAGGACATAGAGTATAAAAGTTGGCAAGTCACATTGCAGCTGTATAAAACTTTAGGTCACATTTGGAGCATGTTGTGCAATTATGGTCACAACATTATAAGGAGGATATGGAGACTCTGGAGACTGTGCAGGAGAGGTTTACTAGGCCCTTGCCTGGATTGGAGTGGATTAGCTATAAGGAGGTTGGACAAACTTGGATTGTTTTCACAAGGGCAGAGATTGAGGGGCAACCTGATAGAAGTATGTAAAATGAGGAGAGGCATGGATAGGGTAGACAGTCGAAGTCTTTTTCCAAAGTTTAAGAGGCATTTAGACTCATGAATAGCAGGTAAGTGGGAGATATAGACCACATGTATACAGACAGGATTAATTTAGAATGTTATCATGGTCACAGACAGTGGGGTGAGGGGCCTGTTCCTGTGTTGTACCTTTGTGTTCTAACATAGGTAATGCAAATCATGAGTGAAACACTACCACTCATGGCCATTAATTGAGTAGGCTTGCATATTCAAGAGATCGGGGTAAAAAATTGGGAGGCCAAAACAAAAAAACTCATAACAATTTAGAAAATGATTGAGCCACTATCATTGACATTAACCTAATTCTGAATATTTTTATTGCTAGGATCAAGTAACATTTAATACATGATTCAAGGTTGTAGGGAAACTAAAAACAAACCAATGTCATGAACGAAATTGACAGCAAAACCTACGAAACTCTCCAAGATTCAAACCAACTTTAGCGAAAAAAGTGCAATTAATAAATTGAATGTATTGTCTTCATATGGAGAGATTCTGTAATGCATTCTTCTCAATAACCAAAGGAAATAAATTTTGAAGTATTTGATTTCAACCTTCAAAAAGCAGTAGCTTTTAAAATGGTTCTGTCACCTTTGTAGGAATATCTATTGTAGCCTAACCCTCAAAATTAAAACAAAGACAAGTTGTTTTACAATCTTATTGTGCAATTTAAACAATAACTTCAATATAATAAGAGATGATAACATCGCTAACCTCATTTATTCTATTTTCTTTTGGCACTTTAAGTTCTATATTTATTTTTTTAAAACAAAGCCTGTGTCTAACTCAGTAAATCTACTTAATAAAGGGAGGAAGGTTGGTGCTGTTGCTCAATTTAATGCTCTGATAAATGATCTCAATCTATGCACAAGTGATTAAAAAGTGAACCTAAGGAATTTGATATCACAATTACCTTTTGTATACAGAATGTTACACAACAATAACTGCTTCTTGCACAATTGATTATTTCATGCATATCATACTGCAAATTTTTTTCCACTGCTGTAGTCACAGGTACTGTACTAGAAATAAACTATGCAATATTATGAAAATATTTGTCGTCAGTCTTGCAAAAGCATTGTTAAAAAGGTGATCAAGCTGAGTTCAGTTAGAAGTCAACATTAAACTAATGATCCAGTTTAAAACAAAATACATTTCAATTGAAAAAAAGTTCAAATGTGTAAAATTAAATATTGACTCAATACCAGAGGGCACATTATTTCTCAGCAAATAACTTGCATCAGTTAAAAGGTATATTTCAATAAGTCAATTGCAAAAGCAATTGTTCAAAGTTCAGAGATATTACCAGGTCACATGGAGATCATAATTATAATTAGAAAGTTCTGTAACTGAAATATTGAATGAGTTATTGTCAGAATGACTAAATTTCTCAACAGCAAACAGTTAGACATTGTAATGATATCACACCTGAATGCATCTTCTAGGATAAGCCCCATTGTTCTTCTGAACTCTAAAGTGGTATTCTGAAATTCAGTAGGGCAATAAAGAACTTTCAAATGTACCCTTAGGTGTCTCAAAACATGTTAACTAACTCGCAAGAATTACTTATAGTTTTCTGGCTCCAATCAGAAATTAAATAGTGATGATTACAGAATTGGGTCACCAATATCTGACATCAGCCAGTGAATGTATTATCAAGTGCTGTCATTCAACCTTCATCAAGGAAATACTTGACTGCACCACAGACCTTAACACTGGAGAATCTGAGTTGTAATAACCTCACACTGTAGTCATGTTAATGTTTTCAATAGTACACGTTTCAGGAACACTGCAAATACTTCAATGCAGGTTTCAGAACAGCGATACATCTGAAAAATCATATTCCCTTTCCTGCTAACTCCAGGCCAGATCCAACTTTGGGTAAGATGGTGGACAGGTGAAATTCTGGGAGGTTTGTTACAGTAGGAACAATCCTGAAGTGACCGATCTTTATTTGGTATAGGTACGACCTCTCACTCTGGTTAGTACCTTTCGCAAGCCAAGAATGAAGATTCTACAGGAGTGATTTGCAAACTTTTTGCGCCTCTGGACCACTCAAAGTTGCGGGGGTTGGGGGGCGGGGGGGGTGGTGGAGGAAAAAGAAGGAAAGAAAGGGACTCCTTGGACTACTGACTGATCTTACTCCATCTAATTTTGCTCAGCCCTGCAAAACACTCCAGGATTAGTGGAAACTGTAGATATTTTGCTTTTTGATTTACTACTATAGTAATAAGTGGTGTTTTTGTTAAGTATTCAGGCCAAAAACCAAAAGTAGACATTTTCAGACAAGAATGATTATTTGAAACATTCAAATATATTTTAAACTATGTATGTGAAACTAATTTCTATTTACATGAAATGAAAATCTACAGCAATGTAAATATGCTCAGATTAGAGACTGTTGTTATTCACACTTATGCTGATTTGTCACACATATGGGAGACAGTCAGCTTGCCTGATCTGATGAATAGTGAGGGCTGAGAGTGTGTTCTCTCATGGCCTCAGCCATTGCCCAATACTAATTTAGATTGAAAAAATAGCCTCAGTGTGAACTGGTAAACAACTGGTCATCAGATTTTGGGAATGCCAATTCTAAGAAAGAGACTTCTTGCCACTCTTAAGCAGAGCCAATATCAAAATGGGTACTACTGCTCAGGCTGAATAACAGATTATGTTTCTATATCTTAGCCATGGAAGCAGAGCTATATTTGTCAATGGTTATTAGTACGTACTAGGTATGGATGGTGGTCCATAAGTATGGATAATGTAAATAAGGAGACCTTTAGGAGAACCTCAAAAGCACATTGTCCAACTGGGGTCTTAGTGAATCCTAAAACATTTATTTTTTTCAAGTTGCATCCACTTAAAACTCCAATATGGGCAGTACAAGCAAGTCACTGATGGTTCTGAAGAATATTACACCCACTGTTCTTGGCAATTTTCAATGTGTGGAA
This sequence comes from Rhincodon typus, assembly GCF_021869965.1. Classification (NCBI taxonomy): domain Eukaryota; kingdom Metazoa; phylum Chordata; class Chondrichthyes; order Orectolobiformes; family Rhincodontidae; genus Rhincodon; species Rhincodon typus. The sequence goes on from NC_063344.1 coordinate 31,570,747, forward strand.
CTCAATTCCCCTCTACAGCTTGCTTGAGCTCTACCCTTAGCATGCCTCCTTTTTCAAGTAGCTTTCTAATACCCTAAGATACTGTATGAACTTGCTTATAGGGACTTTCATATTCTAAACACGTAAAGTGTTTCTTCTTACACCTTAGTGATTATCTCTCATTGTTTGATTGGTTTGACCATTCCGCCCATATTTACCTTTGCATGAAATTCTTCCAAATTGTGAGGGGTTGTTAGGCTAGCCCTCAAATCTTCAATCCCAATGAAAAATGTTCAAAATTGTGTTCCTTGGTAAGGAAGTGAAACTTAATCTTGCACTTGTCCCATCGTCTTATAAAAGCAAATTTTGCATCTGAATGTCCAAAATAAACTAGTTTTGTCATCATTCAAATGAAGTACACTTGACTTTTTTTTTTAAATTGCTATTCAAACAAGGTTGTTATTTAAACAGAAAACATTCTAGCTACTTCAGCTGAAAGTAATCTTACTATGCTTATAGTTCCAACGTCAAGAGATGCACAAACCAGGTAAGACAAATGCTTACACCTATTTTCCATATTTCCTGGAACAGTAAGCTCACCTGAAGTACAGAAACATAGACAATAGGATGAGTAGGCCATTCAGCTCTTCAAGCCTGTTCTGCCATTCAATATGATCATGGCTGATCATCCAGCTCAGTGCCCCGTTCCTGCTTTCTCCCCATGCTGTTTCAGCCCTTTAGTTCTCAGAAAGATATTAACTGCTTCTTGAAAATATTCAATGTTTTGGTCTTGACTACTTTTTGTGGCAAAGAAATCTTTCCATTTGTATCATCAATAGCTACAGGTGAGGTGCCAGAAGACTGGAGGTTAGCTAATTTTGTGCTACTATTTAAGAAAGTTGGTAAGGAAAAGCCAGGGAACTATAGACTAGTGAGCCTGACATTGGTGGTGGGCAAATTATTGGAGGGAATCTTGAGGGAGAGGACGTACACGTATTTGGAAAGGCAGGGACTGATTAGTTGCTTTGTGCATGGGAAATCGTGTCTTACTAACTTGATTGAGTTTTTTGAAGTAACAAACAAGATTGAAGAGGGTAGAGCAGCGGATGTGATCTACATGGACTTCAGTACAGGATTCAACAAAGTTCCTCATGGTGCACTAGTTAGATCACATGGAATACAGGGAGAACTAGCTATATGGATACAGAACTGGCTCAAAGGTAGAAGACAGTGTGGTAGTGGTGGGTTGCCTTACAGACTGGAGGTCTGTGACCAGTTGTATGCCACAAGGATTGGAGCTAGGCCCACTGCTTTTTGCCATTATATATAAAAATGATTTGGATGTGAACGTAGCAGGTATGGTTAATAAGCTTGTAGAAGACACCAAAATTGGAGGTGTAGTGGACGGTGAAGAAAGTTACCTCCAAGTACAATGGGAACTTAATCACTTGGGCCAATGGGCCGAGAAGTGGCAGATGGAGTTTAATTTAGCAAAATGTACACCTCACATTTATGAAAGGCAAATCAGGGCAGGAATTATGCACTTCATGGTAAGGTCCTGGGGAGTGTTGCTGAACAGAGACCTTGGAGTACAGGTTCATTTTTCCTCGAAAGTAGAGTCGCAGGTAGACAGGATTGTGAATGTGTTTGGTGTGTTTGCCTTTATTGGTCAGTGCATTGAGATTAGGAGTTGGGAGGTCATGTTACAGCTGAACAAAACATTGGTTTGACCAATTTTGGAGTATTGCATGCAATTCTGGTCTCCCTGCTATAGGAAGGATGTTGTGTAACTTGCAAGGATTCAGCAAAGATTTACAAGGATGTTAGCTCAAACCCTTGAGGGTTTGAGCTATAGGGAGAGGCTGAATAGGCTGGGTCTATTTTCCCTGGAGTGTCAGAGGCTGATGGGTGACCTTAGAGAGGTTTATGAAGTAGTAGTAATGGGAACAAAAATGGCAGAGGAACTGATCAAGTACTTTGTCAGTCTTCATAGTGGAAGACACGAGTAACATCCCAAAAATTCAGCAGCGTCAGGGGACAAAGGTGAATATGGTGGCCATCACCAAAGAGAAGGTGCTAGAAAAACAAAGGTCTGAAGGTGGATAAATATCCTGGTCCAGATGGGCTACACCTAGAGTTCTGAAAGAGATAGCTGAAGAGATAGTGGAGGCATTAGTGATGATCTTCCAGGAATCACTGGAGATAGGGAGTGCCCTACAGGACTAGAAAATCACTAATGTAACCCCCATTTAAAAATGGAGTGAGGCAAAATGTCAGGCTGATTAGCCTGACCTCAGTCATTAGTAAGATTATCGAGCCCATTATGAAGGATGAGATTTCTGAATACTTGGAAGTGCATGGTAAAATAGGGCAAGTCAGCGTGGTTTCATCAAGAGGTCATGCCTGGCAAATCTGTTAGAATTCTTTGAGGAAGTAACGAGCAGGTTAGACCAAGGAGAGCCAATGGATGTTATCTACCCGGACTTAAAGAAGGCCTTTGACAAGGTGCCGCACAGGAGGCTGCTGAGTAAGTTAAGGGTCCATTCTGTTAGAGGCAAGGTTCTAGCATGGATAGAGGATTGGCTGTCTGGCAGAAAGCAGAGAGTGGGGATAAAAGGGTCCTTCTCAGGATGGCAGACAGTGACTAGTGGTGTTCGGACCACAACCTTTCACTTTACACATTAATGGTCTAGATGAAGGAACGGAGGACGTTCTGGCTAAGTTTGCAGATGACAAAAAATAGGTGGACTGACAGGTAGTATTGAGGTTGCGGGGAGGGTGCAGAAGGATTTAGATAGGTTAGGCCAGTAGGCAAAAAGAAAAGGCAGATGCAATACAATGTGAGTAAGTGCGAGGTCATGTACTTTGATAGGGAGAATAGAGGCATTGACTATTTTATAAATGGGGAGAAAATTCAGAAATCTGAAGTGCAAAGGGACTTGGGAGTTCTAGTCCAGGATTCTCTTAAGGTTAACTTGCAGGTTGAGTGGGTAGTTAGGAAAGCAGATACAATATTGGCATTTATTTCAAGGGGACTAGAATATAAAAGCAGGGATATACTTCTGAGGCTTTAAAAAGCTCTAGTCAGACCACATTTAGAATGTGGTGAACAATTTTTGGCCCCATACCTCGGAGGATGTACTGGCTCTGGAGCGGATCCAGGAGGTTCACGAAAATGATCCCAGGAATGAAAGGCTTAACATATGAGGAATGTTTGAGGACTGAGTCCACACTTAATGGAATTTAGAAGGATGAGGGGGAGGTCGAATTGAAAGAGAATACCGAACGGCCTGGACAGAGTGGGCGTTGGAAAGATGTTTCCAATAGCTAATTTCTGCTCGGGTACAGGGTACACAGACACTTCTAATGGAGGGATCCAAAACTAGAAGACACGTTTAAGGTGAGAGGGGAAGATTTAAAAGGGACCTAAGGGGCAACTTTTTCCACACAGACGGTGTTGCGTGTATGGAACAAGCTGCCAGAGGAAGTGGGGGAGGCTGGTACGATTACAACATTTAGAAGGTATCTGGATGCATACATGATTAACAAGGGTTGAGGGAAATGGGCCACATGATGGTAAATGGGACTAAATTAAAAAAGGATATCTGGTCAGCATGGATGAATTGTACAGAAGGGTCTGTTCCTGTGCTGCACATCTCTATGACTATCTCTATTCTAAGTGGCCTACCTCTTACAGCGTGACAACTGAGTCCAGACTCCCCAGTTGGTCATCAGGAACATCCTTCCTGTGTTTATCTTGTCTAGTCCTGTTGGAATTAAGGTTTCTGAGAGATAGCCCCCACCATTCCTGTAAACTCCAGTGAATACAGTCCTAACCAATTCAGTCTTTCTTCCCAAGTCATTCTGGCCATCTCAGGAATCAGTGTGGTAAACTGTTGTTACACTCGCTCCATAGTAAGAATATCCTTCCTCAGATAAGGGGGCCAAAACTGTACACAATACTCCAACTGTAGTCTCACAAACACCCTGTTCAATTGCAGCAAGACCTCACGGCTCCTGTGGATTGATGATTTGGACCAAAAGTTCTGTTTATATGCTATATGATTCCATGATGGCACCCGTACCTTGTCATATTTAATTGACTACGGTATCTGATGCTTACTTTCAGTGACTGGTGCAACAAGACCTGGGTGTCTTTGTACACTTCCACCTTTCCCCATCTATCTCTATTCTCTCATATCTTTCTGGTTTTGCTATCAAAGTGGATGAACTCATTTATCCACATTATATTTCATCTGCTATGCATTTACTCAGTCAACTCGACTAAATCACCCTGAAGCATTTCTGCATCCTCCTCACTGTTCACTCTCCCACCCAGCTTTTTGTTGTCTGCAAATATGGGGATGTTTCAGATAGTTCCCTGAATTAAATCATTAATATTATGAATAGCTGGGAACCAAACACCGATCTGTGGTACACCACTACCTACCACTCAAAATGACCCTTTTATTCCTACTCTTTGTTGCCTGTCTGCCAACCAGTTCTCTATCCACATCAGTGCACTACTCCCAATCCCACATGCTATAACCTCTAGCTTAATGTTTAATGAGCATCACAGCATCAAGCATAACTAACCAGGAGTCTGTCCTGCTTTTACATCTGCCAAATTTATATCAACCAACCTATTCGGTAGATAATCCCAGAATCCCTTGTGTGGAGATGGGCCAAATGGCCCATTAAGTCCACACAGACTCTCCAAAGAGCGTCCCACTAGACTCACACCCCAACCCTATCCCTGTAATCCTGCATTCCCCATGGCTAATCCACTTAACCTACACATCCACAGACACTATGGGCAACTTAACATGACCAACCCAACTAACCTGCACATCTTTGGACCATGGGAGGAAACTGGAGTACCTGGAGGAAAACCACGCAGACACAGGGAGAAGGTGCAAACTCCACACAGACAGTTGCCTGAGGCTGGCAGTGCTAACCATTGAGCCACCAAGCTGGCCACTATGAATGCACCTCGGTGGTCCAGGCCTGAAATGGGACACTAAGCCTGAGCTTTCGGCTCAAAGCATGGTTGCTGCATGCTTAGCCACAAGACCACACTTTGTCTAAATTTTTTTTTTTAAAAACACAAATAGTAGGTCAGAGCCTGCTGCATTTAGATTAAACGTAAAACATGCTTTGTCTGCAATTGCCTTAGTGAACCTCAACAAGTTTTACATGCATAGAATATGACACTGTCTCCAGAAGTCAGAATCAGTTCAGCAGCAGATGGATATTATCTTTTGAAGTCAAAAACTAAACCATCCTTTTGGTTGTTACAATTACTTAGACCACTTAAGTCAACAGCAAGTTCCTTTCACCAGCCAGAATATTCTCTACCCTTGGCTGGAACATAATGCTGCTAAATTGTTACTTTCAAGTAATTACGTGCACACAGTTGTGATATAATTGAACATTCCCCTCAATTTCAGGGAGGATTACCTCAAACACCAAATCTTCCCTTCAAATCAATTGGCATCCTTCATTTGCGAGGGATGTGGGAAATACAGCCTCAGTTTTGGGGAAGTCAGATGAGAATCTCTACTGCACTTCTTTTGATGGCTGAACAAACAGATTTGCAAAAGGTAAAGTCCATGACAAACTAAGTTACCCCAAACTAGTGGTGTGGGAAGATCCCTACTAATGCTTTGTTTGCAGGACTGATATTGGCTTCAAAAGATTCAAAGACATCATTATTTTGGTGAACCCCTTCCCTCAATTGGAGGGATATTTGCACCCACTATCAGCTGGAGTTTCTCCACTTACCATGATTGATATCAAGGACTTTCATGCTCTTTTAAAATCCTTGAATCAGAGCTTTGGAGGTCTTAGTCTCTTGTTTGAGGCAACCTCCTCGTATAGCATACACTTGGATACAAGGGGCTCTTGCAGCCCTGTGGCAGCATCCCTACTTCTGGGGCAGAATCCCAGGTTCAAGTCCCATCTGCTCCAGAAGAATTTCATAAACAGGCCTGAACAGACTGATTAAAATAACTTCCTTTGGGGACATGCCCATCTTCTATTCTACACATATGCCCTGCCATTCTACCTAGGACTGTAGAGTGCCTTGCGGACATGCATCACAGAGGAGGCATTACACAGGCTCTACACATTTGGTTCAAGCAGTAGCAGTTAGTTGTGCATTTGTTCACAACAACTCCATTGGTTTATCAAAGACCTGGGTTAGAACCTGTGAACATCTTTAGCCATCAATTCCAAAATATATTCTTCTAAAAATAGGACTTTACAGAGACAATAACTAGGTACAAAGAAATAAAAACACTTACGTGGGACTGATGGTATGTAATACCCAATGGTGTCAAAGAAACTCCAAACAGGTCAGTCAGAGATATCTTGTGATCACAAACAAGGGCTGATGACAAGACATCCATTGTAGATTATGTCCCAGACGGCAGGCAAATTCTGTGTTTCTCTTTGAAGAACATACCAGGTCAGAGGCTAACATCAGTTTCAGCTCTACTCCAGTGGACAATGGGTCTGAACACTCACGTGTCCTCTCCTGGGTTCGCATGCTAGCATTGAAGAACAATCCCTAGTCAACCCTGTGCTGCAGGTTAAAAAAATTCCCTCACTCCAAGCACTGCAAGCCAGTTTTTATTTAAAAAAAATGTCAGCCTACAAATTTGAGAATCTCAAAAAGAAACTGTTCAACCAATGTCAATACTACTGGTAACTTCCACTAAGACAGCCACAACATTCAACTAACCAGTCTACACAAACAATTCAGAGACAAATCCAATCATCTTACCCATTTAATATTTTAGGCTTTTAGATTCAACTCTTTCCAGTCTGAGTGCATGTGTATTGCATTAAAAATCAAAAGAACTGTAGATGCTGTGAATTAGGAACAAAAACAAAGTTGCTGGAAAAGCTCAGCAGGTCTGGCAGCATCCATGGATGAGAAAACAGAGTTAACGTTTCGGGTCCGGTGACCTTTCCTCACATTGCACGTGTGTGTATTGCATCAGTCTAGATTAGTGTTTAGCAATGAAAACTCAATGTTATTTAAAAAAAGCACCTTGGGCAAATTGGGAAAACAAAGTTCATTTTGGTGTTGGAGAAAGGTACTCTAGGAAAGGGATCCTTTTTAAACTAAAATAACAAGGTGTGGAGCTGGAGGAACACAACAGGCCAGGCAGCAGAGGAGCAGGAAAGCTGATGTTTCGGGTCGGGACCCTTGTTTTGGGTCAGGACCCTCTGAAGGGTCCTGACCTGAAACATCAGCTTTCCTGCTCCTTGGATGCTGCCTGTCCTGTTGTGTTTCTCCAGCTCCACACCTGGTTATCTCAGACTCCAGCATCAGCAGTTCTTACTATCTCTTTTTAAACTAAAAACTTGCTTTAAACAACTGAGGGAATGAGTGAATAAAGGAACACAGTCATTTCATCCCTTATCACCCAGGAGCTTTTCAGATATCTTGTTTAGAACCCGCATAAATTGGGGAATCTCACCTCAGTTATGGGTGTGCCAGGATCACACAACTGCACCGGAGGCATATTATCACCATGTGGCAAATCACTGATGCAGCTCTGCACAGAGTCACTTAAATACATTGACTTTTGTGTGAGAACTTTCATCTAAGCCTAACACTGTCTTTGTCATATGCTTCATCTTTGTAAATAGATTCTCATTTCCACATCCTGTTCCTACATCCCTTTATTACTTTTAACTTCAGTCACCAATTCAAGGAGTGTTGATGGTTTCAGTTTTTGTATGAGCCCTTAATCTTGGAAGAGAATTCCCCATCCTGAATACATTTAAACTGAAATCTACATTCCTTGTTCTTGGTTCACTCAGAAAATAATTTACATTTGTCTTCTCAATTTTAAAAAAATTCTACTGCATTGTCCTGCAATTAATTGCCTTAATGAAAGAAGCCTGAGTTTTTCCAAGTCTATTGTCGCATTGACATTTCCTCACACAGGCAACTACCAAATGAAGTGTTTCAGGCCCCCTCTAAAGCCTTATTAGTCTTCCTAATTTGTGGAACCTCATACCTCAAGGGGGAGGCACTGGCCTAGTGATATTATTGCTGGACTTAATCCAGAAACCCAGCTAATGTTCTGGGGACCTGGGTTTGAAAGCCCCCACAGCACATGGTGGAATTTGAATTAAAAACAAAAATCTGGAGTTAAGAGGCTAATGACGAACATTGTCGATTGTTGGAAAAAACCCATCTGGTTCACTGATATCCTTTTGGGGAAGGAAACTGCCATCTTTACCTGGTCTGGCCTACATGTGATTCGAGATCCACAGCAATGTGGTTGACTCTGAACTCTGGGAAGTTAGGGATGGACAATAAATGCTGCCTAGGCAGCAACGCCCTCATCCCGTGAATGAATAAGTAAAAAGTAAAAAAGTAAAAAAAAACTACACATATACTCTGAGGTAGGGCTTCCTAAAGTGGGGTCAAGGACCTAAGTGGAGACGGAATTTTGGGGTTGCCAGCTCACAGGCAGCAGTGGCCAGAGCGAACATTGCAGAGTTATAACGAAGGGGTAGTCTGGATCTAACTGGCCACTGCTCTCTATTCTCAGAGGATAGGCCAAAACAATTTATGCCTTGAAATGGTTTCATTCAGGGTTAACAGACAACGTTGTCAGGTCCCATTCAGGCTTTATAATGGAAGCTGAAAGCCCCTTGGCTCCTGTATTCTCAATCCAAAACATCCATTAGCTCATTTTATACTGCCTTAATCTCACAATGTTGCCTTTAATGTCCTGTGAACCTGCCACTCCCAAATTCCCATGTTCTTGGAGAGCATTCCATGTCCCAACAACTCCCCATTTTTAAAAAAAAAAATTACTCACCTTTTCCTGGGTGCTTGTGAAATCTTAAAACTTGTATCACCCAGTTACAGTTTTGTTACCCCCTTACCAAAATATACCTCGAATTTAAAATTAGGAATGGTGATAAAGGCAAGATAAATAAAGGCTCCAAAGCCGAGATTGACAGACTGGGGTGAGGGAAAAGAGAAAGAGAGCTGCCAACAGGAATTGGGTGAATGATAGGATGAGTACTGGTGTGAATTCAGAAAGGAGGGTGAGAAAGGCCAACGTGACCTTGGAGTGGGATGAATGGAATGTTCTTATGAATTGGAGGGAGCTTTCAGACAGGAGGTTTACTTGGCAATGAGTACGGTATGTGGTTTAGCTAACATATCAATCAATATGTTGAGATGTTTATTCTACTCCCCCAACTTAACTGCGCTTTTTAAAAGTGTAAGGAACAACATTTAAAATATCTGACTTCAAGATAGGGATTGAAATACACGAATGAAATCATTGAAACTTCGTATTATCAAACACTCGGTTTAAAGTCTCCTGTGCGAAGTCAGAGGAGGACGGTTTGATCTAGTTTCAGTATTTAAAATGAAACAAGCTTGTCGCTCTGTAGTTTACTATTTCTATTTGCTATTCTTCAGCGTTAAAAAAAAACGGGCACCACTGATGTAAAAGAATAAGCTGAAAGTGGCAAGTGAATGCAAGGAGACACTAATCGAATTTTGGGTTCAGAAGTAAAACGCGTTGCATTTCAGATAAATTCAATCCACTGTTCTTTAAAGTCTGATTTAAAAAAAAGGAAAGAACCTTCTTTTCGAACGCACTGATTGTCAGATCTCACATATTGCCCACGTTCGCTGCATTGCGCTTCGACGAAGAAAGATAGATTGCTGCTTTCAGATTGTATTTACTTCTGATCCCGATTCACATTCCTAGTTATAAGTTTAGGAATCAGTTTGCTTCTCTCTCCACTTCACACACATTAAATTCCCACTGAACCCTGCCTCTCGGTGCGTGTCAGAAACCCACAACGTAACAATCTACAGAGAAACTCGACTTCTTTAAACGATTTATCAATGGAAATTTTCACTTACCTTTAAAAGGAACGGGATCCAGAATTTTAATTTTAGAAAAAAAAAAGTAGTCAAATCCGAGATAGTGAGCACTTAACAGTTTGGGACATGCTCAACCGTGAACTAGATCCTTCACTGTGTGATATCCAGATGTGAAAGTGCAATTTCCCCCTTAGTACCATCTCCAATCATGAACTGTTTAATATTACCTTATCTAAAGGCACCCAGCGGAAGTAATTTGCTGCGTACGTCAGAAGGCATTCCTCCCTTCCATTGCTCCATCACACCAGCTGGTCGCTTGAAATTTCGGAATCTAATTTTTAGGATATCAATAATTAATTATTGTATTCAATTAAATATTGAGGAAGCTATGATTAGTCAGTGGATGGATATTCTGCAGTTTATATCATTGAATCATATAAACCAGGGTCAATGTCCTAGCTGAAGCGTATGCTTTCAACCGAAACATTCATGCTCGTATTACAGGTAATCCTTCCCCCACCGAGAGAGGCACAGAGTATCACTAGTATTCTAATAACTTTTATAAGGAAGTGTGGCAAGATTTTCTGAGATCAGGGTTAGGCTCAGTACCTCACCGCTATAGCTCACCCATGGAGATCCCCGTTTTCTGAGAGATTCAAGGACTACAGTCAGTTATATCTCAATCGTATCAAAGCATTAAATGTTATCTCAGCTCAGGTGATATCACTCTCTCCTCAGGAGGTCATTCAACTTTCACATTAACAAACAAAAAAGCAGCAATGAGATAAATAGTATACAAACAAAAAGGGTGTTTTGGATGAGATGCTACTCTGACCACCACCAGTTCAGCTGGCTGTGGAAAGTAATAATAGCAAAGATAGAATGCAGGCTTTTAACAACAATCTCCCATTAAATGTCTATTTGTGAGTTATAGATTTCAGGTGTGCCAATAAAGAATTTCTTTGCTTGAGGCAGAATCTTTTCCTTTGGGAAGGAAGGGACCTTGGGTGGAAAATTTGGCAAGGATAATTTTTACTTGTTGGTAGTTATAGAAGATTTAGACTTAGAATTGATTATTCTTTGGAACTGATAAAGCACAATTTATAAAAAAGCAGAGTTCTGAAAGACAGAAAATATCAGAAAAAAGTTACTGTCTTACAACAGTTCCTTCTCATTTACTACAAAAAGGTAATTCATTTTGTAATTACTAAGATCAACAAAGGGCCATGGGTCACAGGCTGGTTCCAAATAATTAGTCTCAGCAATGTAGTCCACAGTAGATAGAGAAGACAGCAGATCCAATCCACCAGCAACTGAAACAGTTCACTTTTCATCAAATATTTTTATCCGAGTTGCCATGGAGAAGGAAGAAAGAAACACCACTCAGTCCCTCAAACATGTTAAATCTAAATTGCAACTGTATTTGATCCATATTCTTTGACACCATTATCTAATAAAACTTTCAGTCTTAGTGGTGAATACTTCAATTGCATTCACACACCTTTTATGAAAAAGTGATTTCTGATGTTACTTCTAATGTATTAGCTCTAATGTTAAAATATTGCTTCCATTTTCTGGATTCCTACATCAAGAGGAAATAGTTTGTAACAGATCTAACCCTCTCAATTCTTCCTATAATTTTGAAGATTTTGTTTAGATAATCCCTCACCCTTCTGAACTCAAGGGACCAGAAATTAAACTTATAAAAGAAGGAGATGGTTTAGACAGCCATTAGGATTTCCTTGTGCAGATTGAAATTCTGGCTGACCCCATACATCTTTAAGCACACCAAAAAGTGAGTTTCCAGGCGCAAGGGCACAGCTGAGGTATTAAATATATTTTTGCATCAGTCTTTGCAAAGAAAACATGATACCCAAACCACGGTGACAGTGGAGGAAATTCAATTACTGTAAGGGTTTAAAATTGATAAGGAGAAGGAAACGAATAAGATATCAGAAATTAAACACATCAATACCAGGTAAGATCCATCCAAAGATACTGTAAGGAAACAGGAGGTGAAATTGCCGGGTCACCTGCTATAATTATTCAGTCTTCTCTGACTAGTGATTCATTTTGGAAGGTTGCATTTGAATGCAGAATATAGGGTTAATTGCAGGATCCTTGGCAGTGTGGAGGAACAGAGGGATCTTGGGGTCCACGTCCATAGATCAGGTCCAAAGTTGCCACCCAAATTGATAGGGTTGTTAAGAAGGCATATAGTGTGTTGGCTTTCATTGGCAAGGGGACTGAGTTTACGAGCCACAAGGTTATGCTGCAGCTCTATAAAACCCTGGTTAGACCACACTAAGAATAGTGTGTTCAGTTCTGGTTGCCTCATTATAGGAAGCATGTGGAAGCTTTAGAGAAGGTGCAGAGGAGATTTACCAGGATGCTGCCTGGACTGGAGGGCAGGTCTTATGAGGAAAGATTAAGGGAGCTAGGGCTTTTCTCATTGGAGCGAAGCATGAGAGGTGATTTGATAGATACAGGTGTACAAGATAATGAGAAGCATAGATAGAGTGGATAGCCAGAGACTTTTTCCCAGGATGGAAATGACTATCACGAGGGGGCATAATTTTAAGGTGATTGGAGGAAGGTATAGGGGAGATGTCAGAGGTAGATTCTTCACACAGAGAGTGGTAGGTACGTGGAATGCACTGTCAGCAGTGGTAGTAGAGTCACATACATTAGGGACTTTTTAAGCGACTCTTGGATGGGCACATGGATGATGGTAAAATGTAGGGTTTGCAGGTTAGTTTGATCTTAGAGTAGGATAATAGGTTGGCACAACATCGTGGGCCGAAGGGACTGTATTATGCTGTACTGTTCTATGTTCTAGAGGACTGACAGAACTGCAAATGTTGTGCCCTTGTTCAATGAAGGATACAAGTAAAATTATATAAAGCACTTTAAAAGTAAAGGATCAATAGAGCAAAAACAGATCAGTCAGTTTAACTTCGATGGCAGAGTAACATTTAAAAAGTGATTCATAGAGAATTAGAGGTCACATGGACAATTGAGCGCTAATTAAGGACAGCCAGCATGGATTTCTTAAGCTGGTTTGGTAAACACAATTTTCCCTTGAGTTTTTTTTTGAAGGAAGAAAGGAAAGGAAGAAAAATTAGCCAAAAAATTCCCCTGTTATTCAAGAGGCAAAAAAAAGGAAAATCTTTATGATTAACCATTTGGAACTTTTGGTGATAAGTGCATATGATACTGTATTCCTACATCAGGGATTTCACTATTCTGACTGGCAGTTTATCAATTGAAAGTTACTCACTGGTCACGAATGAAGATGCAGTATCCAAATTCAGTTATGGTAAACAGTTTGCTTAAAATCAGAACTGTTGCAATTTTATCACCTCTGGTTGACAACTATTGTTATATTATCTTCAAGAAAAGGGGCAAAAAAAACTGCTTGTACCAACAATGAATTATAATTATTAATTTATCTCCAATCAAAAATAAGTCTTCTAGGGGAAGTAGGTAATAAGACTTATGATAAGGGAAAGAGCTGAAAATTCTTCCTAATACTTGAGGTGATATAGAAAAAATTCAAACAGCAGAGCAACATTATTCTACATCATTCAACACTAGTATTTCACAACTAATATTTCAAGGGTCCCAAATGAATGGCAGGCAAAAGTATTCTATCGTATCTATGATCTTGTACATCCACGTTTACTGCTATAATCTTATATAACAGTATATAATAGGTGTCTTAGACCCAACCATCATCAGCTACATTATCAATAACCTCTCTCCAACATAAGGTCAGCAGTAGAAATGGTCAAGGATGATTCAGTACCATTCGTGACTCCTCAGATAATGAAGCAATCTGTGCCCATGTGTAGCAAGACCTGGATTATATTCAGGTTTGGGATGTAAAATGACGACAATCATTCTGAAACATTCTGTGCGGCTTTATGTAAAGTGAAAGAAAAATTCTTCCTATCTAAGGAAACTCAATAAATCAGTGGTTAGTATTGAAAGACAGAGATAAGCAGTGCATGTTAATTTACCTGTCCGATGTTTCACTTTTAGTCTTGACACCTACTGATTAACGAAACTAGATGCGTCAACATAAAACTGTAACGAATTGATAAGCAAATTTAAAGAGCGCTAATTCATTGCACTTTGATTTTAGAGCAGGTTGCTTCAGCGGAAGTGACTCCAACATTTTTATGACACTTCTGAATACAACACATTAAAAGTAAAAGTTACTTACAAAATTCATAATGGTTCCGATATTTCATGAAGTTGAAAATGATTTATTTTTCATTTCAAATGTTTTCCTTACATTTATTTTTCCTGTTTCCTCTTTCCCTTTACAGTTTCCTTTCCCTTTCCACCTACTGTCTTCCAACACTTACATTTTGTTATTTATGTGCTACTTTCAGCTCCTGTGTTTTTGTGTAGATAGAAGTGTAAGAATTGGAAAATAGTACTTCTGGCAAATAAGCGGCTTAGTCTTTGCTGCAAACCAACTTTACCATTACGTTGAGAAAGTAAATCTTTTTTTAAAAAGGTAATTATAAATATGTACATCAAGAATTGCATTAAGCATTAAGAGACAGATTTTTATGAAATCAGGACTCCATGGACCTTCAAAAATGGTAACTAGGACCCATCTCCAGCCCCCACTTCTGACAGTTTTGGTTGTTAGGGGAAAGAAGGAAGGAAACCTGAACACAACAGGGCTCTTTGAACGTATTGCTGAGTTCAAACAAACAATCTCATTTTGAACAGTCCAAAGATCTTAAATTGTAATGTGGAAGTGATGAATTGAGGGAATCGATGCACATTTTCTAGGTGAATTGACGAGGTCTGTATAACTGTCATGATCAAGTGTTTTTTTTCGGAAGCCTGGCTGTTTTGGTATTTTCTACTCAAGTTGTTCAGAGATGCTACTACACGACTCTGGAGCAGGTGGACGTAAATATTGGCCTTCTAGTTCAGAGATAGGGGTGTTCTGGCACAGCGGCAGTGTCCCTAAGGTAACATCGATTTTTCTGGCTGTTTTGAGCTGAGGACCTTCTAGCGTGTGAGGTGAACATGATAATTACTCCAACAACTGAAACAGCAATTTGGCTGCTTCTTAAAAAAATTATCCAGAAGTGCTCTTACACACAACTGAATGGTTTTGTTTTCCACATCACCAAATCACCTGTGGCTTTTTTTTTCATCTATTAACCATCACTAGTAAATCACCCTTGTTTTCCAATTAATTTCCGTGCAAAGCCCATTAAGAGCAATACAAATCATCGGAGGTGGGGGGGCGAAATCAGCCTGGCTGTTTAACTGTTTTTTGTCCCATTGCCAACAGCCTGGCTGTATTTTTTATTAACCTATTTTCTAATGTTATTACACACTTTTGGAACAGGTGGCACTTGAACCTTGGGCCTCCTGACTCAAAGGTAGGGATACTACCACTGTGCCATAAAACTCTGGGAGAATCTCAGATCAAAGCCAGCCTGGCTGTTCAAACTTAAAAGATAAATAGATTATAGCAGCAAGTTTAGAAAGAAACTCTGCTTAGCTGTTCAGATTGATAGACAAAGATTAGAAAGTGAAGTCTGGTCATACAGTTTCAGCAGAACTCTTTGTTGCATTGTCCCAAGGGCTTGCATTATGAATGATTAGCTGCATTTCAAAAGCTATAGTTAACTAAGCGGGCTGTTTTGAGTTCAGTTTGACCAACAACATGAATAGTATATTAAAGGATTAGCTGTCTTTGATAGGTGATCTGATTAAAAGTTTGTTTTTATAAGATATTAACAACCATTTGAGGAAATCTTAAACATATTAAATTGATTTTATGAATGATTTTGTTTTTAGAAATCAGTATTTAGGACTAAGAGTTTTATAAGATTGTTAGAAGTTTATCATTTTTCACTCCACATAGCTTCTGAAGTCTACCATAATGGTAACTTGGTGAGTGGCTGTGAAAGTATGGAAGGGATGAGGGGCAACTGTCCGAAAATCTGTGAAAGCAAACTGAATAGTGATTTTGGAATGGGAATCAAAAACTTAAATGTTTTTGAATTATTAAATTAGATCATTAAGTGACCTATTAAAATAACTGATATTTAATTATTGTTCAAGACTTATAAAATTGATCCACATTTATTATATAAACACAATACAAATTACAAATAGAATGGAAGCAAAGGTAAAATTTCCATAAATTGTAGCAAATCAATTCAATTCAATGAGCTTTGCTGCTCCATCTGCAAGATTAGTGAAGAAAAGTGCATTATTTGACAAGTTAAGTACAAACACAATGGAAATGCGCTAGCAGTTGTCAGTGAGCAAATCAATATAAATTAATTAGAATGCACAATTGTTTTGAATTATCACAGCAGCTGCGTTCGAACACGATAAATGATTACTTTTAATAACATACATTACATTTTAAATAGAAGAGCAGAGATTTCAGAAGCTATATTGACCCTTATTGTTTTATAATTTTCACATAAATGTTAACCTACAGTTAAGTCACTAGTACAATCTATTACACTTCTGTATAAACATGAGATGTTTGTTGGAGTTAGGACTGTTACAAGGCCAATATCCAAACATTAGAAATGCTCAGCAGTACAATGGAAGGATAACAAACCAGGCGCGCGAGCTTTCTCATTTTTTAAACTATCAATTCTTTTAGTAGGAAAGCCACGTGATGACAGAGTGTTCAGATACAGCTGCAGGAAGGCTTTGTCTTTCATTTCAAAGACAACATCTTTGACAGAATAGATCATGTGCAAGTGGTTTCCTTTTATTGTCTCAGACTCAGATGTTGCTGACCCAGTGAACAAAGGCAAGGATTAATGCTTGCAGGACAGAAAAGGAGCTGTTACAAATATCATTTGTGAACAATTATGATGAGAGTGAAGAGTTATGTATTAAGTCACAAAAATTAATTTGACCAGAAATGTCTCTAATTTTAGAACAGATATAAATTTTGCGATCGAAAGTGGTGGGCTGAACCTCTATTCCAATCCACTCACTCAAGCTGGGAACAGGACAAAGAAAAGTGAGGGCACAGCCACAAAGCAATGATCTGAAATACTCACTAGACAACTCACACAGCACAACTCAACTCAGTTGCCTTAGCTAGGAAAAGAAACGCAAAATTGATCTACCAGTTGGCCCAAGAGGACTGTAATTTTTAACTGACCATTTATACAGAGGCTGATCCTCTGTATAAGTTTTTCCCGTTGAGCTCAGTCTTGGAATGGTGGACAGAATCAGCCAATCATGATTATGATCGGTCTACCCACTGATGAAAATTATATGTGAACCAGTGAAGGTAGAATCCTAGAGGACTGTACGATGTTCCAGGTCATTTTCATGCTGTGTCCCTATGATAACACAATGCAACCCGTTCAGCTTTTTAAAGGATGTGATTGCTATTTAAAGCAGTCAATTTCTCTAGCTAGTAACTTAATGCAAAGACAGGCATTGAATTGTTTACCTTACACTTCAGGTCTGAAGAAAGCACCCTCTGTGTCCTCCACCTTGACAACAGCAAAAGAAACATGAACACTTAAAAAACAGAACTCTCCACACACAAGGCAAGCAAGAAAATATGGACTAGGGCAATCTGGCATATCCTACTCTGCCAATGATTGCTATTGTTCTGGCAATGTCCAAAGCAGCCAGTAAATGAAGGCAATGGGCGGGATCAGCACAAACAGAAAATAAGTACTTTCTATAAAACTCCTGTGTTTTCAAGCCAAAAGTTAAAGCATATTTTAAGAAAGCCAGGTCTGGACGCTGTTCACCTTAATGAAAGGAAATCCTCCTCTCTGACAGTTGTTGGGGTGCTAAGTGAAATGAGTTTTGAGACTCTCACTCAAATTCTCACTTAGGAAACAATATTCCATATTAAAATAAATTTTAAGAAAGTTTTATTTTATAAAAAGCACAATGATGGCTGGTGTGACTATTTTAGAACTTTCATACTGGTGCAACAAAAGTCAGCTCCTTCCCTCTGCAATTAATAAACATTATTTGAGTATATGTAGGAGCAGCAACATGTGAGAAAGTGTACGATTGCTTTTGTCAATAAAACTAAGTGATCACAAATTTAAAGACTTTCTATGACCAGATTTTATTTCTCTTTTTTGTCAAAATTACAGTTTTCATATCACATGTCAATATAATGCAAACACTGTTAAAAATAGAATAGGAATGAAAAACAGTGACTATTTCAAACACATGCACTACATGTTACTGTTGCTGCACTTTCAGAGCAATAATCTTTCATTCATTACCACAGGAATATGATGAAAAGCAAAAACTATCCTCAAAAAAATTACAAAATAAATAAACAAACAAACATAAAAGACTGAATTTAAGACCTTTCCAAAACTGAAGTACCAGTTGTGAAAGCATAATAAAGGATAAAAGAAAAATTACCCTTAATTACATTTCTGAAATCATTGCAAAGAATTCAGTTAGTTATAATAACATGAAAAGTTCATGCTGAGTATGGAAAATATAATCCTTCTATTTGCAGTATATTTCACTTGATTTTATAACTCCAATGCTATAGATAATGAGGTGAGGAGGATCATTACAGGAAGTTGGTCACATCATGAAGAATTCAGCAGGTGATTCCTGAGGAAAAATCTATTGTCATTTCCTGTATGACTGGCTGCCTACAAAAGGAACAAACAAGTTGAATTTAGACGTGAACAGCTGAACCCTGTTGTCTAGAAATCTGGCTTAATAAACACATTATTTGAGACAGCAAGTATGTGAATCTTTCAAAGCTGACATAAATGTGATTTGAAAAGTTGAGATATGGAATTCATCCACAGAGGGGACATTTGTTGGGTGCTAGTGTCCTAAACCTTTAATACGTGGGTAAGAATTGCATTGCAGACTACATAATGGTAAAGGCAAAAAAAAGTGTACTGTAACCGTAGGTATTAGCATTGTTTCAGACCCTTCATAAGATTGGTTCATTCCATGGTAGCCAACATCATCTACAATCTAACAGCAAAGTAACAACACATGAGATAAGATGTATATCAGGATATGACATGATGAGGTATATCTGGGTAAAGCGTCAGTTGTACATTTCTAATAAGTACTTTTCTGAATGCAGAGATGGAAGAGACAAAGCAGGGCACTTCCTGACACAGATCCACTCCCAGTTGCCACCCAGCTCCTTCTATAACCATTCAGTAAACCAAATGCTCTAATTTGCACCCAACTCCCATGACCATACACAGTGAGAGAAAGTAACTGCACTACAATTGATCTTACATTTTTAGAGGGCAGAGGAAAGTGGTGGTGCAAATTCCTAAAATGATAGAATTCATTACAGCACAAAAGACAATCATTTGGTCTTTTGTGCCTGCACTGACTCTCCAGAGCAGCAATTTACCCAATGCTATCCCTCTGCCTTCTCCCCTTAACCCTGCACCTTCTTTTTTAAATAATAATATACAACATCAAACCTAGACAATGTCCTGCCTGAACATGATTGCTTCTGATTTATCAAATATTTGGCTGAAGACAGTGCATGTCTTACAATGAACTCCCCATGCCTCAGTGCAGCGCTATCATGTGTCACGGGCTATAAAAACATGCAAGACAGTTCTGAGAACCATCACCACAGACCCCCAGATTTTGTGCCAAAACTTAAAAGATCCAAATGCTGAGGGCACCTACTTCAGCAGCCAGCAGTTACCCCATAACTCTAAGCAGCTGTTGGTGGAAACAGCACACATCTGTTCCCCTGTTCCATCAAAGCAACTTTTGCGAATCCCCAATCCTGACTGATGCATGGTCTTGAAACATGTGTTTGTGCTTGGTGCAGGCATGTTTGGGATTTCCATCTCAATCACAGTCCAAGTTCTATCAATGGCAACTTGATTCGCAATAATTAAAAAGGGCTGATCACTTTGTGAATGGGTTTAATAAGTTAATAATTACTGATTTTTAAAAAATCATTTATGAGATGAGTGTGTTGCTGGCAAGGTGACCATCTGTTGTATACATTTAATTGTCTTTGAATCCACCCAAATCACCTGCAGTCCATGTGTGAAGACACACCCTTTAAGTAGGAAGTTCCACAATTTTGACTCAGCAACGAAGAAGCAGCAATATATTTCTAAGGACCTTTGAGGTATGGTGTTCCCATGTGCCCATACTCCAAAGTGTTAAATGTCATGACAGTGATGCTATCAAAGAAGCCATATAGAGTACCTGCAGTACATACCATTGATAGTTCATATTGCATTATTTCTGTCTTTAGTCAAATTATTTTGCATGGTAATCAATCTTAAATAAGTGAAGTAGGTGAACAGATGCACAACGGGCCACTGCAATGTCTTTGGAGTCTTGGTTCACCCTTTGCTATTTGAAAATTATTTTGCTCAATAAGACAAATTAAATTATATTTAATGGTCTCTCATTGAAGTTACGCATGCTGGTGGAGTCTTAAATCTTTTTCACATGGAATCTCAATCTTCAACTGAGCTCATTCATTAAGCCTATAGATCAAATATTATTGATGTGCTCTAGTTCCTGCTTATGTTTTGAACGTGCAATATTTTGACTCATGGTCATGAATGCTGTCAACTGAACTGAGCTGAAACTGCTACAAAAGTTGCAGAAGTAATAAATATTGAAAAAAACCAGCATTCACAAAACATAAGTTGACTCACAGCTTTAAGAACAACAATGGTTCTCCCCAGAGAATAACATGATGAGGCTATTAAACAAACATGTTGACTGCTGCTGAGGAATAAAAATTAGTTGATAACCAAACTAGTCAAAACAGCCTCTCTGCAATTCAAAATATTTCAGTAACGTTTCCAGTTTAGAAAACAAAGCATAGCCATTCGAAAAAGTAGCAAAAATCTACTAATGCTTTTTGAAACGTGTGTTCCAACCATATTGTACATTTTCTGTAGTGCTACATTTCCTTCTCCACACTTTGATTTGCCAATGAAAGCAATAAGCAGGAAACAGCAATGCTTTATAAAAGGGGAGAAAAGACACGAGGAGCACACATTGTCAAAGTCAATAGTTCATGGTGCAAAATTACAGAATATAAAATTTGGCAATAAGTAGCATCAGATATTATGTTGTCTGCAGTTAAAGTGCATCTGACACAATAGCAGGAAAAACTATTGGAATTGTTTACTTGCTGAGCTTGTTTCTGTGTATTTTCAGTTGGTAACTTATCAAATCACTTTGCAGTAAAATTGGAAACCTGATTTTAAAAAAGTCCATGATGTATTTACGGTCTTCTAAACATAAATACTGCAGAGAGAGAACAGTACTTGCTTCGTGTGCAGCACTCACCAACAACAACTGGGAATCTGCCACAGATGACTGGTCTTACCAAAGAAATCCACATCCCATGAAAGAATTTATAAAAAATATTTCCACAGGCAAAACAAATTAGAATCCACATATAGCCCAAATGAGATCAAGGGCAGAATCTTATGCTTCCTTCAGGGTTGTTGGCAGGAAGACAAAATCTGGACCATGCTCACTGCCTGTCTGCTTGCTCCTATGAATATTTTACCCATGGTGGGAGGAAAACAGTGAATTACCCATTTGCCTGTGAGGCAATTGAGGTTCTTTATCAGAACTGCCTCACGTCATCTAGTACAAGAAAGGTCAGCTTTGTGGGCTGGGTGGGGTGCCTTTTAGTCAAGAATGCTGCGGCCAACAGAGGCCATTCCTCCTCCCTTCCAATCAAGATATCTCAGAACCCTCCATGTGCATTTTCACTCATTGGGTCCTTCCGGCCTGAACCTGGCATATCCCTGGACTTACTTTCAAGCCCGACTCCAAGCTGCTCATTTCTGGGGACTGCCTACCACCCGAGGGGCCACTGTTACCATGTGAATCGCCAGCAGTTATATCAGTGATGAGACTTTCTCTCCGATGGGGGCAGAAGGCCAACCACAAGACAATAAAATGTTAGACCCATTTCCAGTATACAATTAATCCCCAAAGATACACAGAAAAATTTATCGAATGGACAGCCATATTGCAAAATGATAGAAGTGCAGTAAAATCAATACCAGCAAAAACAGAAGACCATTGATCTGAAATGAGCAAAAAAAAATGTCTTGCATTTATACCGTGGTTTTCCTGGTAATGATTTGGGGATTGGGTTTGAATCCTACTAATGATGATGATGAGACCACTGTCATTTGTGGTGCAAGGAAGGAAACTGCCATCCTTAACTGGTCTGGCGTATATGGGGCAATAAATACTGGCCCAACCAGCAATACCCACATCCCAAGAAAGAATTTTAGGGCAGCACAGTGGTTAGAACTGCTGTCTCACGGCACCAGGGACCCAGGTTCGATTCCAACCCCTGGCAATTGTCTGTGTGGAGATTGCGTATTCTCCTTGTGTCTGCATGGGTTTCCTCCAGGCACTCCAGTTTTCTCCCACAGTCCAAAGTTGTGCAGATTAGGTGGATTGACCATGCTAAGTTGCCCACAGTATCCACAGATATGCAGACTAGGTGGATTAGCCATGAGAAATGCAGGGTTACAGGGCTGGGGTGGGGGGCGGAGTCTGGCTGGGATGGTCTTTGGATGGGCCGAATGATTCTATGAACAGAGCCATTTCACATGCAATGTTGAGTACCCAGCTACCAAATTATTTTTTCATATTGCAACTAAGCGAGAAAAAGCAAACAGGAAAGTAGGACTCGTATCCAAGCACTAATGTCCTCCTGCTATAGGGTAGGACGTGCAGATAGGAAAGAAAGTAAGTGAACAATAGAGAAACTGAAGAGAGAGGGAAAAAGTTAAACGAGGAAAAATATAAAGCAGAGAATTAAAAAACAAAGACAAAAGCTGGTGGCAAAATATGCATTATGTTTAACAAGCCTATCTGAATTTAGGTGGACTAATAAGACTGTTCAAACATCCTATGTTTCAAAAATAAGCTGATAACTGTCTTTACCCAACATCTTATATGTGTCCTTTTTAATAGGTATCACCAGGTAGCATTCAGGAATGAGAAACAAATGGATTTTTTCCCTTCTTTTTTTCTTGTTGTCTGTCCAGGGGCAATGCTAATTTCAGGTGGTAAAGATGAAACGTCTTGTTAATACTGATAGTTTGTAGATCATTAAGGAAATATTTGGATATACCTTTAGAACAGCTGCACAGATGATCAATGAAACATGCATCACAACAAAAAGAGGTATGAACACAACATAATCTTTAGTGCATATTGCAAGAATGTAATTGTGCGGCTAATGCTAGTGGAATGATTAATTTCCTACAAAAGATTCAGGTGAAATTAACAATGATGGGGGGAAGAGCAAATACTAACATTTCCATCCATCATGGTGCCCTAAATGCTACCGCTTTGTAATGAAGAAACTTTGGCATGGGAACCAGGGAGGCTCTATACAAACTTAAGCTTCCTCCCTTCTCTTTATTACTCACTCTGTCTGCTTCTGTTAGAGGATCCTGCAGAACCTGGACGGCTTGTCTGTTGAGGACTGGACTGAGAAAACTGAGGGGCAATTGTTGGAGTCTTGATCTTTTGTGGACTGGTAGATACATTTGGAGTTCTAGGAATCTTGGGCCTACTGTCAAATGCAAGTTCATAATCATTTTGCCTACAAGGGCAGAAACAACAGAATGGATGAACAAAGTTAATCAACAGCACATCTTCTTAACTTTCAAGGTTAAACTAATTCTGTCAATAATGCCAGAAAATGTATTGATGCTGCTCCCCTTTTTTCACATAATAGAAAAAACAAACTTTAAACAATTAAGTACTGGAAAAAGACCATTATAAGATGTTATAATTTCAAAACAAAAATCAAAAGAACTGTGGATGTTGTAAATCAGAAAGAAAAACAGAAATTGCTGGAAAAGCTCAGCAGATCTGGCAGCTTCTGTGGAGAGAAATCAGAGTTAACATTTTGGGTTGAGTGACCCTTGCTTAGACAAACAAAAACTTGCTGGCAATGCATGCTCATCAATGCTGAAGCTCTTATACTTTTCATGTTACGAAAGAACCCACCAGACAGTTTGTTCTTTTCTAAACATTTGTAAGAGATCACAGTTTTCCATTGGAACTATTAAATGAAATGGAAATTAGACTGTTTTAACTGAAATATCAGGAGAATTATACAACTTAAAAATATCTAGTGCTGCATATTGTTGAGTGATGCAATAAGTGAGGGAGAATTCGAGACTGAGTGGCAATTCTCCCATAAACTGTGCAGCTTAATGCCTGCACAGTCACCCAGAGGTCCTGCTCACATCAAATGGTGTGCTAATCTGTTTACAGATCTCAGAGTTGCACACACACACCTCAAAGAATTGGGGGAATGTAGCCGTGCAATAGAAAGAATTTTTTGAGTTAAGGAGATTATGCCTAAACTGAAGAACGATCCAGAATGGAGAAGAACTATAGATAACAGCGTGTCATCACAGCTATAACCTGAAAGGCTATGAGAAAATAACTTTCACCCTTGTTTTCTAGACTTTGGATCTTCAAATTTATTTATACTGTCTTTCTTCTTATTGCACCCATTTATCCAGCTTATTCGTGATTGAGTGTGTATATAGATTTGGGGGTTTTGAACGGGTATTGTTTAAATTATACAGTAGTAGGTTATAAATCCTTTTTTTGCTCTGCTATTGTTAAAGTTAATTGTCTTATAACAAATAGAGTAATCGTCTGTGCATAACAAAACCTGGTATGAATTACTTTTATCCTGAATAGCAGTCTGTTAGGCAAAATGGTCACTTCGGTGACCTTATCTGGATCTTATACATTCATAAATTTTGAGACAGCTTGTGGAACAGTAGGACAAGACTTTTGATGCACCCTTCCCAGTTAAGCTGTAACACAATAAAATATTTTAGGAAGTTCTTAAGTAGTTGAACTTTACATTAGTTACATTGCTTTTGCTTCCCTTCAGGTGCAGTACAAAACTACTTCAACAGGATATAGTACCATCAGATCAGTGATTTGAAATCCTCTAAGTGGGTTTTTGTAATGATGCAGATACCAAAAGTACAAAGTACAGTTAAAAAGCCATAACTCAGCTGGAAAGTCTGCAGGCATTGCTGATTCTTTAACTTGACAGAAAGGTTTGCAGGGTAAAGAGAGAACGAAGGTAAAATGTAGGGAAGGGTCCACAATTATAAATCTACTATTTATGCTCAGCAACTTCAATCAGTTTTGCCTCAACCATGCTAAGGTTAGAGGACAGAGGTCAAAGTGAGGAAAAAAAAGGAGGGAGGAGTGCTCATCTGATTTCTTCTTGTCAATTTAAAATGGAAGGGAAGTCGGTTGGATCATATTTGGACCTTGAAATAATTTCCGCTACCTTGCAGAATTTTTTTCTTGTCGTCTGTCCAGGGGCAATGCCAATTTCAGGTGGTAAAGAGGAAACGTCTTGTTAATACTGATAGTTTGTAGATCATTAAGGAAGTATTTGGATATACCTTTAAAACAGCTGCACAGACGATCAATGAAACATGCATCACAACAAAAAGAGGTATGAATACAACATGATCTTTAGTGCATATTGCAAGAATGTAATTGTGCGGCTAATGCTAGTGGAATGATTAACTTCCTACAAAAGAATCAGGTGAAATTAACAATGATGGGGGGGGAAGAGCAAATATTTACAATTTTCAAGTACACTTTGAGAAAAAGCTGATAAAAAAAACTTTTCTTGTACAGTACCTGTGCACTTTAGTATTTACATGATCTCCTCACCTGATAGATTGTCTATTTAATCTGTCAAAAGATCTGATACCAAGCGAGCTTGTGGCTGCTGAAAGATCCTGATCAAAATCTTCAACTTGAGAACCCACCTGTGACGTATTGCAATTAAAATCTGTCAAGTAAAAATACAATAAAAATGTTTCCATCAAAAAATTAATGTTTTGAACAGTTCAGTCCTAATAAAACTTCTCCACAGTTTTGGGCATCATAATTGCAAAATTATATTCATGCATGAAGGGAAATTCAGAGAGTTTCGCATAAGGAATGATAATAGTCTAGCGAACATAATGGTTCACATGCTGCTGGGAACACATATCATCTATAGAATACAGCTTGTTGATTAAATTTGGTTACAGTGTTGGATTGAAAGCCGAGAGTTTTGATTGAATGCCTTACAGTGTTGGTAATAAATTTCAGATTCTTATTGTCTTGGGCAATTAGCACTCAATCAATCACTGCCTACTGAATTTGCAAAAAGAGACTCTGATTCAGCATCTCATCCTCTCACTGTTTCCTGGCATCAGTTATGAGTCCAATCATGTTTGTTATTTTCAAACTGCTGTTCTGGATTCTGTCTTGAATACATCAAGGTGGACAGGAAGTTTAGAAAGTTTCTAATCCTGGATAACTTTGGTTGTGAGACATGAAGTCTTGCTTCTGTTATGATTTCAGCTGATGGTAATAATGGACAGTCATATCCCAGAATGAGATCTGGCTCAAAGGATCAGAAGTTTTATTTTTGCTATTTATTTATCTTGATGGTCAGTCCCTGAAAATATTCACAAGAGGTTGCCAATGTACTTTTAACAAAAGAATATAAACGTTTCGTACAGGAACAAGAAACAATGTTACACTATAAGTAACTATTTGAAAGTCTTATTACAAATACCAGAAATAAAGATTCAATCCTTTTACCCTCAAAAACAATGCTCCCATCCCCACTTTAAATTTTCTTGTTCAGTTGACATGGCTGTACTCAGCTTCTTTTTAGCAAGATTCCACATTTGCTTGTTTCTATCTTCTTTAGTTAATGTCTCTTCCTGAGACCCTTAAACAAACTGTGAACTCAGCTCACTTGTTTCTCAACGTAAGTTCTTTAAAGTTATGACTTCCACAGTTTTCGGCTTCTGGCATTTTCCTCTAAACCACTCAGACTTCTCCCCAGCCCCAACTTGCTTTGAATTCTATTTCAGCTGTTAAGGACTTCTGCTCTCTGACTGAAGTGGGAAATTGTGTCTCACTAACTTGATTAAGTTTTTTTGAAGACATGACAAAGAAGATTGATGAACACAGAGTGGTAGATGTCTATATGGACTTCAGTAAAGTGTTCATGATCGTTCTGCATGGTACAGTGGTTGGTAAAGTCAGATCACATGGGATCCAGGGGGAGCTAGCCAAATGGATATAAAATTGGCTTGAAGGTAGGGTGGTGGAGGAGGGATGTTTTTTGGACTGGAGCCCTGTGACCAACGGTGTTCTGCAGGGTTTGGAGCTGGGTCCACTGCTTTTTGTCATTTGTATAAATTATTTCAATATGAATGTAGGAGGTACTGTTAGTAAGATTGCAGATGATACCAAAATAGATGGTGTAGTGCATAGTGAAGAAAAAGATTTTCTCAGCATTCACTAGGACCTTGATCAGATGGGAAATGGGCTGAGGAGTGCCAGACGGAGTTTAATTTAGGTAAATATGAGGTGTTGCATTTTGGAAAGTCAAACCAGGGCAGGAATTATGGTAGGGCGTTGGGGAGTGTTGCCGAACATAGATCTAGGTGCAGGTGCATAGTTCCTTGAAAATGGAGACACAGGTAGACAGGATGATGAAGAAGGCATTTGGCATGCTTGCCTTTGTTAGTCATAACTTTGAGAATAGAAATTGGAATGTCATGTTTGGGCTGTACAGGACATTGGTGAGGCCACTTCTGGAAAACTGCACAATTGTGGTTACCCTTATAGGTAAGATGTTGTTAGACTTCAGAGGGTGCAGAAAAAATTTACAAGGATGTTGCTGGGACTGGAGCGTTTGAGCTATAGGGAGAGGCTGAATAGGCTGGAGCTTTTTCCCTTGGAGTGTTGGAGACTGAGGAGTGACCTTAGAGGGGCATGGATTGGGTGAATAGCCATGGTCTTTTTCCTGGGGTGGGGGAGTCCAAAACTAGAGGGCATAGGTTTAAGGTGAGAGGGCAAAGATTTAAAAGGGTCCTAACAGGTAACTTTTTCATGCAGAGGGTGGTGAGTTAATGGAATGAGCTGCTGGAGG
This sequence comes from Rhincodon typus, assembly GCF_021869965.1. Taxonomy (NCBI): domain Eukaryota; kingdom Metazoa; phylum Chordata; class Chondrichthyes; order Orectolobiformes; family Rhincodontidae; genus Rhincodon; species Rhincodon typus. The sequence continues at coordinate 31,598,616 of NC_063344.1, forward strand.
AAGTGGTGGAGGCTGATACAATTACAACACTTAAAAGGCATCTGGATGATTTTATGAATTGAAAGGGTTTACAGTGATACAGAGTCATACAACACGGAAATAGACCCTTTGGTTCAACCAGTCCATACCAACCATAGTTCCAGATTAAACTAGTCTCACCCACCCGTGCTTGGCCCATATCCCTCTAAACCTTTCCTATTCATGTACTTATCTAAACGTCTTTTAAACATTCTAACTGTACCCGCATCCACCACTTCCTGGAAGTTCATTCCACTCACGAACCACCCTCCATGTAAAACAAAAAATTGCCCTTCATGTTTTTTTAAGTCCCTCTCCCTCAACTTAAAAATATGTCCCCTAGTCTTGAAATCTCCCATCCTAAGGAAAAGACACCTACCATTAACCGTATGTATACCTTATTACGATTTTGTAAACCTCTATAAGGTCACCGGCTTGAAGGGAAATGTGCACATGCTATTGTTTCAAACCATCAACTGCCCTCGTCCTCTAGGTGATGGAGATCACAGGTGTAGAAGGTACTGTTGAAGAAGGCTTGGTGAATTACTGCAGTGCATCTTGTCAACAGGTACACACTACTGTCACTATGTATTGATAGTGGAGAGAGTAAATGTTTACAGTGGTAGATGGGGTGATGATCAAGTGAGCTTTGTTCTGGATGGTGGCATGTGTTGTTGGAGCTGTACTCTACAGGCAAGTAGAAAGTATTCCACAACACTCCTGACATGTGCATTATAGTCAGTGGACAGGCATTGGGGAATCAGGAAGTGAGTTACTGTAGAATTCCCAGATTCAGATTGTTCTTGAAGCTATTATTTATATGACTGGTCCAGTTCAGTTTCTGGTCAACGGTAACTCCCAAAATGTTGGTGGTGACCAAAGTAATACCATTAGAAGTTTAGGAGCGATGATTAGACTCCCTCTTCTTGGAGATGGCTCATTGCCTGACATTTATGTAGTACACATGTTACTTTCCATGGATCTGCCCAAGCCTGGATGTTATCCAGGATTTAGTGCATACAATCACAGACTGCTTTTGTAACCGAGGAATTATGATCAGTACGAAACAATGTGCAATCATCAGTGAATACCTCCACTTCTGACCTCATGTTGGAAGCAAATTCAGTGATGAACCAACTGAAGATGTTTGTTTAGGCCTATGACGGCCCTGAGAAACATCTGCACTAATATCCTTGGGCTGAGGTGATTAGCCTTCAGCAATTTTGACTACCTTCTGTTCCACCATGCAATCATCAGCAGGTATCCCCCATCTCTTATCTCACAACGCCCCAGTCTCAGCCAATTAACCAACTATGCAAATCTGTGTAAAAAAAAAAAATTGCCCCTCATGTCATTTTAAAATCTTCCTCCTCATGTTATCTTTTTTGTTACTATCCATGAGGCTCCTTGGTATTCCAGTCTCCATACAACAACCCTGCCCTCAGGCAGAAGATACAGAAGCTTGAGCACACGCACAAGCAGGTTCAGGAACAGCTTTTTCTCGGCCGTTATTAGACTGATGAATGGACTCTCTAGCCTCAAATAATGCTGATCTGGCTAACGGTAATCTCGCCTAGTGCATGCACTGTGCAATGTAACCCGTATGCCTGCAAGTTTTTTTAAAACCTTTGATCTGTACATCCTTGCTTACTACAATCTGCCTGTACTGCTCATAAACAAAGCTCTCCACTGTACTCTGGTACATATGACAATAAATCAATCTATTAATCGTCCTGTCCACTGTTTTTCAAGTCATTTCATACTACTGTTAACATGCCCACTTCACCTCTAGAAGCTTGGCTTTGTAAATTTTCATAGCCTTAATGGCCCTATATGCTTCCCATGCAGACGCCAGAATGACAGTGATCTGCGATAACCCTTCCTCTCAGAGTTATGAGTCATCTCTCATTCTATATGAGGTCCCACTAATTTATCTAGAATTGTCCCTTAATAGTGTAATCACTTGCTCAATGACTTAGTGCAATTAAACACATCCCCAGATCTGAATTGCCCACTATCACCTGGACCAGCTAGGTAGCCCCCAGTTATTACTGCCCAAACTTCTGGGAATAGTCATGGCTACCAAACCGGGCTGACTCAGAGGGACAGCTGACTTACCATAGCCCAATGCCCCCCAGAGTGATCTTTCCACAGCACACTGACTGTCCTATTTGTAAATCCTGGACTGGTTTTACTTGACCTGCAAGACTGGCTATGGCCATTCCCTGGACTATAAGGACACACACAGATCACCAGATTCCGGCAGGACCGATCACAGTCAGTCCCCTGAACTGGAACTGGAAAAATTCCTCGAATCACTATAATGGCACCCCCGACTAGCTGTGGTCCTCCTTCATCCCACTAAGGACTACTCTCCTTTGATGTTCACACAAGACAATTCACTTGAAACACTTGTGTTTGCCGCTAAGCTGCTGGAACATAACTGCAAATGTGAAGTTAATGCAGCACGGTGCGATAGAAGTGACACATCCATCCCAGTGACTGTTCAGTGTTCCCCACATTGACAAGCTGCCTGCCTACACAATTCAGATCACTGAGTTTCTTTTTGATTTGACAAGGTCCAGTGAACCTTGCTTTTAATGGTTTGCCAAAGACTGGTAACAACAATAATAGAGATAACAAGGTGTAGAGCTGGATGAACACAGCAGGCCAAGCAGTATCAGAGGAGCAGGAAGGCTGACGTTTCGGGCCTAGACCCTTCTTCAGAAATGGGGGAGGGGAAGGGGGATCTGAAATAAATAGGGATAGAGGGGGAGGCGGATAGAAGATGGATAGAGGAGAAGATAGGTGGAGAGGAGACAGACAGGTCAAAGAGGCGGGGATGGAGCCAGTAAAGGTGAGTGTAGGTGGGGAGGTAGGGAGGAGATAGGTCAGTCCAGGGAGGACTGACAGGTCAAGGGGGCAGGATGAGGTTAGTAGGTAGGAGGTGGGGGTGGGACTTGAGGTGGGAGGAGGGGATAGGTGGGAGGAAGGACAGGTTAGGGGGGCAGGGACAAGCTGGGCTGGTTTTGGGATGCGGTAGGGGGAGGGGAGATTTTGAAGCTTGTGAAGTCCACATTGATACCATTAGGCTGCAGGGTTCCCAAGCGGAATATGAGTTGCTGTTCCTGCAACCTTCGGGTAGCATCGTTGCGGCACTGCAGGAGGCCCAGGATGGACATGTCGTCTGAGGAATGTGAGGGGGAGTTGAAATGGTTCGCTACTGGGAGGTGCAGTTGTTTAGTGCGAACCGAGCGTAGGTGTTCTGCAAAGCGGTCCCCAAGCCTCCGCTTGGTTTCCCCGATGTAGAGGAGGCCACAACGGGAACAGCGGATGCAGTATACAACATTAGCAGATGTGCAGGTGAACATCTGCTTGATGTGGAAAGTCTTCTTGGGGCCTGGGATGGGGGTGAGGGGGAGGTGTAGGGGCAGGTATAGCACTTCCTGCAGTTGCAGGGAAAAGTGCCAGGTGTGGTGGGGTTGGAACGGAGTGTGGAGCGGAGAAGGGAGTCCCGGAGAGAGTGATCCCTCCGGAAAGCAGATAAGGGTGGGGAGGGAAAAATGTCTTTGATGGTGGGGTCAAATTGCAGATGGTGGAAGTGTCAGAGAATGATGCGTTGGATCTGGAGGTTGGTGGGGTGGTACGTGAGGACGAGGGGGATTCTGTTTTGGTTGTTATTGCGGGGACGGGGTGTGAGGGATGAGTTGCGGGAGACATGGTCGAGGGCGTTCTCGACCACTGAGAGGGGGAAGTTGCGGTCCTTGAAAAACGAGGACATCTGAGATGTACAGGAGTGGAATGCCTCATCCTGGGAGCAGATGCGGCGGAGGCGAAGGAATTGGGAATAGGGGATGGCATTTTTGCAGGAAGGTGGGTGGGAGGAGGTGTATTCTAGGTAGCTGTGGGAGTCGGTGGGCTTGAAATGGATACCGGTTTCTAGGTGGTTGCCAGGGATGGAGACAGAGAGGTCCAGGAAGGAGAGAGAGGTATTGGAGATGGTCCAGGTGAACTTGAGGTTGGGGTGGAAGATCTTGGTGAAGTGGATGACTAACAATAATACCTTGTTTTCAGCAAAAAAGCTCGAGTTTAGGCTCTTTTTTACCTGCTCTTGTTTTTATTTATTTGTTGAGCACTTAACCAATGCTTTTTGGGTTTCTCTCAGATATTTGATAGAGCGGTCAAAAGTGTAGTCTCTGAGCTTTGGTTTATAAATTTTTATTTTATTCTGATTTAATTTCTGAGTCGGATGTTTGGTATAATTCTCTCTACTCAGGATCCATTTGTTGTATTTCTACTGAAGAAGATGATAGAAAATGAGACAGAAATGTTGAATCTCTTTCTGATCCTTTTTATTTTCATATTTAAAGGTTATGTCATTTCTCTTTCTCATAGATCCCTCTAGTTCCTGCCTAATTCCATGTGCTGAAGATCAAGTCTTAATAAACGAGAAATAATGTTTTCTCTTACTTCAGTAACTGAAACCACTGATCCTATACTATTGATTTTTCTCTTGAAGATTCCACGTAAGTCTGATTAGGTTTCTTCATATGATTCTAAATTTGAATTGACATGCCTCAGGGACAAGCTCCTAAACAGTGAGTATTGTTTATTTTTCATTTTCATGCTCTGCAGATTGTGACAAACTGATATACACATTCATAGCTGTACCTGTCAAAACATTCTATTACACTAAGATACAAAATTCAATTTCACCTTCCCAACTATCTTTTCAAATTTGTGAAAAATCTTTCTACTCCATCCACTGTAAATTTAGGCACTCGATGTAGTTTTCCAGTTGTATCTAAACTGTCATTGGAATCAAAAACATTATCTTTTTCTTCCTTTCTTCTGAGTTTTTCTCGCTCCAAGCCAAGCTCTCTGATTTCTCCAGAGATAGTAGGAACTGCCAATGCTGGAGTCCGAGATAACAAGGTGTGGAGCTGGACAAACACAGACCTGAAATGTCAGCTTTCCTGCTCCTCTGATGCTGCCTGGCCTGCTGTGTTCATCCAGCTCTACACCTTGTTATCTCTGATTTCTCCCTCTCTTTGAAGAGGCCTTCCTAATTCTACTTGCCTTTCAATTTCTCTTTATTCTTCTTTCTTTTTTACCTCAAGTCTTCTCATTTCTGATTGAATCTCAGCTAATTTAAGCAGTGACATTTCAACTTCAGGTTTCCCTCTTCCTAATTCTAAATGGTACATATTTACTTTAAGCATATGAGACCTAGCTTTTATTTCTACCTTGAAGTTACCTGCTAACTCCCTCAGTTTAGTCTTAGTCAAATATTTCAAATAGTTCAGTGTTATGTCTTTTACTCCTCTTCCCCTCAAAACATTTGTAACATTCAAAGTCATTTTGAAAGGCCAACAGCGTAAAAACTTTACCACAACACTCCTGTTTCAAATACTGATGTCTTTAAAAAGGTTCACGGATCTCACTTAAATTCAATGAAGACTGATCGTGCACATATTTTGTTATGATTCCAGTGATGTAAATACTGGACAAATCAAATTACAGAGTGAAAACTGAGTTGACAGATTGTAAGTTTATTTTTTGCTGTTGGTTACTTTGGTAATTAATTTCTTGCACATGCACGTAAGTCTGCGAATATAACGAAAGCAGGCACCTTTATTACACAAAAAACCTCAAAACTTTATACATATATGCATAGAAGACAATTTGCAAAGATCTTAAAATAAACAACTAAACAAAATCTCAGCCAGTTTCCTACCAATATCCACAGAAATATCACTCCTATCTCAACACTTTGAATTTCTTACTGAACTAACTCTTCTCGGTTCTCGTTGCATTACTTAAATAGTTTTACAACTTCTTTCCAGGTCTGTTGACATGAACCCTTTCTCAACTATAATGGCTTAAACCTCTTTTCAGTTCTAACAATGTGAAGAGTTCTACACAAACTCTCCGAGCATTGACACTTCACAAACTGAATTGACTTCTGGACGCGGACAATACGAAGGTGGGTCGCGTTGTGGACAGTGCAGAGGGCTGTTCTAGGTTACAAAGGGACATTGACAGGATGCAGAGCTGGGCTGAGAAGTGGCAGATGGAGTTTAACCCTGAAAAGTGTGAGGTGATTCATTTTGGAAGGACAAACTTGGAAGCAGAATACAGGGTTAACGGAAAGATACTTGGCAGTGTGGAGGAGCAGAGGGATCTTGGGGTTCATGTTCACAGTTCCCTGAAAGCTGTCACCCAGGTGGATAGAGTTGTTAAGAAGGCTATTGGTGTGTTAGCTTTCATTAATAGAGGGACTGAGTTCAAGAGCCTTGAAGTTATGCTCCAGCTATACAAAAGCCTGGTTCGGCCACATCTGGAGTATTGTGTCCAGTTCTGGTCACCTCATTACAGGAAAGATGTCAAAGCGTTGGAAAAGGTGCAGAGGAGATTTACCTGGATGTTGCCTGGAATGGAGGGAAGGTCTTACGAGAAAAGATTGAGAGACCTAGGGCTTTTCTCTTTAGAAGGTTGAGAGGTGACGTGATAGAGGTGTACAAAATGTTCAGAGTTATAGATAGAGTGGACAGCCAGAGACTTTTTCCTCGGGTGGAGGTCGCAATTACGAGGGGGCATAGTTTTAAAGTGAGTGGAGGTAGATACAGGGCAGACGTCAGAGGTAGGTTCTTTACTCCGAGAGTGGTAGGGGCGTGGAATGCATTGCCGGAGAGGGTAGTGGAGTTGGCCTCATTAGGGGCAATTAAGCGGCTATTAGATAGGCATATGGATGATAGTATAAGGTAGGGGTGGAAGTTAGCTAGACCTTAGGTTTAGGGTAAAAGTTTGGCACAACATCATGGGCCGAAGGGCCTGTACTGTGCTGTACTGTTCTATGTTCTGCTAGACTGAACTGAACTGAAAACTTGATTCAACTGCCAGGAAGAAAATTGTTCTTCTGTCTGAACTAAACTCTTCATTCTTCTGAACTGAAGTAAAAAACCGAACTAAAGGTCTCTGATCTGTTTTCTCTCTCTGTCATAAACTCATCAGTAAAAACACTTCATCCATTAACACCATAATTGTTCTACTAGGCATATATGCTTTCTTAGTAATTATGTCTCTATTTCACTGTTCCAAAAGACCTCTTAAAAGAAGTTACTTTCATATAACTGAAACCACACATCTGTCTCTATTTTAAGAAACCAAATCTCAAATCATGACATTATATGTTAGATAAAAACCAAAAGAACTGCGGATGCTGTAAATCAGGAACAAAAACAAAGTTGCTGGAAAAGCTCACAGGTCTGGCAGCATCTGTGGAGGAGAAAACAGAGTTAACGTTTCGGGTCTGGTGACCCTTCCTCATTATATGTTAGACACCTTTTATCACAGCTAAGAAAGCAATGAGAGCCACAGTGACTAGAAGCTCGTAGGTCAGAGCAGAAGTGAATGAATGGGTGCTACGAAAGCAATGCGAGGTAGACAGAGACTGGCAGCTTCCAAGTAAGTGCAAGATGAATGAACGCTAAGAAAGTAAGCCAAGAACTATAAGAAGCATCCTCTGCAGATGGATGGGATGCATGTAAGTCTTTGCTACAAAGTGACCTGGCAGAAACATGCATATTGTAGCCACCCTTGAGCTCAAATATAAAGTGACGATGAACTGAAGTGGTGTGAAGACTGATCTGAGAGCAGGCATGATGATGTGATCAGGTGGGTTTTTAAGAATGCTGACTTAAGTGGACAAAGGGTCGAAGAAGATAATGCCTTTGGAGAATGCAATAACATCCTGCTACATTATAACTAAACGATAGCTGTCAGGTACCAGTTGTGACTTAAATGTCACCAATTTACACCATCTAGTTTTTTGGGGTATGAGAGGAAAACTGGAAATTGCATAGAAAAAGGAGGTGACAGCAAAATGCTAATTTCACTGTATTAGTAATTGAGAGCCATTGGCCACAGGTCCCTCTACCATTGACACTCAGGAGCAGAAATGTGTACCATCTGTAAGATGAACTGCAGAAATTCACCATAGATCATAAGACAGAACCTTCTAAACCAATAGACACTACCATATACAAGGACAAGGGTAGCATTTACATGGAAATACCACCACCTGCAAGTTCCCCTCCAAACCACTCACCATCCTGACTTAGAAATACATCACTGTTCGTTCACTGTCGTTGGGTCAAATATCCTGGAATTCCCCCCCTAAAGGCATTGTGGGTCTACCTGCAGGACAAAGACTGTAGAGGTTCAGGAAGTCAGCTCACCACCACATTCTCAAGGGCAACTAGGGATGGGAAATAAATGATGACCCAGCTAGTGACGCCCACATCCAAGAGTGATTTAAAAAGGTGGTCTTAGGACATAGTGAAATTTGAATTCAAAAAAATATGGAATTAAAACAACTAGATTAATGGTGATCAAGTAACCATTGTCCATTATTGTAAAAACCCATGTGATCCATTCACATACTTTAGTGAAAAATCTGCCATCCTTACCTGATCCGGCCTATGCATGACTTCAGAGACTCATAAATATAAATGACTCCCAATCGGCCTAAAATTTTTACTAAAATGAACTGGAAATCTGATCAGTTCAAGACCAATTAGGGATGTGTGATAAATGCTGACCTTGTCAGCAGTAACCAATCCTATGTAAGGATAAATCAAGCCGAGTTGGGCTTTAGTGAGATGCAATTGCACGGAAATAAAGTAATCACCACTCAATAGTCAGGTTCTGATGTCTCCATTTAAGTCTTGAGAGGAAAATTGCAAAATATTTCTTGATATAGAAATTCTGATCTTTGTCATTCTCATTGTTTCTTCCCATCTTTGCTTACACCACTTTAAGGAGGGGAATTCCAACCAATATATTTCTACAAGTTCCACTTAATCTGTATCTCATTTGGCATTAAGTAATAAACATTCCCCTTCTTGGAATTTTAAACAATCAAATGGTTTTTTTGACTTACTGACAGGAGAGGCCCCAAAGCCAGAATTACTTCCTCTACTTCCACTTCGAGTAGGGGGTCGAGAGCTTTGACATGAATAGAGGTTGCTGTCAGTGCTGGCGCTTCTACTTTCATGTTTATTTGGTGCAGTTCCCAACCTATAAAATATATAGAAAGTAAAATCTTGATAAATGTTGTGTACGCGTAATAAAAAAACTGCACGCAATGAAAAAGTGCTTAAAAGTGTAGAGAAATTAAAATTAAGCAGTTCTTCAATTCATAAATACCTAAAATTTTACAGCAAGTTATGTTTACTTAATGTCTTTACATTTTAAAAATAATTTTCAGTGTTATTCTTCTTGGATTTGCTTTCTCATTTCTTTCCTTCAGGAGTAGGTAACCATAGTGATGGAGTATAATTTTGCTTGTTTCAAACTGTTTGAAATTATATAATTTTACAATACATGCACGTGAATTAAATGATGCATTATTGAATGGATAATGATTTGTTCTGTATCTGATGTGACTACAACTTTACAGTTCACATAAACGTTAAATATCAATCTAATAAGTATTTTTCATTTCTTATTATGGTACTGCAATGCCTGAAAGATATAAAAATTCACATTGCTAGGTGTTAGAAATGGGAGTAAAATTGTTGCAGTTGGGTGTTCTAAATTAAAACTGTCAACACACAACTACTTTTATTATACAATACAAATTATAAAATGCTGTATGTTAAGTTTTCTACCAAATAATGTTATCATGAAAGAAAACAAAGTATTGTTACATTCCTATATTCAGTGTTTTTCAGACTACTCACAATGTGTAACCCACTCTGTGCATGCTGGGCGTAACTGGTCGTCGGAGAGGTTCATCAACACTTTCATTCAAAAGTGGCATTGGCTTTCTCTTGGCCTTCATTGTGTTTGTCATTATCTGCCAAATAATAGAAAACCCCTTGTCATAATGTCTGAGACTGCACATTTTTCACATTATTGTATTATGATAATGTGCAATGCTCACGACATCTGTTTGAAATTCACGTAGTTTCTCAGTTATCAACTGTTGCCAAGAAGCCAGGAGATTTCTACATATATGTAGTCAATGAAAGTTTATTTAATAATTTATATATTTAGAAAATAGTGTTTAATACACTAAAATATTTTATTGAGCAACAATACAATTTTCTCAAACTGTCCTTCTATTCTGATTCTGATATTCTGATATTTCGGATCCAAAATTCAAAGAAGGCTCTTAATGGGATACGCCTGTAAATTAATGTTAATAATAACTGTTAGTTTTAAATAGTCAATTTTTTTCCCCTCAATGTAAAATACATTCCATGCCAAAATAATTAGTGTTGTTACAGGAGAAAAAGTCTGTGTCAGCAGGGTAATCGAGCTAAATGGTACAGAAGAACTTTATATTGCTTTGAAACTAAATTGATCCCCTTTCAAAAGCTGTTTTTTTACAGAGATATGTCTCACAAATGTCCTAATCCAAAAATCATAGTTTTATTTCACTCCTGTGTATGACAGTACAAATGAATCATCAGTTAATACCCACCATCTGAACACAACTGAATACTCAAATCATTCTACAGTGAGCAACTGATGCCATTCTCAGGCCAAATAAAGCTGCTTGTTGGCATGGCTGCTACACTAGTGACGATGATTTGCTTTAGCCTGATTGAAAATAGTTTTCAATTATAATTGGTGTTATGTTCTTTGCTCTGTGATATAGTCCAGCAATATGTCCTTCAAGTGAAAATATTAAAGGTTTTATTATAATGGAGCTTCTTGAAATGCTGCCGCTGGGCTAACATTTCAGTCTACATATAGCCAATCACATCAGTTCTGAGAGATACCACATCAATGGATCTTTCTTAGGGACCAGTTCTAAAATCACATCTAATTAATCTGACTTTAAATTACAAGACTGTGGAAATTCAGCTAACATGACAATAGTTTGTTTTCTTGCTCAAGCTAGTAGTTTTTCTATGCTAGGAATTGTATCGAGAATAGTCTCTAAAAAACATCTTCAACTAAGAATGACAAAGTAAGGTTTCACTGTGTTTCACCTGCAACATGCTCATCCTAGATGAACTTGGCAGCATTTTAAATGGTCAGCTCCACAAACATGCGGCTGACCGAGTCAGCATGGGCATCAGACTTGACTAATAGAATTTGTAGTGAAGGCATATTTAGGGTGGAATTTTCCCAATTTCAGTTAAAATGTTTTGTCAAGAGAGATGCCCAGTCTGCCATAGCTCAGAGTGACTTCACCTTGGTAACAATACACCCAAGCTCTTTGGCATCTTTCTTGTGGAATCATGTAGCAGGAGAGGCAGAAGCTCTTAATATTGCCAGGATCTTTCAGCATTAATGCAGGTGGCATTACAATTAAAACCCAAATGCTCAACATTTTAGAAGCTGCAAGCCAGAAACTCTCAGTCATACTGTGGTGTTCCACCATTATTGCTGAATACATGACTCAGAAAAGAAAGCTCACAATCCGTTTAGTGGACAGATACCTGGAGAATGGGGTTGTGGAGAGGAAGGAAATCCTTTATCCAGTTGACTGCTACAGAAGGCTGCATCATGAAACACAGCCAACCCGGACCCAGACTGTGGGTTCGCTCAATGCTGTGACTAAGGTGGAAAGGAATGCCTGGCAGTGGAGGAAGAAAATCAATGATCTTGTGTACTCTGCAAGGGTAAGTGCCATCGTCTTCTCTCTGCTATCTGACACTCACAGGATCACCTTCACTCTTAACGCTGCTACAATACATGCATCTTACCAAGGTTATGAATTAAAACTCTCACTGTTATATGCACTATGTCCACTCAATGGCTCTTGCTCTCTTATCCTCCTAAACTACTGACACTTCTTATCCTCTGTGCTTCCTATTCACTCACTGGGCATGTCACCACTTCTCCTGCTCCTGTATCACCATTAACTGCACTTAAGTCACTTCCATCTAATCAATTCCGCCCTTTGTCTCATTTCAGGAAAAATTGGCTCACAACAGGACCAAGAGAGTCAAGATTGGTGGGGGAATGTTAGGCATCAGGACATGAGGATCTCACTCCTTATGAGGAAAAAACTTTAGAATTGGCTAGAGAATAGCACTGTTCGCATGGGGATGAAGTGACCTCAATGGTCAACCAACACAGTAAGGTTCACTGTGTTGTGCTGTGCTGCTTTCCCATTAACACCAGTACTAACTCATTCTTAATCTACATACCCTTTTTATCACATTTACACAACTAATTCCCTACCCTCTTATGCAGGCACTAGCAGCACCCAGTAAACCTCCGGCAGGAAGAGGCCAGCACTGGAGATACTCAACTCCACCTCTAAGGAAGAAGGATGGATTGCAAACATTTCACCTAAATCTTCCAACAGCTCAGAGACATTCATCTTGATGGGTTCTGTATTTAGATTAGACTCAGGAGAAAAATCCGATTAGCACATCACTGAGATGTCTTTGCAGCTGGTCAAAGTAGTAATGCCCCAGGCATGGTCATAAGACAGCCAGAAAGCAGACACCTGTGCAGTCCCAGGCAGTTCACAATCTCAGTATTGGCCAATAATGACTTTGTGAAAACGCACAGAGGTGCAAAGGAACAAAGATAGGTTTGTCAGAGGTAGTCAGTAAATTGGATTGAAGAATGGAAGATTCCACCAATATTATCAGTAATGTGGTAGCTTCAGCAAACATGTGTCTGGCTGTTTCCTTGGCCATTTGATGACCACCATGGACATCCAAGTCCAAATCACTCAGTGTCTGCTGAACATATGCACAGACTTGCACTCCATAATTCCTGACAAAGGTACTCAGCATTACTGGCAAAGTAAAAGGCGAATTTGGGATCAAACTCACTTCAGGTGGCCTTTCCTTTCAGAGTAACAGAGCAGCATCAGCAGGCACCCAGATCCTGTTCAGTGCTCTGTACCTTGACAAGCTGCCTGCACGTCTCTCTGTGCTAAAAAGCAATGCGAGCCAGAGAGGCTGGTAGTCTGTAAATGAGCACCAAAGACCCTGTGCATGGAAAGGTAATATGAAGTATAAAGAGGCTGACAACCTCCAAGTACAGGTAGTTCTCCTATAACACGATAGTTGCATTCTTCTGTGACTTTATGTTATAAAAAATCGTGCTATAGAGAAATTGCCATAGCAAATCACTATACCTGTACAGCAGAAACTTCACGTTATACAAACAGCGTCCACTATCTCTCTCCACTATTGATCAATTGTGTTACAGCCAATTCACGTTAATGAAGCACACTTTACAGCAGAACTACCTGCAAACACAAAGTGAGTGAGGGCTAAGAAAGCAAGATGAGAAGCATAAGATGCATCCTATAAAGATGCATGAGATGTGGAAGTCTCTATCTGCAAAACAACCTAACGGACACATGCAAATTGTAGCTGTCCCTGAGCTCCAAAGTAAATTGTTGAAGGGCTTAAGTGGTGTGAGAGTTGGTTTGATGTGGTGAGGCTAGTGGTTTGCCAATACCAACATGTCTGAATGAAGGCTCAAGAAATTTTCTGAAGAAGGGTCCCGACTCGAAACGTCAACTTTCCTGCTCCTCTGATGCTGCCTGCCTGCTGTGTTCCTCCTGCTCCACACTGTGTTGGTCCAAGAAGGATGTTGTCCATGGAGCAGGCAGGGACATTGCACTGAAGATACAGTGGGTGATGGCTAACACAAGCAATTAGACTGCTGCCTTCTCCAGGTTCCTGTTCTGATTTGCATGTCGGGAATTTGCACCATCCAGTTTCTTGAGGATGGAGAGGAAAATAATAAGTGGTGTATAAATTAGGCGAGTTGGGATATTAATAAAATGAAAACACATGGAAATAAGATAGCCACTCAATAGTGAGAGTCTGAAATTGCCACTTAAACGTAAGGGGAAAATTGCAAGCAATTTTTCTTGACATAGAGATTCTGATTTTTTCCAAATCTTGTCATATTTTCCCAACTCCTCGCTTTCTTTCATCCGACTCGAGAAAGGGGAAAATTTTGCCCTCAGTTTTAGATCTTGGAATATTTTGGGGAAATGTTAATATTGGAAATTTCTTTCATACTTTTTTTTTCCACATCCTTTTCAGATGGTAAAAAGTAGAACCAGATTGGCGAAAACCTAACCACAATCATTCCAAATTAACATACTCCCTAGATAAAGCATGTGTTAAAGGAAGGTTACTGCTTGAATTTTCAGTGTAAATTCATTAAGTATCTCTAAATTGATGTAATGGAGATGGTACAGTAAATAAGATTGGGTCAGAATGTAGAAAATTGGCTGGACAACCCAATAAGTGCTCTTTTAACAACAGTTGCGACTTTATGAAAACGATCTCCTAGCCATCATGTCCTCAATGTCCACCTTTTGCTTTTATGTCCATCTTTGCTAAACAGTGTTTGGCCAACTATAATTGTTTTCATTAACTCCTAAGAAATAATCTATACCTTAAATATTTTACAATAACTTTCAGCATTCAACTTACAGTGCTTCCTGATGTCTGATAATGAACACCCACCCCTAGATACTCAGCTGTCAGTAGTTTTTCTCCTGATAACTCTCCAGGCTGGGGTTTTAATATTTCAGCCTTGTCCAAGTCGGCTTCCATCGCATCCTGGTCATCCTGTTATTGAAACTTTAATAAATTACTGAAGTAAAAAAAACTTAGATTAGATAACAAAAATTATGCTACTTATATTTTCTTGCTCTTGTATTTTTTATTCCAGTTGGAAGCCATGCCACTTTTTAAGGGATTAAAGAAAAGAAATGCAGTTTAATATTCTAAGTGTCAAAGTGCCTCTCTCCTATCATCCTGAGTGAATGATCGTCAACAGACTGAAAGAAAATACGATACAGTACCACTCAAGAACAGAAAATCTTTTGATCGTTTGTTTTAAGCTTCACATGAATTATGAGGAAAAGTTTAAACTGACCACACAAACTAGTTGTACTTTCAATTCCATCATTACAAAACAACAAAAAAATCTACTGTACTCAAATTAAAGGAGTCCAAATGTCAGTATTGAGTTGACTGTAGTTTCCACTGGTTTATAATAAAATTTGGTGCACATTGGTCATTATGGAATTTGCTATGTTGAATTTCCACATACTGGTAAGAGCTGCAAATATCTTAAAGACTAACTTTGATTCAACTGTGGATCTTATGTGCAAAGATTTTCTTGCAATTGATGAGGGGGAGAAAAAGCACTAGCTTACTTCTTCGAGCCTTACACATCCTTCTATGTGTAACAAGAAACCACACTCCAATATAAACTTGTACAAAAGTCATACATACATTTACAATGAAAGAATCATCAAGGGTTGCATGCTGTATGTAACTAACTGTGAAAAATCATATGAACAGAGCTTTTACTTTGAGCAGTTTCTGGAAGAATTTAGCCTTACTTCATCATCATCATCTTCTTCCTCTTCATCATCAGAATCTGATTCTTCAAGCACCTCCTCTGTCAGATGTGCATTTAAAAATTATAGCCAAATGTCATTTTGTAAAAAAACTAAAATGAATTGTCTACTAATTTACAGAAACTTTGAGAATTAATTATCAGCATCTTACAAGTGGTATTTATTACAGTAACACATAAAGCATCAATATGTGCACAAATGCTATTGGTTATCATCTTCAAATCACTAACAGCACCGTCAGAATATCTTCCCCGCAAGGCTTCTCTTGTACACTAACCTGAATTGAGTTGTTTTATAATAAACTCAAGCTGTCTGTTCATCTCAGTATTCCCTTCTTTAATAAAACACCGCAGTATTTCTTCCATGCCCTAGAATTGTGTCAGAAAATGATATAATAAGTTAAATTTAAAGAAATGATCAGAAAATAAAGATTTTTTCTTCTTTCCCACCCCTCCTCATACTTACCATAGCTTTTGCCTCCTCGCGTATTGAAGGGATGGCAAGAATGCTGTATAAAGCTCCATTAACATATGGCCTTATCTGAAAGAAGCAGCTGGCATTCAGTTAATTGGCACTTAGTTGAAAAAAAAGTTTTATTGTCCCATAACTAAATGATAATTTAATGGATCTGTTAAAAATATTCATATATTTTGGAACCAAAGATAGATATATTTTGAAAACTTGAAAAGGAACCTGATTTCAACTGTAAGAAAAACGGCTTTTTTTTTCTCTACATCTCTTACTCTCTTTCACCCCAGTAGCAATTTACTAAAACATAAACTGATTTAACACAATTTTCTGTAATGCGCTAAAATGGAATTTAATAAATATTTTAAAAGGGAAGAGTATAAAAGAATAGAAAGAGAAAGCAGGCAATGGGTAAACATGCATAGGGCTGATGCCAGCACAAATGTGATGGACAAAAAGGCTGTCTTATGTATTTCAATCTGCACGATTAATAATGGCATGCTTGCATTTGCCTTGTGTTATTCAACCAAAATACACTTCAATCTTAAACAGAAGCTCTCTGCATAGTAATCCTCTTTACAGAAATATGAAAAGTGAGGATTCCATAGGAAGAGGCTTGTCAAGGCAGGATTGCTATGTACATTGAAGGCTGAGATAGATGGATTTGTAATTAGAGGGAAATGAAGATTATGGGGAAAAGACAGGAAAGTGTAGTTGAGGATTATCAGATCAGCCATGACCTCTTTAGATGGTGAAGCAGACTCGAAGTGCGAAATGGACCTGGTCCTCTGCTATGTCTTATCGTCTTCAGAAGATTACAAGCCATTTCCATCCTACCTCATTGACTTTTTGAGGATAACATCTTACACATACAGCTTCAAAAAAGTTAAGGTAGGCTTTATTTTAATCTAAAAGCAATATTCATTTAACAGATTACTTGTTTGTCCGTTGTGTCTTTGATAAATAAATTCAGACAACAGGACTAATCATCATGACATAATTACAGTATACTTAATTAAGAAGTAACATGGAAACAAGCCACATATATAAAATAGGTATAAGTTTAAAAAGTCTTGTGTCTAGACATGTAACTATAATTTACATAGAAAAAAAATGCCATTGCCAACTGATGATTCCAATGTACCCTCTCCCCTGGAGCAACAGCTAGAGAATTCATAAGTAGTTGCCAATCTACAAAGACTTATATATTCCTACAGCTAGTCTACTTAAGTCACTTCTCGACTCAACAGTACGCAGGCAGTGGCTTTAAAGAGACAAGCCAGTTGAGCATAATGCCTCCACATTAACCATAAGCCATGCTACGATAAAACATTGAGCACATTAAAACAAACAAAAAAAGTAAACTAAATAATTTATAGGAACAGAATAAACATTAAGATTTGTATTACACACTTAGAGATAATACCTCATGATTATCATGACCTAAAAGATCAGACAACACTTTCAATACTCGTCTTGCATCTTCTACACATTTCCGTTTACCTGAAAAAAGCAAGAAAAGACTTTAGCTGGTTGAAGTATTGAGGCCCTGATTATAGTAATAAACAGGTCTGTTTGATTATTAACATAGATTACTATAACGGTAGTTCTTATCCAAATTTGTCCCATTTTGATAACACAGGAATCCTGAAGGTACTAAAATTGCTAGAATTATTTCTGTGATGGATTTCTTCACATTTGTAAAGACCATACAATAGCAATACTGTTTCCAACTGTTCATTCGCTATTACTGGCCAGTAAGATCCCTAGCACCAAGCCCTGAGGAAGCCCACTGAAAACAGACTTTCGGTCTCAGAAAAATCTCTCTGCTATCACTCTCTGCTTCCTGCCTCTCAACAAATTTTGGATTCAACAAGCCACTTTGCCTTGGATCCCGTGGGCTCTCAGTTTCTTCAGTAATCTGCCAATGATAGAATCATGTGTTATACATGAATCAACAGCTGTGTGTAAAATAATTCCTTACATATCTTAATGGGCTCTATTTTTTGCTCAAATTCACTTTTGAAATGGAGCAATTAACAATTCCCTTTCCTAGATAGTTTGTGCTAGTTGAGAAATCAGCCAGTGCAAGACTGGGCAGGGTGGGGATAGAGGGGTTTCTCTTCTATTGTCTGCCGCAAGCCTACATTCACTGAGCAATAAATGCTGTCTACGCATTATAAGATTAGCCTTATCAGCAACCTTGTAATCAGCTGTGTAAAGTAGAAACTCATGAATGGGTTAAAGGCCATGACTTTTGGACCTGAAAAATTCCCAGTCTAATTCAGATTACTCTGAAAAAGAGCGCTCAAATATTTCAGCAACAAGTGAAGCCAACTGCTTCATGATGCATTTGTGGAGTAGCAACACGACCATTGTTTGCCAGTTAACAGGATGTCACTGCTAAGCCAAAAGTATACCTGCTTATCACACAATGAGCAATGTGGTATCTGAATTTCAGTGCCACTGTATACCATGGACTTTGCAAGTATCAAATATTTCCTGGCCTCCTTCTTCAGAACATCTTATTCTGATTACCTCAAACTAAATATCAGGAAAACTACCTGAGCAATATTTTGAAGGTCATTTTTGTCTCTGAGAACCATTGTACAAGTATACCTGCAAGGAGTCTGCAAGGGGCTTGTTCCACCTAATCTTGAAAAAGCTTAGAAGCTATTTGGATCTGATTGGTCAAGTTCCTAGGGCACCATATTTAATAGGGATCGGAACACCTAAGAGCTCTGGTATCCTGAACAGCAAGCAATTTATCCAGGCATGTACAGAGAATTTAGATAAAATTACTGTAAAGGTGAGTTTAGTGTTGAAAAGTATCATTCAGGTAAATTGAGATTCCTATCCCTTCAAAAATGGCATAAATATTGAAATATTCCACTTTATGCAAAGAATTAAACTAGGCATCAGTAAGTAAAACAACACTGAATTAGATGAATGCAGTAATTGCATCAATTAAATATGTAAATAAAACCGAGATAACAAGATGTAGAGCTGGACGAACAC
>NC_063344.1:31622498-31623491 GCF_021869965.1 Rhincodon typus
CAGCAGGCCAAGCAGCATCAGAGGAGCAGGAAGGCTGACGTTTTGGGTCTAAACCCTTCTTCTGAAGAAGGGTCCAGACCCGAAACGTCAGCTTTCCTGCTCCTCTGATGCTGCTTGGCCTGCTGCGTTCATCCAGCTCTACACCTTGTTATCTAAGTTTCTTCTTTAGTTTTGTTTTAGCTATACTGCCCTTTTAAGGGATTGCTAATTAGTTAACTTGTTTATTTTATTTAGAAAAAGGTATAAATGGGAGGTTAGAAGATCATAGATCATAGAATCCCTACAGTGTGGAAACAGGCCCTTCGGCCCAACAAGTCCACACCAGCCCTCAGAGCATCCCACCCAGACCTATCCTCCTATAACCCACCTAACCTACACATCCCCAGACATTATGGGCAATTTAGCACGGCCAATCCAACTAGCCTGCACATCTTTGGACTGTGGGAGGAAACCAGAGCACCCGGAGGAAACCCAGTAGACACAGGGAGAATGTGCAAACTCCACACAGACAGTTGCCTGAGGGTGGAATCGAACCCAGGCTCCTGGCGCTGTGAGGCAGCAGTGCTAACCACTGAGCCACCGTGCCACCCAACCTGCTCCTTCTCCCCATCCATTCATTCATTCCCCTACCCTCATCCTCCTCTCCTCTATCCCTTTCAGACCCTCCCACATGACTCTAGTAACTGTCCTGCTCACCTCCTTCATCTGCTTTCTCCTCTTAACCCTGATTCCCCTTCTCCCAGTCCCTTTCATCCTGCCTCCCCTTCTCCTTCGGTCTCCCTCCACCTCCCACCAGGCCTCCACCTATATGTTCTCTTCCCCAGAGCTCCTACCCCACACCAAACATTCAATTCCCCACAGCTGCTACCTCACACCCTATTCCCCAAAGCTCCTACCCCACACCAAACATTCAATTCCCCACATTCTATTCCCCAAGGCTCCTACGCCACACCCTGTTCCCCAAGGCTCCTACCCCACACCCTGTTCCCCAAG
>NC_063344.1:31623501-31702377 GCF_021869965.1 Rhincodon typus
TTCCCCAAGGCTCCTACCCCACACCCTGTTCCCCAAGGCTCCTACCCTACACCCTGTTCCCCAAGGCTCCTACCCAACACCGTTCCCCAAGGCTCCTACCCAACACCCTGTTCCCCAAGACTCCTATCCCACACCCTGTTCCCCAAGACTGCTATCCCACACCCTGTCATCCCACACTCCCATTATCAAGGAGACCAGGAGTGGAAAAGCTGTGTAAGCAAGTTTAGTTTCAAAGATATTCAATAGTGGCATTGCAGGGAAAACAAGCTGATTAAGTGGGACCAGGAGCCAGTGTGGCCAACTCTGCAAAGCAAAAACCAGGCTTGTCCAGTTTTTGAAGTAAAAAAGGTCCTTCATTTCGATTGAGTATTTATAGTACAAGTTGTAAGGGTCCCTAAGGTCTTTATTTAATGTTCTTCACATTAGACGAAGTAAACAGTGTAATTTTGAGGTAAGTCAAGTCAGGTAGGAAGTCAGGGACACCTCCATGTATGAAGGAAGTATATGAAATTGCAGCTACTGTAAATGTGCATTTTGGATTTGAGGCTTGGTTGGAATTCACTGTGGAGTATCTGCAAGGCAGAAATATACTTGGATAGCATATGCAGTGAGGTTGTCACTCCAAAGGCAAACAGTACACACGCAGAAAGGAAATCAGTGACTACCAGACAGAGGGGAAGCACCAGGCAGGCAATGCAGAAGTCCACTAGTGACATCATTCTCTAACAGATTTTCTGTTTTGGATGCTGCTGGAGAAAATGGTTTCTCAGGGGAATACAGTGGCATGTTGGCAGCACCAGGAATGTTGCCAGGGTCAAGGAAGTGCTTGAGCAGTTGCAGAACATTCTAGTGGGGGAAGAGGTTGTGGTCAACGTCAGTACCAATGACAAGTAAAGAGAGGGATGGGCTCCTGCAAACAGAATGCAAAATACAGGGAGCTAGGAAGTAAATTAAGAAGCGGTTCTTCAAAGGTCCCCAAAACCATACTGCATCTCCAGCCCCTAATCTCCCAGGTTTCATCATCAACACTCCCATCCCTCCCATTCCCCCAGATTCACTGTCCAGTGCCCTCTAACTACCTCATCCCATACTGAGCCCCCTCCCCAGTTTCTCCCTACCTTGTTCCCTTTACCGTCGTCCCTAATCCAGTCCACACTACCTGTTTGATCTCCTTACAAATTTGGTTGAACCTCAGCATCTCCAGAACCCCTCCTACCCTACCCCGGTCCTCCTCACCTTTTCTTTCTACCTCCTGTCTCCCCACCACGTGTCGCGCTCCCGCCATGCCGCCTGCTGTTTTTAACAGACCAGCAGCTCGCACACCAAGCTGGTGTATTGAGGCACTTGCTCCCTGCGTGGATGAGGAACAGGGCTGCAGGAAGGATGAGTCAACTGACCATGGCACCATGGTCCAGGAGGCCATTCAAGAGGGGGGAGCAAAAAGACAGATTGCAGTTGTAGGGGATTCCATCATCGGGGGATAGACAGTATCCTTTGCGAGCAGGATAGAGAATCCCACATGGTGTGTTGCCTGCCCGGTGCCAGGGTGCGAGACACCTCTGACCAGCTTGAGAGGATACTAGAGAGGGAGGGGGAGGATCCAGTTGTTGTGGTCCACATAGGTACCAACAACATAGGCAGGACTAGGAAAAAAGACCTGTTTTGGGATTATGAAAAGCTAGGAACAAAAATTAAAAAAAAGGTCTTCAAGGGTCATAATCTCTGGATTGCTGCCCGAGCCACGTACAAATTGGCATAGGGAGGCGAGGATCAGGGAAGTAAACACATGGCTAAAAGAGTGGTGTGGGAAAGAGGGTTTCCTTTTCATGGGGCGCTGGCATCAGTTCTGGGACAGGAGGGATCTATACCGCTGGGATGGACTCCACCTGAACAGGGCCGGGATCAGTGTTCTGGCGAAAAGGGTAAATAGGGTGGTTAATAGGACTTTAAACTAGTAAGTAGGGGGGAAGGGAGAAGTGAGCGTAGAGGGAGAATAACAATTAATGTAAGCCAAAGCAGCAGGTTAGCAGATGACGAGGAAGCTTCAACTCCATTGAAAATTAGGAAAAAAGTTAAATGGAAGGAGAACTCAAGAGCTGTTACTAATGGAGGTAATAGGACCCAAAAAGGTGGTGCAAAAACTGGCATAAGGGCACTTTACCTAAATGCTCGGAGCATTCGAAACAAGGTGGATGAGTTGACGGTGCAAATCATGGCAAATGGGTATGATTTAGTGGCCATTACAGACACATGGTTACAGGATGGTCATGACTGGGAGTTAAATATCCAGGGGTATCAAACTGTTCGTAAGGACAGACAGGAAGGTAAGGGAAGTGGTGTTGCTCTGATTTTTAAGGATGATATCAGGGCGGTAGTGAGAGATGATAATAGGTTCTACTGAACAAAACGTTGAATCCATTTGGGTGGAAATTAGGAATAGCAGGGAGAAGAAGTCACTGATAGGTGTTGTCTATAGGCCACCAAATAATGACGTCGTGGTGGGGCGAGCAATAAACATAGAAATAGCTAATGCATGTAAAAATGGTACAGCAATTATCATGGGGGATTTTAATCTACATATCGATTGGTCAAACCAGGTCGGTCATGGCAGCCTTGAGGAGGGGTTCATAGAATGCATCTGCGATAATTTCCTTGAACAATATGTAATGGAACCTACGAGGGAGCAAGCTATCCTAGATCTAGTCCTGTGTAATGAGACAGGAATAATTAATGATCTCACAGTTAGGGATCCTCTCAGAAGGAGCAATCACAGTATGGTCGAATTTAAAATACAGATGGAGCGTGAGAAGGTTAAATCCAGTACCTATGTCCTGTGCTTAAACAAAGGAGACTATGAAGGAATGAGGGAGGAGTTGGCTAAGGTAGAATGGGAGCGAAAACTTTATGGTGGGTCAATTGAGGAACAGTGGAGGACTTTCAAAACGATTTTTCACAGTGCTCAGCAGAAGTATATTCTAGTGATAAGGAAGAACTGTAGGAAAAGAGACAGCCAGCCATGGATGTCTAAGGAAATAATGGAATGTATGAGATTGAAAAAAAACACATACAAAAAAGCAAAGAGTAGTGGGAAACTAATAGACTGGGAAATCTTTAAAGGCCAACAGAAAGCCACAAAAAAAGTTATAAAGAAAAGTAAGATAGATTATGAGAGTAAACTAGCTCAGAATATAAAAACAGGCAGCAAAAGTTTCTATAAATATGTAAATCATAAAAGAGTGGCGAAGGTAAACATTGGCCCTGATGAAATGCATCCCAGGGTACTAAAAGAGGTGATGGGGGAAACAGCAAATACATTAGTAATTATTTACCAAAATTCACTGGACTCTGGGGTGGTTCCCGCAGATTGAAAAACAGTCAATGTGACGCCACTGTTTAAAAAAGGAAGTAGACAAAAAGCAGGTAACTATAGGCCAGTTAGCTTAACTTCGGTAGTGGGGAAAATGCTTGAATCTATCATTAAGGAAGAAATAGCAAGACATCTGGATATAAATTGTCCCATTGGGAACACCCAGCATGGGTTCATGAAGGGTAGGTCATGTTCAACTAATTTGGTGGAAGTCTTTGAGGACATTACTTGCATGGTGGACAATGGGGAACCTGTGGATGTGGTGTATCTGGATTTCCAGAAGGCATTCGACAAGGTGCCACACCAAAGATTGCTACATAAGATAAAGTTGCACGGTATTACAGGTAATGTACTGGCATGGATAGAGGATTGGTTGACCAGTAGAAAGCAAAGAGTAGGGGTAAATGGGTGTTTTTCTGGTTGGTGGTCAGTGGCTAGTGGTGTGCCTCAGGGATCAGTGTCGGGACCGCAATTGTTTACAATTTACATAGATGATTTGGAATTGGGGACGAAGTGTGGTGTGTCAAAATTTGCAGATAACACTAAGGTGAGTGGTAGAGCAAAGTGTGCAGAAGACACTGAAAGTCTGCAGAGGGATATAAATAGTCTAAGTGAGTGGGCAAAGGTCTGGCAGGTGGAGTACAATGTTGATAAGTGTGAGGTCATCCATTTTGGTAGGAATAACAGCAAAATGGACTATGTTCTAAATGGTAAAAAATTGCAGCACGCTGCTGTGCAGAGGGACTTGGGTGTCCTTGTGCATGAATCGCGAAAAGTAGGATTGCAGGTGCAGCAGGTGATTAAAAAGGCAAATGGAATTTTGTCTGCCATTGCTAGAGGGATGGAGTTTAAAAACAGGGAGGCTATGCTGCAGCTGTATAGGGTCCTGGTGAGGCCACACCTGGAGTACTGTGTGCAGTTTTGGCCTCCTTACTTGAGAAGAGATATACTAGCACTGGAGGGGGTGCAGAGGAGATTCACTCGGTTGAGTCCAGAGTTGAGAGGGTTGGATTATGAGGATAGACTGAGTAGACTGGGATTATACTCATTGGAATTCAGACGAATGAGGGGAGATCTTATAGAAACATATAAGATTATGAAGGGAATAGATAAGGTCGAGGCAGGGAGGTTGTTTCCGCTAGCAGGTGAAACTAGGACAAGAGGGCATCGCCTCAAAATAAAGGGAAGCAGATGTAGGACTGAGGTCAGGAGGAACTTCTTCACTCAAAGGGTTGTGAATCTGTGGAATTCCCTGCCCAGTGAAGCGGTTGAAGCTACCTCGCTGAATGTTTTTAAGGCAAGTCGAGATAGATTTTTGAACAGTAAAGGAATTAAGGGTTATGGTGAGTGGGCGGGTAAGTGGAGCTGAGTCTCAAAAAGATCAGCCATGATCTTATTAAATGGCGGGGCAGGCTCGAGGGGCCAGATGGCCGACTCCTGCTCTTAGTTCTTATGTTCTTATTGCTGGATCATTGGGAAGTGTTAATAAATAAGAGGCAGACATATGCAATCTTGCATTCTGTAAATAAACCAACAATCAAGAAAAGGATCCATATCTAGCTTCCTACTTCATCATCAGGCTTGAAATCTGCTTAACAGTTTAAAAATAAACTTGTGTAGCAATATCAGAAGGGTTTTGAGGAAGATTATATTTGCAGCATACTAATTATTTATTACTGCTAACAGTAAACAAATCAGCTCTAATGACAAATTGCTGTGGGCTGGATTTTCAACAGTCAGCAGGTCTAGGCCAGGTGTATGTGAGATTTAACAAAAATAATCGCAGCCCCACAGACGATCTGCAATTTCAATAGTGAGGGCAGTCGGGGGGAAAAGGATGCCTGCCCCCATTAATTAATGGCTCAATAAATTCCTTTAAGATCTTGTTAATGGTTTCCAAATATCAATGGAGATTTTAGGTGCTTGGTACTAAGCAGCTGTCAGTTTATAATGAGGCAAAAGAGAGTGCCCATGTTAAATTGCAGAGGTTTCTCAGGCAGACATCTAGGATCTAGGAGTTAGATGTAAAGGCGCTCACATCTTGCATCTACCAAGTCCTTGCTCGAGTCCCCATGCTCAGGAAATCTGGCTGTCCATAGCTAAAGTTGAAAACCAGAAGGACAATGTGGCTGACAGATTGCAGACTTTGAAGTCCTTACCCACCTTTTTGGACCAGGTTTGTTGCTCAGACACTTTTCAGCCTCACAAAGAACCAGAAAAAGGTGGAAAAGTGAGGAAGGCATTGGAAGCAGGTATGTGTGTGTGCTTGAAAACAGATTTTTCACACTTTTCCCATGCTTACCTGACCCAAAACCATTGTTACATTAAAAATCCCCACTGAGCTCCTGATCATCATCAACCCCTTTTTCTGAAGTATATGAGAAAATATATCTTAAATTAAACACTTGGAAAACTATTCCTCTTCCAGTCAGCTCCCATAGCAGAATATATCCCACTGTTAACTAAGATCAGCAGTGAGATCTTGGAATACTTGGGCCATTTTCCACATCTTAGGATCCTCCTCTTGATGGATGCAGGATAGACTACAAAATTCTTCATTGCCTTCAGCAGTTTGAGGGGGTAACTGAAGTCATGGTTTACTGGGCAGCAGTGATCTCCATGCTACTGCAAACTTCAGATACTTCAAAAACCTAGAGCAGCACCTCAAAGCACTGGAGAAGTATAATCAGTAGTCTCTTTGCTAATCCCCTAAATATAGTAGGGAAAAGTGAGGTTCAACGGCACAGTCCCGCTCCAAGCCAACTTTCCCAGCATAAATCAAAATCAGTCAAAACCAGACCTGTTGGTCTGGACATATGCCAGACCATCAGACTCCCAAAGCAAATGCTCCACTAAACCTCAGTTGTGGCCAAGATTTCTCGGAGGATAGTGCTCAAAGCATCCTTGAAGAAGTCAAAGATCCTCATCAATGCATCGAGTCCCTGGCTTGTCAACAAGCAAACTGGAGAAGGTTCATCCAGGAAGGCAATGACCACATCAAGAGAATTAGTTGGTAACATACAGAAGTGAAGTTGAGACATTGGAGGGAGTGCAGAAGCCTCTGAACAACCTATTTACTCAAATATTCAAGAACTAGCGGACTACATATGGGAAAGTCTGTGGATCACTCATTGTACTATCAGAACTCATTGAACTCGAAGCAAATTCTCTATCTTAATGGAGTGCCTAAGAAGAAAAAAATTACTCCCTAAATGTCACAAAGTAATTGATACTTTGTTGCTTGCTAAACAACTCTGAAATAACAGGAATAGTGAACAACGAACCTGAACAAGGATTGAAGTCAAATTTTTTTGTTTTAAAAAATAATCGGGCACTACTAAATTATTTGCACAAAAATAATATCTAAAGTCCAAAGATGATTACAGCGATATCCTTTTTCTTTATTCCAAAGCCTTTCCCTTAAGTTCTCAAACAATTTCTCAGCCAATAATATTAGCTGTCTCTATCGGGGCTATTACATCTGCCAGGCGTAACAGAACCTTTGATTGATTAACCTTCAAATTTGCCCTCGGTAGAGAGATCTGGCTTGCCACTGCTCAGCACTCTCCCCTTGGGCTTGTGAGGTGACAGCTGAGATTTTCTTCAGGGCCCTCTGAACCCTACTGTCAAGTTGGAATGTGGGACAGAAGCTGTGTAGGAAACATGCCTGCTGTGATTTGCCCTGAGGTGGCCCATTAATGCCCAATTAATAACTGCAGACAGACGATGCTCGAGGGCACATCAGAGGCCTTTCAACTTAAAAGAAGCAACAGGACACAAAAGTACGTAAGTTTCTTCAAAACAGAGGTACGATCTCTCCAACTTCTTTAAATTTAAATTTTAAAAAATGACTTTAGGTGCCAGGTCACTTTTGTGGAAAAGGTGGATGCAATAAGGGGCAGGAACCTCTCTTTAGAGTGGTCTAACACTGTTGCAGGTGATCCTTTAGACCTGGCTAGCATGCTGATTCTTCCATATGTCACCAGAAGGTTGCCTGCTAGAAGTTAAACTGATCTTTGTCACTTGTGGGAACTTGGAGGTTGACTGGAAAGTTCCAGTTGGCCTCCTTTTATTGGCTTTAAGTAGCTCTAAATGAGCTGTGCCGCTACCAGCTGCATCAGGATGGATAGTGATGTCACAATGCCTCCCATCCCACCTCATAAAAACATGGCATAATATGGAGCTAGGGAACCAGCAAAATGGGCAACAGCATCATTGCTGGCTCACCCAATCCCAATATCTATAGGACCTAAAAACAAGCTCTAATTGTAGATGGTACTTTGCTGCATTCTGTTTTGCAATATCATTAACACTTTTGCAACAAAAATATGTAGTGCTGGGCCACTACATTTCAGTATATTAAGTGACACTTCCATATTAACCATGGTTAATGTCAAGAAATTACCCAATCAGTCTAATTAAGGTAATATTCTGAAGGCTTTCTACTTTGGGGCAATTTGCATAGTGCATAAAACAAATCAGTGTGATACATCAAAATCAAAGTCAATTGTCTGTAATTGCCCTCAATTTCCTTGTCTTTTCTACAACTTTTGACACACCACAGCATCCTCTTCTAACAACTCTCCATCTAATCAGAGACAGAAGAGATCCACCATGTTTCTCGTTGTGTTTCTGCTCCATTATTGCTGAAGATCTTCCTTGAAATTTAACTCTTTGACCAAGCTTTCAATTAACTCTGCCTAATATCTCAATTTTTGGCTCAGGATTCACTTTCTACCTCTGTAAAACACCCTGGTGGATTTTTCTACTTCAAACATACCAGATGAAAGAAAGTTGTTATCACCTGAGACTAAGTTTCTGTAGGGCTCCTAACACATTTTCCCTCGTTATGGAATCTTCCTCCTCCATCTCCAGTGCTTCTTCAAGAATCTTCAATAACACTGTGCTTTGTGCCAAATACGTTCGACCTGATACATGAGGAGACAAATCAGTGTTACATCAAAAGTTAATTTTAATAGCTCCAAAAAGTACTGTCGATGTTGAAATAATCTGAAATAAAAAACACAAAATGTTGAAAACACTCAGTAGGTCTAGCAGCATCTGTGAAGTGAGAAACACAGCTAATGTTTTACGTCAGGGGACTTTCTTCCTATTTAATAAATTATTAAGAAATCAGTTTTATTTTAGATGTGAAGTAACTACGTAAACTTAAAAAAAATTCAAAATTTTAATTGACTATTAACTGGGGCATAAAATGAAAACTTACCATGTGATAGCGATGCAAAGCCATTTATTAGTCGTGCTGTATACTGTCGGACAATCTCACTCTTTGAATTTAACAAATTAATTAGGCTCTTCTGCAAAAAGGAAAACATTGTTTTCAATCATTTACTCATATCTTAGGGTTGGCTTGAAACAATTTTTTCTATTATTTTTGCTTATCAAATTAATTTTAAAACAAGTTCATTCTGGCACCTGCAGACTATTTAATTAAGTGTTCATATTTTAACAAATGGCCTGTTTTAGTTATTGACAGGGACTTCATTTTATATTGGGCTAAGTAATGTTTAGTTGTAATAATTTGGAATACAAAATATCTAACTCCATAGGTCAGGTGATCAATGCAACACATGGTTCTCAGTCTAAAGATTCATAAAGAATCCTCCAGTTTGTATGAAGTCAGCCTGGGAAAGATGAGTGCAGAGTGGAAAATACATTTACAGAATACTTTTTATTTGAAAAACTAGATTGGTAAAAATGTTATTTTGTACCTTATAGTGTTGCACATGAAAAACATAGTATTTTGAACACAACTTCGAGTATTCACAAAGAACAAAATAAACAGCACATATTCCCTAAGCAGAAATACTCCAAGCACTATCGATTATTTCAACATAAATCATATGCTAGCTGTAGAAGCATAGATATGCTTTTACATTTTCCAATATAGAACAAAAACAAAGGAGCCAATATAGATAGAATTAATTTAAGCTGTGTTCTCATAAATCCTTGTCATTTCCCCTAAATGCGCTGAAGAAGGATGAAACAAAGGATACTGGGTGCAACATTCTGGGTGCGATTTTGCCCTCTCTGGAGGTGGCAAAAATTAAGTGAAGGGTGAGAAGGTCCATTGACTAGTCAACAATTAAGACCCATAAGTTCTCAATTAATGGCTACTTAAGGGCCTCAAATCACCCACCTCCTCCCAGATTACTTGTCAACCCAGCAAGTGAAAAAAGTGTGTTTCCTGACTGGGTAACTAGGGTGACCACATGAGGTTCGCCGCAGGCTCCACTCTTGGGGTAATCAGAGGAATGGATGATGGGATAGAGGGTGGTCTCTGAAAGCCATCACCCTGCCTGTGTTGCTGAACCACCCTGACCTCCATTTCCTGCCTGACTCTTAGCCCACAAGCAGCTAAAGATCCATTTTCATCTTATTGAATCCCCTGAAGAGTGGGCCTCAATTGACAGTTTTTAGCACGTAGAAGAAGCCAGCCTCGGACTGGCTGGCAGATTCAGGTGAGCCAAGATGCCACTATCAAAGTCCATGATTCACCATGAAGCTTGCTGCTCAGCGCTTGATTGGTGTGTGATCTGGTGAGCTTTCTTGGTGGTGAAGACACTGCTGCCAGATCCTCTGGGCCTATCAAGCAGTTTACTTCAACTTCTTCCCATTTGCTTTGGAGAACTGGACATGGGGACCACCTGGTCCACTGAAACATTATCCCGTTCTTTGACTCCACCTCAGACACCAACTTTAAATCTTAGAGCCACCCTGTGGCTTGGTATTCCATGTTCCTTTACTTTGATTCCCAGAATGTGAGTTATCTGTAGCCTTCAGCTAACCAGTGCAGCTTACCTTTAAAAGGGATAAGCCTTAAAGAGCAAGAGGCCAGCCGGAACATTTGCCATTGTGTTCTAGTATGCATGCAGTCAACGAGCAGTGGGGTCACAATGGGCTTCATCCCATAATAATTTAAATGAGCAGGCAGCTCTAAACGTAAAAGTTGCTAACATCCACCTGTCTGATTAATCTAAGATGCAGGGCTGTATTCAACTGTATAACAGTCTTAACAAATGCTTGGAAACATTAATAAAGTAAGTTAATTGTGAAGCATATTATTGTCTCTGAATTTTCAATCTGTTCAAAAACAAGGATAAGGAAGAAAGTATCTAACATGTCCTAAACATAAAATTTACCTAACAATTATAACCATCTTTTTGTTACAAGATTTTAGTTCCAGATTTACATTTATGAAGGTAAGATTAAATCTCATTCTCTGGATTATTGCTCTAAGTTTTTGGAATGCTCATCCAGTATCAAAACCACTACACTATCTTATTTTAGAATCACCATCTAAGCCATTCTCCATTAAACCTAAGGCAAGCAACATTAGATATATGAATATGAAGAACTTCCAAAATCACATAATTATCTTTCTTAAAGTGGTTGCAATTATTATGAAAGTACAACTTAAAATGCATTTTGCCTTGTAGAAACAGCCGAGAATGACCAACTTTAACCCAGTCTGTGTTTTCTTCTTTTGTAGCCATTAAATAATTAAATTCATAACTTAAAGTTTAATTTTATGCAAGTAGACATTTCCCAATCATTGTGGTTTAATATCATACTGAGTTCAGAATTCAGTCATAAAGCTGGTAAGAAAGCATATGATTTTTCCAGTGCTAAATTATGCATTATTTTGTATCTTGGTCTCACACTTTGTAATAATTGGCTTCATACTGGCCGATATATTTTCCAACAGGATCCTTAAATTCAGCAGTCTGAGTGGGTTCTAAATTTTGGGCCGAGTGATTTTTTTAAAAATGCATTAAAACAGTGCAACAATCAATCTTCAAAAAAAGCTTTGGGTCTTTATTCATCCCTTTCCCCAAAAGCACGTTATGTGAATAGAATTAATGTTCTATTCTGAATGTCTAAGGTCATTGCAACAGGTGCATCGTTTTAAACAAATTTGGCATCCATTCAGCAATATGAATACCATCTCCAAGTCCTATCTCAGGCAAAGAAAATAAGGGAGGGCAAAATAATACAATTTACTTGTACCATTATGAAATGGCAATAATTGAAGTATTTAATCTAATATAGGTAAAGTAAAGTTCAAAGGGCAAAGCAGTGTGGTTCAGAAGAAATTTTGCTAGATAAGGAATGAAATCAGCTAACCTGGCCCTTATTATGACATTCCAGCAGATCATTGCTAATGTAAGCCTGAAGGACTGTATCCCTTTGCTCTCCAGGATGAGACTGTGTCAGCCGCTATGGGAGTCAAAGAAAAATACATTAATCTACTTTTGCAGCGTACCTTTCAATAAATCTTCATATTCTTTAATCTTTTTGAATTTCAACTTTAATGCTGTTAGAATTCTAGTTCACTTTCAGGTTGATGGAAAATATTAATTTAAGGTTGGTGCAAATAAACTGATTTGATGTTTCACAAATCTGACGTTAGGGTGCATCTACTCTTTAACGCTGGTGTTAATGTTATAAAATTTCCTAGGGCATCTCACAGGGGCATTATCAAACAAAATTTGACACTGAGACACACAAGGAGATATCCATGCAGAAAACCAAATAAGAGGTAGACGTTAAGGAGCATTTTGAAGCACATGCGGAAGGTAAAGAAACAGAGTTTTATGGAGGTAATTTAGGGCTGCAGTAGTTGAATGTCAATGGTGGAGTAATTTAAAGTTGATATAGTCTAGGAAGCCAGAACTAAAGCAGTGCAAATACCTTGGAGAACTGTAGGGCTAGAAGAGATAAGGAGGGATGATACCAGGGTGTGATTTTAAAGGAAAGATGAAAATTTTAAAATCAGGATATTGTTTAACCAGGAGCTAATGCAGGTCAATGAATGACTAGGATGAGGATACGGGCTGCAGAAGTTTACATAATTTAAGTTGCTGGAGTGTGGAAGATGTAAGGCTGGCCAGAACACATTGGAAATTGTCAAGTCAAGAGATAAAAAAAAAAGTAACAGAGATTTTCAGGAGCAGAGAAGCTGAGACAAAGGTGGAATCGAGAGATGGTATGGAAGAGAAAATATGTAGTCTCATCGCTGGCAGATATATGATTAGAAGCTCATCTTGGGTCAAGTATGGCACCAACGTTAATAACAGTCTGGTTCAGCCTCAGACTGTTGCTAGGGACAGATGGAATCAGTAGCCATGAAATGGCAGACCTAAGGCAATAACATTAATCTTTTCAAAACATAGAGGAAATTTCTGCTTTTTCAGGACTCGGATTTGAATCCCACCACAGCAGATGGTGAAATTTGAAATTTGAAATTTGAACTCAATAAAAATCTGGAATTAAGAGTCTAACAATGACCATGAATCCATTGTCGATTCTCGGAAAAACCCGGCAATGGGTACCCGCATGGGCCCAAGCTACGCCTGCCTCTTTGTAGGTTACGTGGAACAATCCCTCTTCCGTACCTACACTGGCCCTAAATCCCACCTCTTCCTCCGTTACATTGATGACTGTATCGGCGCCGCCTCGTGCTCCCACGAGGAGCTCGAACAGTTCATCCACTTCACCAACACCTTCCACCCCAACCTTAAGTTCACCTGGACCATCTCTGATACCTCTCTCTCCTTCCTGGACCTCTCTGTCTCCATCTCGGGCAACCACCTAGAAACCGATATCCATTTCAAGCCCGCCAACTCACACAGCTACCTAGAATACACCTCCTCCCACCCACCTTCCTGCAAAAATGCCATCACCTATTCCCAATTCCTTCGCCTCCGCCGCATCTGCTCCCAGGATGAGGCATTTCACTCCCGTACATCTCAGTTGTCCTCGTTTTTCAAGGACCGTAACTTCCCCCCCTCAGTGGTCGAGAACGCCCTCAACCCGTGTCTCCCACATTTCCCGCAACTCATCCCTCACACCCCGTCCCCGCAATAAGAACCAAAAAAGAATCCCCCTCATCCTCACGTACCACCCCACCAACCTCCGGATCCAACGCATCATCCTCCGACACTTCCGCCATCTGCAATCCGACCCCACCACCAAAGACATCTTTCCCTCCCCACCCTTATCTGCTTTCTGGAAGGACCACTCTCTCCGTGACTCCCTTGTCCGCTCCACACTCCCCTCCAGCCCCACCACACCCGGCACTTTTCCCTGCAAACGCAGGAAGTGCTACACCTGCCCCCATACCTCCTCCCTCACCCCCAACCCAGGCCCCAAGAAGAGTTTCCACATCAAGCGGATGTTCACCTGCACATCTGCCAATGTGGTATATTGCATCCGCTGTACCCATTGTGGCCTCCTCTCCATCGGGGAAACCAAGCGGAGGCTCGGGGACCACTTTGCAGAACACCTACGCTCGGTTCGCAATAAACAACTGCACCTCCCAGTCGCGAACCATTTCAACTCCCCCTCCCATTCCTCAGACGACATGTCCATCCTGGGCCTCCTGCAGTGCCACAACGATGCCACCCGAAGGTTGCAGGAACAGCAACTCATATTCCGCTTGGGAACCCTGCAGCCCAATGGTATCAATGTGGATTTCACAAGCTTCAAAATCTCCCCTCCCCCTACCGCATCCCAAAACCAGCCCAGCTCGTCCCCGCCTCCCTAACCTGTTCTTCCTCCCACCTATCTCCTACTCCCACCTCAAGCCGCACCGCCATCCCCTACCTACTAACCTCATCCAGCCTCCTTGACCTGTCTGTCCTCCCTGGACTGACCTATCCCCTCCCTAACTCCCCACCTACACTCACCTTTACTGGCTCCATCCCCGCCTCTTCGACCTGTCTGTTTCCTCTCCACCTATCCTCTCCTCTTCTATCCGCCTCCCCCTCTCTCCCTATTTATTTCAGAACCCACTTCCCCTCCCCCATTTCTGAAGAAGGGTCTAGGCCCGAAACGTCAGCCTTTCTGCTCCTATGATGCTGCTTGGCCTGCTGTGTTCATCCAGCTCTGCACCTTGTTGTCTCGGATTCTCCAGCATCTGCAGTTCCTACTATCTCTGGTTCACTAATGTCCTTTTGGGAAGGAAACTGCCATCCTCACCCAATCTGGTCAACACGTGATTCCAGATCCACAGCAACGTGGCTGACTCTTAACTGTCCTCTGGGCATTTACGGATGGGCAATAAATGCTGCCTGGCCAGCGACGCCCTCATCCCCCGAATGTTCAAAGAAAGAAAAAGATTTTAGCACACAGTTTGGAGCAACTGTTCCCAAACTATGATAGGGTTGCAGTGATAATATTTGGAGTCAAAAACTGCTCCAGTTAAGGTAGCAATGGCAACTGTGAACAGGAGACACTGGTGGGACAGTCTGACTCACTGGCTGCTTGCTGCCAAACAGCAAGAGGTGGACACTGACCTCAAAGCATTCTTTTACTTCAGGAAATACTTTTAACAATGAGTGACTAATACGTTTAAGATGTTTCTACACAGAACTGGTGCAAGTAGAGGCAGGCAAGTGTAATTCAGCAACTGACTGAATGCAGGAGAAACTGGGGGAACATGTCACTGAACTGGGAAGGCAAGTAGTGGCTTCAGGCTTTAGTGTGTTCATGCTCTTGAACTACAAGCTCCTTACCTTGAGATGGCGACTCTGCAGGCAATGGAAACTAGGTCAAAAGTAGGGCAGGCCAGCAGTCATAGAAGAGGGATTGGTTACAGTGTTGGGAGGCAAGGACAGAGGGGATGATTACTATCTTGTGCTGGGGGTGTGATAGGTGGAGGAGAATATTAGGGACTGGTTACAGTGTAAGAGTGGGGCTGATTACCAAGAGGCTGTGGGGCAAGGGTAATAGGCTGATAACACAGGTGTGAGGGCTTTGATTAAGTCTTCTGTCCCTGGGGAATACAGAAAGCTTGGCTGAAACCAAAATGAGTACATACAATATTAACAGTTCTACACAGTACTTTAAAAATGCAGATTTTCATGGGTGCAATTTCTCCCCCACCCGCTGCTGAGGTGGCGACAGCAACGACATGATGATGATTTGGAGTGCTGGCCCTGGTATATTTGTCCCTTTGTTGCCACTTCACCAATTAAATGCTGCGTGAGAAGATCCACTGGGGGCTTCCTTGACTTGCTGACAACTAAGGCCCTTAAGTGGTTAATTAATGGCCACCTAAGGGTCTCAATCAGCCAATTACCTACCATCCTGGCAGATAGGAAAGGTATCTAGTTTCCCAACTGGATAACCAGGCTGGCCTGTCCAATGGGTGCCTCCATTTGCCCCAACTGGGGGCAATCAAAGGCACGTATTGGGAGCAAGTGCATGGCCTCTTCCTCTGACCCTCACCCCTTGATTCTCTCTCCCAGTGATTCCACTCCAATATCAAGATGTGTGATAGGCCAAGAGCAGACTGATCAGCTCTAAACAATCTATTTAGGAAGTGATCTAGTGAACATCTCAGGGGTGGTAAGTGTAGACAGCTTAACACACTCACACCCCTACATGTAGTCTATATAAGGGAAAATTATGGCCCATACCTGAGTATTGCTCAAAAGAAAGGCATGGCAAGACTGAAGTTTGGCATTCTTACATTTTCCCTGATGACTGCAAGGTGAAAAGCTCCAGTAACACATTTCTCTTTTTCAACAATTTTAATTTTCATATTTATATGGCACATTATTATAATGTAATCTATATAATGCAAACTTTAATAATTATGCACCTAACATACTGCTTTATTTTTGCTAACGTGTGGAGTAACATAAATTTCCAAGTGTGAAAGTGGGTGCACATTAGAAAATAGTTTGGGAACTAACGATCTAAAGTCAGTGAAGAATTGAAGAAAGTGGTGATGAGACAGAGTTTGGTGCTATCAGTACACATATTTTGAATAATATTGTCAAGTTTGGAGATGAGAAGTTATGCCAGTGACAGTAATATAAGAACAGGAAGAGAAATCAGGTGCAAGTAATAATTTAACTATGGACATTGTTTGTATATATTTGGAACCTGACTGTACTTTTAGAGATATTGTTGAGGAGCAGAATGTATACAATAAATAGATCAGAAACAGTAGATCCTTGTGGAACACCCGAAGAAATGGTGCGGGATCAGCAAGAAAAGCCATGGTCCTCTGGCTACAACCAGATAGATAAGAATATTGCAGTCCCACTTAACTGGACAACAGAGGAACGGCCCTGGAAGAGAACAATGTTGTCAAATGTGTCAAGATTGCAGTGAGGTCAAGAGGATAAGGAACAATAGTTCACCACCATCACACTCACATAAGATGTCATGAATAATTTTGATAAAAGTAGATTAGGTATTAATTGCTCTTATTTCTCGATACTCATTCTAAGTAATTCGGATGGTACAGAACCTCAAGAGGTTTCAATAACATTGGCCTCAGTTTAGGGAGGGGACAATTGGTCAAGGCTTCAGGTCTGGGTTGATAGACTTCAAAATTTGTTGCAAATGCGACTTCTGTCAGCAGTGGGTAGGTTTAGACATTACTCCATCACTTGCTGCAGTTGAAGAGCCTATGATTTGTATCTTGAAGATGTAGTATATCTGGACTTCAGGAAGCATTTGATAAGGTGCCACACAAAAGGTTAATACACAAGGTAAGGCCACAGGGGTTTAGGGGCAATTTGTTAGCTTGGATAGAGAATTGTCTAGTCAACAGAAAACAGGCAGTTATGACAGATGGGTCTTGTTCTGGCTGGCAAGATATAACTAGTGGGGTACCACAAGGTTCAGTCCTTGCCCCCAACTATTTACAATCTATATCACGGGAGTCAGATGCAGGAATAGTAGGTAC
The DNA here is from genome assembly GCF_021869965.1 of Rhincodon typus. Taxonomy (NCBI): domain Eukaryota; kingdom Metazoa; phylum Chordata; class Chondrichthyes; order Orectolobiformes; family Rhincodontidae; genus Rhincodon; species Rhincodon typus. The sequence continues at coordinate 31,640,598 of NC_063344.1, forward strand.
TATAACCTACTATGCACAGGACCTAAAATAGGTGAGAAACTAACCCGCAATAAAGAAATAAGAAATTTACAAATGGATATGGATAGGTTAGGTGAATGGATCAAAATGTGGCAGATGGACTTTAATGTGGATAAGTGTAATGTTATCCATTTTGATCAGAAGAAAATAAAGGCAATTTATAATCTCTATGGACAGAAACTTCAGAGTGCTTCGACAAAGATGGATTGAGATGTCTTTGCACATGAATCTAGAAAATTAGTATGCAAGTATAGCAGGTAATAATGAAGACAAATGGCATTTATAGCTAAAGGAACACAGTATAAAAGTAGGGAAGTGTTGCTGCAACTGCACAAGGCATTAGTGGAGTATTGTGTACAGTCTTGACCCTTTCACTTGAGGAAGGATGTCATTGCATTGGAGGCATTTCAGAGGAGGTTCACTGAATTGATTCTAGAAGTGAGGAATTTATCTTATGAAGAGAGAATAAGCAATTTAGACATATTTTATTGAGTTGAGAAAAATGACAGGAAATCTAAATGAGGTACACAAGATACTAATATATTGACAAAGTAGATGAAGATAGGATATTTCCTACTGTGGGGTAATCTAGAACGAGAGGTCATTGTTTTAGGATAAGAAGTGGCAGATTTAGAACAAACATGATGAGAAATTGCTTCTTTCAAAGGGCTGTGAATCTGTGGAATTCACTACCCCAGAGTGCGGTGGATGCTAGGTCATGGAGTAAATTGAAGGAGGAGAAAGACAGATTTTTAATTAGTAATGGGTTGAAAGGTTATGAGATCAGCCACGATCACATTGAGTGGCAGAGCAGGCTCGAGGCTGCCGAATTGCCTGCTCCAAATTCTTATGCCATATTCACGGTCACAGCTCACATTTTAATTATGGGAGGCTGGACAAAACTGTAGCTCAACTAAGAACTTATTTCTTTCAGGAAAGTTGAGGAGAGAGAAAATGCTATTAAAGTGAAATGTGGTCAATAAGATTAGGTGTCTTCAACATGGCCGGCGGCTGGTGGGGGAGGGAGCGGGGTATACAAACAGCCAGAAAGTACTCAATGCATAGCTTCAAACACCGAAGAACAGATACTTGGCCAAGCTTTCAAAGGGCTACTGGCATCCATCAAAATATTTGCCAGCAGAAGTAATAACCTTTAAGAAAGCATGCATGAAAATGTGCAGGCTAGAGAACAGTATATTTCTGGCAAGGGTAATATAAAGAAAGGAAATTATGAAATACAGCTTCAGAATTGGGTAAACACAAAATTAAATCTCAGCAATCGACATAAATTTTACGTTAATACTGTACGTTGTTGATCTTATTATCCACATTCAGAATGTATTGTATAAACTGGAAACAATGCATCATCACACTCAAGCCAAGCGGCAAAAGCTTCGAAATAACTGACGCTGTGGAATAATTTACTGAAGTTAAACACAATTTTATACACACCCAACGTAGTGCTTGCAAAAGAAGCGCCTTTAGTCGATCATTTCCATAGACCAAATCATTCTTCAACTTTTCATAATCAAGAGATGGTAACAGAGGTACATCTTTTGATTTCCTAAAGAAATTAAAAAATTAGTAGCATCAATATTATTTTAAAAATTGCATTGCAAGTGCAAAACAGTTAACTTAAACCTCAAAGTGCAATTTTTCAGGGAATCATATTGTCTATCAAAAATTAATAATGAATAATTTAATCAATTTAATTTCAACCAAATAGCTAATTGATTAAACACAAATAAATCAATGTCAGCTGAATTCCATCAGGAATTCATAAGCATCTCAGTTGGAACAATGCTGGGCTGAAGATCTAAAGTTCCCTGGTTCAATGCTGAGCTCCGGCAATGATCTCATTTGAGAAGCTCTTATGATACAGAGGTAGTCCCTACCCCTGGACTAAGAGGCCTGGGTTCAAGTCCCACCTGCTCCAGAGATGTGTAATAGGTTGATTAGGAAAAAATAGGTTAAATTAAAAAAAAGCACCAGAAAATTCGGCATTCACATGGTCACGTCCTTTTCAAAGCAACCTTTCGCAAACCAGCAAGTATCATAAAATTAACCAATCCAGCTACTCAAATAATAGCATTTAACATTTGTTAATTGCTATTCTCATTCCTCATTCAAATGAAAATATACAAACAGAAATAGTATTAATAAGATGGCACATTAAAAGAAAAATCATTAACGTTATCACAAAATTCATGTGTGAAATATCTGCATAAAAGTTCCCTTTGATCGGCCTGCACTTAACTTTGAGTGGGTGCTCCAGTTGGAGATTTCACTTGAGCATGGGCATTGGAATTTTCTGGCTTTGCATGCAAGTAAGTCAAATAGAGATAGGACATATAAGCCACTTACATCTTTCTTGTGTGGAATGTCAAACCTACCCATTACAGCATAACAAACATAGTTGCAAAACATTGTAACCAAGTAGAAAGGAAATGGGATAACGAGATGTGGAGCTTTCTGAAGAAGGGTCTAGGCCCGAAACGTCAGTCTTCCTGCTCCTCTGATGCTGCTTGGTCTGCTGTGTTCATCCAGCTCCACACCTTGTTATCTCAGATTCTCCAGCATCTGCAGTTCCTACTATCTCAGAAAGGAAAAGGGAGTTCTCTCAACAGCGGAATATCCAGTTCGTGAGAAGGTAACATATCCCCGACTCAATCATTACCATCAAGCCAGGGGATCAACCCTGGTTCAATGAAGAGTGCAGGAGAGCATGCCAGGACAGCACCAGGCATACCTGAAGATGAGGTGTCAACCTGGTGAAGCCACCAAACAGGACTACTAGCACGCCAAACAACGAAAGCAGCAAGTGATAGACAGAGCTAAGCGATCCCACAACCAATGGATCAGATCTAAGCTCTGCAGTCCTGCCACATCCAGTTGTGAATGGTGGTGGACAATTAAACAACTCACTGGAGGAGGCGGCTCCACAAATATCCCCATCCTCAATGATGGAAGAGCCCAGTACATCAGTGCAAAAGATAAGGCTGAAGTATTCGCAGCAATCTTCAGCCAGAAGTGCCGAGTGGATGATCCATCTCAGCCTCCTCCAGTGGTCCCCAGCATTACAGATACCAGTCTCCAGCCAATTCGATTCACTCCACGTGATATCAAGAAACGGTTGGAGACATTGGATACTGCAAAGGCTACGGGCCCTGACAACATTCCGGCAATAGTACTGAAGACTTGTGATCCAGAACTTGCCGCTCCCTTAGCCAAGCTGTTCCAGCACAGTCACAACACTGGTATCTACCCGACAATGTGGAAAATTGCCAAGTATGTCCTGTACACAAAAAGCAGGACAAATCCAACCCGGCCAATTACCGCCCCATCAGTCTCCTCTTGATCATCATTTAAGTGATGAAAGGTGTTATCAACAGTGCTATCAAGCAGCACCTGCTCAGAAATAACCTGCTCAGCAACGCCCACTTTGGGTTCCGCCAGGGCCACTCAGCTCCTGATCTCCTTACAGCCTTGGTTCAAACATGGACAAAAGAGCTGAATTCCAAAGGTGAGGTGAGAGTGACAGCCCTTGATATCAAGGTTGCATCCGACCGAGTGTGGCATCAAGGAGCCCTGGCAAAACTGGAATCAATGAGTATCAGGGGGAAAACGCTCCAGTGGTTGGAGTCATACTTGACACATAGGAAGATGGTTGTGGTTGTGGGAGGTCAATCATCCCAGCTCTAGGACATCTCTGCAGGAGTTCCTCAGGGTAGTGTCCTAGGCCCAACCATCTTCAGCTGCCTCATCAATGACCTTCCCTCCATCATAAGGTCAGAGGTGGGGATGTTCGCCGATGATTGCACAATGTTCAGCACCATTCGTGACTCCTCAGATACTGAAGCAGTCCATGTTCACATGCAACAAGATCTGGACAATATCTAGGCTTGGGCTGACAAGTGGCAAGTACATTTGCACCACACAAATGCCAGACTATGACCATCACCAATAAGAGACAATCCAACCACCGCTCCATGACATTCAATGGTGTCACCATCACCGAATCCCCCACTATCAACATTCTGGGGGTTATCATTGACCAGAAACTCAACTGGACTCACCACATTAACAGAGTGGCTACAATAGCAGGCCAGAAGCTGGGAATATTGCCGCGAGTAACTCACCTCCTGACTCCTCAAAGCCTGACCACCATCTACAAGGCACAAGTCAGGAGTGTGATGGAATACTCCCCACTTGCCTGGATGAGTGCAGCCCCAACAACACTCAAGAAGTCTGACACCATCCAAGACAAAGCAGCCCGCTTGATTGGCAAACATTTACAAGCATTCAATCCCTCCACCACCAACGCTCAGTAGCAACAGTGTGTACTAGCTACAAGATGCACTGCAGAAAATCACCAAAGATCCTCAGACAGCACCTTCCAACCCACGACCACTTCCATCTAGAAGGACAAGGGCAGCAGATATACAGGAACACCATCACCTCCAAGTTCCTCTCCAAGTCACTCACCATCCTAACTTGGAAATACATCGCCGTTCCTTCACTGTCGCTGGGTCAAAAACCTGGAATTCCCTCCCTAATAGCATTGTGGGTCAACCCACAGCAGGAGGAATGCAGTGGTCCAAAAAGGCAGCTCACCACCACCTTCTCAAGGCAACTAGGGATGGGCAAGAAATGCTGGCCAGCCAGCGACACCCACATCCCACAAATGAATTAAAAAAACATTCAATTTTTTTTCCACTATTCTCACTGCTTCTATGAAATACCTCTTTTTTCCAAAAGATTTCTAGTATTTTTTTCTTGAATATTCAGAGGATGCAAACTCAGGCAGAAAGTAAATGAAACACTTTGAGGCACAAGTGGTAGACAGAAAAATAACTCATTTTTACCTACAATTTATACAAGATTAATGTTGAATTAATGTTACTGAGGTGCATTAAGGTTTGTGATGCTGAAAAGGGACTGTTAATTGCACTGCATTCATTAGCAAATGTTTACAAGATAGGATAAATATCCTCTTAAACACACTTGCTAGCTTCAGATACTTTGCCAAAGTCAGTTCAGAATGATTACTAGAAACATGCATCGGTACTTCTGCTGATGCACATCCTGTTTGGGACAGTATATGTTAAGTTGATCGATCACACTCATGAAGGTGCTGAGCCTCCGGCATACTGAGTGGAGAGGAAACTGGAAGTAAAATCTGCCTTCCAAGGCACATTGATTTCCCAGTCTGCAGCTTAAAGCACGTGTAGATCTCCGGCCTTGTTTGGTAGGCAGCAAGAAGTGGGAACTATTGACAATTGGCCTTAAGCACAACACACCATTAAATGTAGGAGTGCAATATTGCTAAAATCTCTGGATATCAACCAAACAAGACTAAACCACCAATTTGACAAGTTCAGTTTGTGCAGCATCTATCTGCCTCAGCAAGTCATCCTAACAGGAACAGAAATAATGTGCTTCAGCAAGCCCCACTTCAAGAAGTTTTTCCAATATAGGCAAGGGAGATTTGGCTCTAACCTCGAAAAACAGGAGACTGGGAGTGGGGCCTCTGAAGAATGTTGTCCCGAAGCCGGGGGCCCAGAAGCAGGCAATTGTGGCTGAAGCTGTACACCTGTTGTGGTTTGGTATCAGTTAACCAGCCAGAACTGTGGTGAATAAATGTTGTTTTTAGTAGCTACTGCAGATACTTGTCTCATGTTAACAACCACATCCATAAGTAAGCACTTGCTCCAGGAGTGTTACATAACATGCACAAAGCTTACTTACGTGAAGATTAAACATAAACAATTATAGCACTTGTAATTATACTCAGGAATTCAACTAACTCCATCTCATGCCACTTTTTGTTTCACAGAATAATAAATATATCACAAGAATGATATAAGGATATGAAAGATTAAATTCTGAGGATGTATTGCATAAGCTTGGTTTTTATTTATGATGTGGAGGTGCTGGTGTTGGACAAGGTCAGAAATCACACAGCATCAGCTTATAGTCCAACAGGTTTATGTGAAAACACAAGCTTTCGGAGCTTAGCCCCTTTGTCAGGTGAAGTCATGCTCTGGAAGCTCATGATTTCAAATAAACCTGTTGGACCATAACCTGGTGTTGTGTGATTTCTGACCTGGTTTTTATTTATGTATGGAAAATTGAGGAGTGATCTGTTGATTTAAAAATTCTATTGGCTAGATATAGAGAAACTATTTTCTCTAATTGGGAAATTAGGAGTGATGGAACGCAGTTTTAAAGTCAGAGTTAGACGACTTAGGAGAGAAATTAGAATATTTTTCACACATCAATCAGACAGAAATCTGTCTGGATGCAAGGAAAGATGAAGCTTTTGAGATAGGGATAGATAGATTTTTCTTAGGTGTTATGATTCCATCTGATGTTATTTCTAGACAAGTCGGACCCCAGAATGAAACGTGGCTTGACATATCATATTTTGTTTTATTTTTGATTAATGATGTGATCTTGCACTAAGACACAGCATGCAATGCTGAAGATTCATTTGTAACAATAAAACAGAAATTTTTGCACAGAAGAAATTAAAATAAAATAGAATAAATCAAGCCACATATAACTTGAAAGAATTTGAAACATGTAGTAAGAGTAGAATTTCATCTGCCCCAACATTGTCATTTTACATTAGTTAAATACCAGAGAGAGTTACCAGAGATTGTGGATGATGAGTGGAAGATGTAAATTGCTTTATTCCCAAACTAATCATCACCTCTTTAAATATTTACAACATAAAATTTGAAACTTGATGTGATTGTACTGCTTGGTGTGGTAAATATCATAAAATAAATTTGAACAAACTTTTCCACAACTAATTTAGCAGTAATTTTTCCTCAAGGCACGGTTTCAGAAATGCTTACAAAAACATACATAACCATTAAAGGGGCTGATTCCCATTATTGGTTATAGGCAGGGGTCCTACACAATTTATTAAGACCGACTGAATGGTTCTTCAAAAATTAGTATTGGAATTAAAAGTGCAAGTTTAATTAATGGTTAGGCTTTCCCCAATGCCTGACATGTAATGCACGTCAGACAAAATTTGACCACATTTTTATGCAATCCTAATCAATAAAAATGATTCCTTTTTGTAGCCTGGATTTTCCCAATACTTGAGCGGGCTGCTGTTAGAATTTCAATACAATATAATACAGCACAGGAACAGGCCCTTCAGCCCAGCAAGCCTGTGGTGATTCCTAATCCTTAGTTCGACCCGTTACTTATTGCCCGTATGTGGTTTCTAGCCCTCTGTTCGCCTCCTGTTCAGGTATCTATCAAGATATGCTTTAAATATTGCTAATATGCCTGCTTCCACCATGTCCACTGGCAGGGTGTTCCAGGCACCTACCACCCTCTGTGTGAAAAATTTTCCCTGCACCTCTCCCCTAAACTTACCCTCTCTCACCTTGAACCTGTGCACTCTTGGAGCTGACTTTTCCACCCTGGGAAAATACCTCTGGCTATTCACCCTATCTATGCCTCTTATAATTTTATAGACCTCTATCAGGTCACCCTCAGCCTCCATCTTTCCAGTGAAAACAATCTGAGGTCGTCCAATTTCTTCTCATAAGTAAAACCCTCCAGATCCTGGTAAACCTTTTCTGCATCGTCTCCAAAGCATCCACATCCTTCTGGTAGTGTGGTGAGCAGAACTGCACAAATATTCCAAACGTGGCCTAAATAAAGTTTATTCAGCTGGAACATAACAAGTTGATATTCAATGGCCTAGCCGATAAAGGCAAGCATGCTGTATGCCTTCTTGACCACTTCATCCATCTATGCTGCTACTTTCAGGGATCTGTGGAACTGTACACCCAGGTCCCTCTGTGCGTCAATGCTCCTAAGGGTTTTCCTGTTTATTGTATAATTTGCACCTGAATTTGATCTTCCAAAATGCACCACTTTGCATTTGTCGGGATTAAACTCTATTTGCCACTTCTCTGCCCAAATCTGCAATCTATTTATCACCCGCTGGATCCTTTGACAATCCTCCTCACTATCTGCACCTCCGCCAATTTTGGTATCATCATCAAAACTACAAATCAGACCAGCTACATTTTCCTCCAGATCACTTATATTTCAAACAACAAAGGTCCCAGCATTGATCCCAGCAGAACACTACTAGCTACTGAACTCCATTCAGAAAAGCATCCTTCCACTGCTTCTGTCTTCAAATGACTAAGCAAGTTCTGTATCCACGTAGCCAGCACACCCCGGATCCCAAGAGACTCTATCTTTTGTATCAGCCTGCCATGAGGTACCTTACCAACTGCCTTACTAAAGTCCATGGAGACAACATCCACTGCCCTTTCCTCATTAATCATTCTTATCACCTCCTCAAAAAACTCATTTAACTTGGTGAGACATGACCTTCCCACACAAACCCATGCTGCCTATCACTAACAAGTCTATTTGCTTCCCAATGTGAATAAATCCTGTTTATCAGTATCTTCTCCAACAGCTTCCCTACCACTGATGTCAAGTTCACTGGCCTGTAATTACCTGGATTATCTTGCTTTCTCTTCTTAAACAAAGAAAGAAAATTGGTCATTCTCCAGTCCTCTGGAACCTCGCCTGAGGCCAGAGAGGATACAAAGATATCTGTTAAGGCCCCAGTTATTTCCTCCCTTGTTTCCCGTAGAATCCTGCGATAGATCCCATCTGGCCCTGGGGATTTGTCAACCTTAACGCATTTCAAGACATCCCAACATTTCCTCCTACATTATGTTGACCTGCCCAAGAGTATACACACACGTTTCCATAATCTCAATATCCCTCTCTTTGGTGAATACTGATGTAAAGTACACGGTAAGGATTTCACCCATTTCCTCTGGCTCCATACATAACCTCCATCTTTTATCCTAGAGTAGGCCTACTCTTTACCTAACTACCCTCTTGCTCCTAATATATGTAGAAAATGCCTACGATTCCCCTTAACCCTGCTGGCCAAGGCAGCAAAGTGGCTCAGTGGTTAGCACTACTGTCTCACAGCGCCAGGGACCCAGGTTCAATTCCATCCTGGGGCAACTGGCTGTGTGGAGTTTGCACATTCTCCTTCTGTCTGCGTGGTTTGCTCCGGTTTCCTCCCACAGTCCAAAGATGTGCAGGCTAGGTGGATTGGCCATGCTAAATTGCCCATTGTCTTCAGGAATGTGTAGATTAGGTACATTAGCCATGGGAAATGCAGGGTTTTAGGGAAAGAGTCATGGGATGGTGTGGGTGGGATGCTCTTCGGAAGGTCATGTGGACTTGTTGAGCCAAACAGCCTGCTCCCACACTGTAGGGAGTCTATGATTTCATGGCCCCCTTTAGCCCTCCTAACTCCCCATTTGAGCTCTTTCCTACTTTCACTGTATTCTTCAAGGTCTTTGTTTTTAGTTGCCTAGACCTTGGGTATACTTTCTTCCCTTTTTGACCAAGCTAATAATTTCCCCTGTCATCCAAGGGTCCTGAATCCTGCCATTCCTGTTCTTCATTTTCACAGGAACATGCCTGTCCTGCACTCTAATCAACTAGTCTTTAAAAGACTCCCACAAATCATATGTGGATTTACCCTCAAACAGCCGCACCCAATCCACATTCTCCAATTCTTGCAGATGTTACTGATGTAACTCATGAAGACTTCTTTGAAAGCACCTTCCAAACCTGTGACTTCCACCACCTGGAAAGATAAAGGCAGTAAACACAAGGGAACATCACCATCTGCAACTTCCCCTCCAAGCCATACAGCAAGCTGACTAACATCATCATTCATTCACTGTCACTGGATCAAAATCTCTGAACCTCCTTCCTAACAGCACTGTGGGCATACCTACACTCCCAGGATTGCAGTAGCACAAGAAGGCAACTTATCACCACCTTCTCAAAAGGCAATTAGTGATGGGCAATAAATGCTGACACAACCAGTAAAGGCCACATCCTATGAACGAGTAATAAAGAAAAATAATTTCCAATGATTTCTGATCAGTTTCCTTAATGATTTGCATACTGAACTGGGTTGTATTGATACTGAATACTCGAACAAATGACGCATGCTATATATTTGAATAACTGATTACCGGTGTGATAGAGTTTTTGAGGCCAACTTGTAAAATGCATGCTCTTTGCCCTTTGAGAGATGCATCAAGCTCCAAGATGGTCTGTCTCCTTGGATAATAGTGTTGCAAGTACATAGTACAGCGCAGGTCTCTTCTGACAATGCCTTTTTAAGTAATTCGACACATGTTGATCGTTATTCTTGAGTATATATAAAATATCCTTCCTTAAGAGCTTTCTTAATGGTAATGGTTTATCGGCAAAGTTTAATATTCAGAATTCTGAATAATGAGGTATTTGCCCTTCTCCTGTGTCAACTTGAGTTATACAGTCATAGAGATGTACAGCACAGAAACACACCCTTTGGTCCAACTCATCCATGCCGACCAGATATACTAAATTAATCTAGTCCCATTTGCCAGCATTTGGCCCCTATCCCTCTACACCCTTCGTATTCATGTACCCATCCAGATGCCTTTTAAATGTTGCAATTGTACCAGCCTCCACCACCTCCACTGGCAGGTCGTTCCATCCATGCACCACCCTCTGCGTGAAAAAGTTGCCACTTAAGTCCCTTTTAAATCTCTCCCCTCTCACCTTAAACATATGTCCTCTGGTTTTGGACTCCCCTACCCTGGGGAAAAGACCTTGGCTATTCACCTTATCCATGCCCCTCATGAGTTTATAAACCTCTATAAGGTCACCCCTTAACCTCCGACACTCAAGGGAAAATAGCCCCTGTCTATTCAGCCTCTCTCTATAGCTCAAACCCTCCAACCCTAGCAACGTCCTTGTAAATCTTTTCTGCACCCATTCAAGTTTCACAACAATCTTTCCTATAGCAGGGAGACCAGAATTGCCTGCAGTATTCCAAAAGTCGTCAAATATTCTGTACAGCTACAACATGATCTCCCAAATCCTATACTCAATGCATTGACCAATAAAGGCAAGCATACCAAATGCTTTCTTCATTACCCTGCCTATCTGCGACTCCACTTTCAAGGAACTATGAACTTGCACTCCAAGTCTCGTTGTTCGGCAACATTCCCCAGGACCTTACCATTAAGTGTATAAGTCCTGCCCTGATTTGCCGTGCCAAAACGCAGCACCTCACACTTATCTAAACTAAACACCATCTGCCACTGCTCAGCCCGTCTGCCAATTTGATCAAGGTCCCATTGTACTCCGAGGTAACCTTCTTCGATGTTGACTACACCACCAGTTTCGGTGTCATCTGCAAACTTACTAACCATACCTCCTACATTCACGTCCAAATTATTTATATAAATGATAAAAAGCAATGGACCCAGCATGGATCCTTGCAGCACGCCGCTGGTGACAGGCTTCCAGTTCGAGAAACAATCTTCCACTACCACCCTCTGTCTCCTACCTTTGAGCCAATTTTGCGTTCAAATGGCTAGCTCTCCCTGGATTCCATGTGCTCTAACCTTGGTAACCCGTCTACCATGTAGAACCTTATTGAACACCTTACTGAAGTCTATATGGACAACATCCACTGCTCTGCATTCATCAATCTCCTCTGTCATTACTGCAAAAAAAATTCAATCATCAAGTGAGTAAGACATAATTTCCTATGCACAAAGCCATGTTGACTATCCCTAATCGGTTTTTATCTTTCCAAATATATGTAAATCCTGTCCCTCAGAAACCCCTCCAAACTGTGAACTCAGAAGTTCACTTTACATAAAGCTGATCGTCTGGTTCCACAGCTTAGCAGAGTCTTTCTGATCCACTTAGGTCATAGGAATTGTTGAGTCTGTGCAATCCCGCTTCATCAGGAACTATCATTATCTTCATTGCTTGCTTATCCAGTTCTGCAACAAATAAATCTGAAAAGCAAAGCTCTATCCTTTGTTTACCACACCTAAATTTGGATAAGACATCCGATTCACGTTAGGGACTTGGAAGATCAAGAAGATGATACCCTGTCTTTTATGAATACTTACCACGTGTAGGGGACTTATTATTCCGTGGAGAGAGTAAGTAGTGTCGCTCGTGTGTTTTTTTCCCGCTTCTTCCCTGTTCTGTTTATAGCTGTGAACCTGGTATGATTGCCGTTTCAGGTGCTTCTTCATTTAGCATGGAATGGTACCCGAGGACATCTCGACTGTTCTATAGCTTTCACATCTCAATTTAAAACCAACACATTGCTCGCATGAACCATCTATCTGACTGTACTCACTGTTCAGCCAGCACAATTTGAATGTGATTTTGCCTCCTGGGATTTCAATGTATTTGTACATTTGATAACACTTCATTCCTTATCAAAAGATTTTCCTACGATCATCAAATTCACATTCATGTCTTCATGTCATCTAAGTGAAACCAATGTTGATCATCATGTTGTGCTTTTGTTTACTTAAACAAACTTTCCAATCTCATTCCAGGACTGGAAGACAGGCATTAGTTCTGTCCGCTTGAAGATTTATTACAAAGTTCAGCAACTACTCATACAGGAAAGCACAGCTCTTTCACACTGCATCTGCAGGTTAGACTGACAACAGCTGCTAGTCATATGTTCTACACTCTGGCTATTTGCTCATTAGTAATATCCCTCTTAAAATGATACAATACTCAGCGCCACATTTTAGAAAGGGAGTGAATGAATTGGAGAGAATGCAGAAGAGACTCATAAGAATGGTTCCAGGAATTGGGAATTTTAGTTATTTGGATGCTTTGGAGAAGGTATGCCAATTTTCCTCAGAGAAGGCTAAGAAGAGATTTGATAAAGGTATTCAAAATCATGAGGGATCTGGGCAAAGTTGATAGGGAACTATTGTTCCCATTGGTGGAAGAATCAAGTTCTAGAGAGAGCACAAATTTAAGGCAATTGGACAAAAGAAGCAATGACAACATGAGGAACAACTTTTTCAGGCAGCAAGTGACTAGAATTTGAAATACACAACCCAAGGGTTTCGTAGATTCAATTTGGACACACAAGAGGGAACCGGAAAAACATGCAGTATAACAGAAAGAAGGTGGGGAAATGGCATAAAGTAAACTGTTACATCAGAAAACTAGGACCTATCCATCACTTTGGTTTTGCCAACCTGAAAGTCTGTCTGAAAGCAGTGAGGTGGGATACATTCTTTCTGGATGGTGGTAGGAGAAGGCCAGACTCCCAAGTTGACATGCACTCATGTCGTGGGGACCATGACTTTATAGAGTTTAGTCTGGAGCAACTGGAACCAGTGCAGGAAAAAGTTGAATAGTCTGTTCTATCAAGGTGAGTGGAATGCCAGACAGGGAGGACGGGCCTGAGTTTCAAATATCACCAGAAATTCCAGCTGAAGAAGCTAAGGGATGTATGCTGCTCCTGAATGTGGGAGAAATCTTGCCAAATGTACATAGTTAACCCCTCAGGAAAGCTCAGGACCATAGCACTGTTGAGAACTTGTCAGTACTGATATTGCAGCTTTTCACGTCAATGACTCATGGGGACTGTCTACAGATGCCAGCAGTGTCCTAACTCAGTCTCATTTGTCCTTGCAGGAAAAAGGGACTCTCAAAAAGGCCCAGTTGAAAGAGCTGGACACCAGTGGTTTACTACAAGTAAGTTGGAAAATGTGAGATGGGCATTCCTGGAGGGGAGAAAGAATGGAAAGTAGAACTTATAGATTGACAAGTTAGTAGATGCCAGTCTATCTGATGCACTAGGAAGCCACAGAGACTTCCATTTTAACGGTTCTAGTTCTCATGATCATTCTTTGTGTCACCCACAGCTTAAAACATTGAGTCAGGACAGACCATCATATCTGCAACAAGCCAAGTACTGTCAGAGGATACCTTAAAGCAAGAGAACCTCCACCTGCACAGATATAGCCACCTTGAGAGAACTCTGCAGGCATAAAGATTGGCTAGAACTGGTTGATGAGCATGTCATGGGTGTGCAGGGAAAGATGAGAGAGACAGGGATAGCTGTGTGAAGTGCCCTTCACACAACGTTAGATACACAACTGCTCAGCAGCAATAGCTATACTCTCGCATGTTTTATGAGTCCTTTGAGGTAGTAAGCAATCATCAACTGTGAATTAGAAAATTAATTCAGCATGTGCGCACCAACGTGGAAAAAAGGTTTGCCTACATGAAAAAGGGCTAATTTCATGCAGAGCCAGACGACACAATGCAATCTGGAGCGCAAACAAGAACTGCTTACTGGCTTTTACAAAATGCATGCCACAATACATACAGCCTACGGTCGAGGTTATCAGCGGTGAGATGTTGAGAAGGCATGTCAGTTACACCAAGGGCAAGCCAATCACCACAGTGGATGATGGTTCCAGCCGTTATGGACACTGTCAAGATCATTGGGTCTCCTTGTCTCCCGTAACAGAGGGATTATCTGTGTAACAGGACTACCACCAGAGACTATGCCTACAACAACACAAGTGCAGCAGCCTTTGGGCATGATGAAGACAATCACCATATGCATTGCAGCCACATCCGGAGACAAGAGATAAAAGCACTGCCCTCACCTCAACCAAGGCCACAGGGTAGCACTTCATTGAATTAATTCAGAGTGAGGCCGGTTCATTGTTCACAGTACTGAGTAGTTCCACTGAGGTTGTTTCATTTGTAATTGCAATTTTATTTTTCTGAGCACCATATTGTTATAAACAAAGATGATGTTATCACTAACAAGTCAGACCGCAGACTGAAAACAGCCTTGGGAGGTCATATTTGGTTTTTCTTTATCTTAGCTAAGTGGTCTCTCACTAAAAGAAAAGCATTCACACACTCTTACAGCACCTTCTCTACAAAGAGCAATTTAGCTGTATCTTTAAGACAAAAAAGTTACCTTTACACCACTTATGCTGACATTACACAAACTCAATACCTTCAAAGGTACTCTCAACAACACGTACATTGTAACATTTTCAACTTCATACACACAAACAACTGTCAATTTCTATGGTTAGAGAATTAAGCTCTGTGAAACAATTCCGAATTCTTGTCCTGAAATTTTTCCAAGAAAATCAAAAGATTGTGGTCTGTATAAATAACAACTTTGTTCACAATGTTGCTAACATCTGTATCAAAATGATGTAGAACCAATACAAGACTCAACGTCTCTTCCAATTCTTGAACATTTTCGTTGACATGGTTAGTTTTTCTAAAAATAACTAACAGGCTGTTGGATTCCCATCTCATCATCCTGCAGTAAAACAGTGCCTACACAAATGTTGTTTGCATCAACAGCCGCTTTGAATGGATTCTCATAACTAGTCATAGCTAAAACCAGAGTGGTTGTCAGTACAGCTTTTAAGTTTTCAAAGGCACTTTGACACTTTTACATCCTTTCAAATTATCTGCCTTTTTGAACAAGTTGATTAAAAACGTAACCATGGTGTTGAAACTTGAAACAAACATAAAAACATAAGAAATAAGAGCAGGAGTAGGCCATCTGGCCAATTGAGCCTGCTCCACCATTCAATAAGATCATGGCTGATCTTTTTGTGGACTTAGCTCTGCTTACCTGCCCACTCACCATTACCTTATTTCCTTTACTGTTCAAAACCTATCTATCTTTGCCTTAAAAACATTCAACGAGGAAGACTCAACTGCTTCACAGCAGGGAATTACACAGATTCACAACCCTTTGGTTGAAGAAGTTCCTCCTCAACTCAATCCCTATTCTGCTCCCCCTTGTTTTGAGACTATGCCCTGTAGTTCTAGTTTCACCTGCCAGTGGAAACAACCTCCCTGCTTCTATCTTATCTATTCTCTCCATAATTTTATACGTTTCTATAAGAGCCCCCCTCATTCTTCTAAATTCCAATAAGTGTTGACCCAACCTACTCAATCTCTCCTCATGAGCCAACCCTCTCAATTCCAGAATCAAACTAGTGAACCTCCTCTGCATCCCTTCCAGTGCCGGTATGGGCTTTCTCAAGGAAGGAGACTAAAACTATAGATAATACTCCAGGTGTGGCCTAATCAGTACTCTAAACAGCTGCAGCATAACCACCTTATTTTTAAACTCTATCCCTCTAGCAATGAAGGGCAATATTCAATTTGACTTAATTACCTGCTGCAAACAAACCTTTTGTGATTTATGCATAAGGACACCAGGTCCCTCTGCAAAGCAGCATGCTGCAATTTTTCACCAGTTAAGTATTAGTCCATTTTGCTGTGATTCCTACCAAAATGGATGACCTCACATTTACTAACATTGTACTCCATCTGCCAGACCCTTGCCCACTCACTTAACCTAAAACAACAAAATCCACTCATGCCAACATAACTCAAAAATTTCATGTTTCACCTAAAGCTTGGGAAAATCTAAAATAGCCCATACTTTCACCTCTCTCAGTGCTACATGGCCTTGTACCACAGTGTGGCCCTAATAGATTTAGATTTACAGTCACATGTACATAAAAATACAGTGAAAAGTGTTTTTTCACGTGTTAGACACAAAGTGCCATCTTGAAACGCTGAATATCATGCAAGATTTTACTACAATAGAGTTCAGCTTTCTTTCTTCTTGTTCCTCCTCCATTGCTCCTCCAGTCCCTGCTTGACATCGGCCGGAGTCTCTGAAATAGGCTCTGCTCTGTCTGTAACAGGCCTCCGCTGCTGCCACAATTGCAACTGCCATGTCAAGCTGGAGCTATGGGCCTGGGGGTGCATCAGTTCTGTACCTCCTGTTTCCCATCCAATGCTCCTCCAGAAACTGCTGTCAGTCGTTGGGGTCCTTCGCCGACGCTTCTGGGAAGAAGCTTGAGGCTGTCTGTGGCGTGCTTAAATCACAGCACTAGAACACCCACATTTGGGGAGTGAGACCTAAAATCGGCAATCATTAATCCTTCTTGCTGGAATATTGCGCCAAAACCTGGCCTCTGCTTTAACCTTTACCTGCTGCCTGTGGATATTTAGCCACCTTTACCTTGGGAAATTCACTTTTAGCCAGATTTATAACCAAATGGCTTTTTATAGCTGAATAAACAGTTCAATCAAGTGGTGTAAATGTTCTTCCCAGGTTTGGCTACAAATAATCAAGTTACTGATTTAGATGTAGTCCTTTAATAATTTGAGTGGTTAATCATTGGAATGTTGCTGTGCATTTTTCATTCCAAATGCAAATTACTTTGCACTAATAACATCCATCTAGTGTGACAAAAGCCAATAATTCTTCCGCTTTGTCCAGGAGAATGTGCAAACTCCACACCAACAGTCACCCAAGAGACCCTGGCGCCGTGAGGCAGCAGTGCTAACTACTGAACCTCCGTGCCAACCAAAGAAGAGAACAGCTCTCAAGAAGAACATCACCAACAGCTACAGCAAGTAACTGTGTGAAGTAATGGAAGTGAAGAAAATATGTTTTACAATCGTAAGAAAAAAAATCACTGAAAACAGAAGTGAAAGATAAGAAATGAAGTCTTTGTACATGAGCAAATACTGCAAACCAGAGTCGAACACAGAGAACAAATGCTACAAATAACTGAAAATAAGGTTTTGGAGTAGAAAAATCAACTATGACCTTAAGCAACCTTTGTAAGGGAACAGGTAAATTTGTAACTTCAGTTTCCATAGTTATGTAAATGGTGTAACTGAGTCATTAATGTTTTATTGCTTCAGTAAATATAGTGCATTACAACTACAGAAAAGTACAGGCACACCTAAGTTGTATGGACGTGACTATAAATAGCAAAAACAGCACTTCATATCTGGAGATAGTAACAACTGCAGATGCTAGAGTCACTGTAGAGCCGGAGGAACACAGTAAGCCAGGCAACATCAGAGAACTGCACTTAAACAGCACCACTGGGATGCCTGAATATAAGAAAAGATACAAACTTGAAACTTTCAAATTATTTATATCACTTACATAGCAGGAACAACGGATGCTCTCAGCATAGATGATGCCTGTTTTGAAAGGAATGTAAAGAACATTGTTTAAATGGATTGTTTTGATATTAATGAACCAGCAACACATGCAGCAGCTATGAATAAATTTGGAAGAAAACAATCAGCAGCTTTCCAATCGCAACGCCTTTGCAGATTAGAGTATTTTCTGCTTTTCATTAGTAGAGTGAAATGTCACTTGTAAAGGTTACATGCACTGCAGATGATGACAAGCAAAGTAAGGCAGGGCTCCATGCTAAAATTACCTCATACACCGAATGCAAGTCAACCAGGCAAATTAATGTTTCAGTTTGAAACTATTTGTTAGAAAACAAGTGCAATAAAATGTTAAAAGAAGACGTTCTTAAATTTAAGCTTGCTCAGAAGAACCAATAGACATATAAACAATGCACCAGAATGGTTTTCAAGTAATTCACACTTCCTTATTTATACGGGCTGACAGAGTGAAATTTAAGGCCTAAACATTCTGGATATTGAGGTCAGTGGAAACAAAGTGCATTAGCACTTGTACTGGCTCAGACATTTTTATAGCCTCACTATTATTTCTAATGAAAATCCAGGCCACAGTATGATTTGATATTATAAATATTTATAAGACTTTCTCAACTGAAATCAAGTATAAGAATTCATTTTCAATATCTTTTCAGTTTTATGAAAGCCATACAACTAGTATACAGTGAAATCAGCTTTAGTGATCAGTATATGAAGTGAACATGAGGACATGGTGTATTTGTCCAAAAACATGTGTATTAACCACATGCCAGCTTGGTTGGTATATCAAACGTTTTTTGCTGGAATCAATTTTGGTTTCAATTTCCTAATTTGCTTTAAACCTCACTGCAAACTTCTGAGTTTCAGGGTGCCAATCAGCAGCATTGCTGTATAGATAAAGGAACACTGCTTGGCATTAACCAAGATCACAAACCACTGTTAAGGGGGTTTCCAAACGATGAGATATTCAGATTATTAAAATGAAAGAAGTTATTCTGTTCATTAATTTCAATCAGAAAATTAGCAGTCTGAAAACTGCTCAAGTACCAATGTGTCTTCAAAATGATTCCAATGCTAGCATGCTATTTTTTGTTGTGACAAAAATAATGGAACGCTATAATAATCTTCGAATTCCTTTTACTTTATTGCCATTTAACTAAGGTAGCAGAGATAGGAAACTGATTTGCATTTTATTGGTTAGCTCTTTGAAGGGCTATAAACGTTGAGCAACATTGTTCACTATAGAATGTAATCTGTAGCACATAGGGATTCTTGCACAGCTACCTTCAAAAAAATTGTACAGTTGGTCACATCACCATTTCAGTTGGTGAACACAACTGATTAGTATTACCACATTCTACAGGTACCATCAACAACTATTTCAAAATATTTTAAAACAGTTATGTAATTATTTCCAACTCAGAAATTAATATGTCATTAGGATGAAGCAAAAATGGAACAATGATGAAATAAAGGAAAATATAAGACAAGAACAGGCATTCTGAAGTCTAGAAAGAATATTAGAAACTCACAGATCCATCACTGTTACAAGGACTCTGAAAGTAAACATCCATTTTTGAACAGATAACCAGACAACAAAATAGAAAAAATTCACAGAAGTTAGAATACTTGCAAAAAAACCCCAAAATTTTATTAGTGCAAAGCAACTAAAACATTTAGATTTTAGCCTTTTGCCTCCTTCAGACAAAATGATTCATTCAAAGTGTGAAGCAATATGGTGAAAGTAGCCTGCTGAAGGCAACAGGTTCAAGTCTAAAAGCAAACAATAATACTGTTAAGTATATAGTTTCAAATGAACTTCCCTTAAAAATTACCTTAAGTTACAATTTGCATGTAAAAAATAGAAAATCATTCACATTTTATTTGTCATTAGGATAATATTAGAAAGAAAAATAAATGACTTGATAGGAAGTTCTCAGTGAAAGAAAATAAATAATCATTACACAGATGGAATACTTAGATTTAATGCTAGAAATGTTTATTAACGAGCAAGTGTGTTGTTGCAACCTGAAGGGTGGAGAGTGAAATTTTGAAAACAGTGAGTGGTGGTAAAGCTGAATGGAAGACTGGGGTCATTGCTTGATTTGAGCAATTAGAACAATCAACAGAAATGGCTGCATGATCCATCAGAAGGAACACAGTCCTCCTGAATGAAAAGCATGACTTATACTCATAGAATTCCTACAGTGTGGAAACAGGCCTTCGGCCCAACAAGTCCACACCGACCGTCAGAACATCCCACTCAGACCCATCCACCTAAACTACACATCCTGAACGCTACAGGCAATTTAGCATGGCCAATCCACCTAGCCTGCACATCTTTGGTCTGTGGGAGGAAACCGGAGCACCCGGAGGAAACCCACGCAAACACAGGGAGAATGTGCTAACTCCACACAGACAGTCGGAATCGAACCCAGGTCCCTGGTGCTGAGAGACAGCAGTGCTAACCACTGAGCCACCGTGCCACCCCTAAAAATTATATAACAGCAAAAGACATAGGAGCAGGAGTAGGCCATTTGGCCCCTCAAGCCTACCTGCCATTCAGTGAAATCATGGTCGATCTGCCAGAGGCCTCAATCATCTTTCATGTCAGCTCAGATGAGTCACTGAGTCCCAGATATTTCAAAAAGTTATCTCAAATTTAAGTACTTTCAGTGATTTATATAAATGTCTCCACAATTCTTTTCAACGGAGAATCCCAAACATTCACTATTCATGGGAGAGCAAATTCCTTTGTATCTCAGTTTAAAATGAGTGTACTGTTATTCTGTAACTAAGTTCGAGATCCCCCCACTAGTGGAAACACCTTTTTATTTTTTTCTTCTTTATTCAATCATGGGATGAGGGTGTTGTTGGCTAGGCAGCACTTATTGCCCATTCCTAATTGCCCAGAGGGCAGGTAAAAGTCAACCACATTGCTGTGGGTGTGGAGTCACATGTAGGCCAGACCAAGAAAGGATGGCAGTTTCTTTCACTAGAGGACATTAGTGAACCAGATGGGTTTTTCCAATTATCAACAATGGATTCATAGTCCCTTAATTCTTAATTCCAGATATTAATTGAATTCCAATTCCACCATCTTCCATGGCAGGATTTGAACACAGGTCCCCAGAACACTATCTGGGTCTCTGGATTAATAGTCCAGCGACAATGCCACCAGGCCATCACCTCCCCTACGTTAATGAGCATAGAGAATTGTCTATAAGACACCTGCATCTTGAAAAAAAAGTCAATGCATTCTGCTTATGAGTTTCAAAATTTAAACATGTGCTTTAAGTTGATCACAGAATAAATAATTTCTGTAAAACATAAATATTCACATCAAAATACATAACACAATTACAAGCTTATTCATATCTTTGTCTTTCTACTCACTTTTTTATTGTGATATATACCCACCCAGTTAATTAATACCTTGCAGATCAAGAAATCCTGAAACCACCTCATCTAACTAAAGATTGCTATTCAAGATTATTTACCCAAAGCAAGAATTGTTTGTGGAAATGCGTAAAGAGCATTGTGTCAGGGAAGAGGTAGCAATGGAACTTGCTTTTCTTTGATAAAGTTCATCTATGATGATGATGAACTTTATCAAAGAAAAGCAAGTTCCATTGCTACGTCTTTCCTGACACAATGCTCTTTATGTATGTCAACGACTATTCCCATAAGTAAGCCTTCACTTTCACTTAGTGAGACTGGACCCTTACATGTTCAATATTTGGTAATGCAGTAAGTCTGCAAAGTTGAAGTAAAGCTTTCATCAGCACATTTAATTTAATGGACATGACACAGACTCCAGGAGTTCTGAGCTTTTATATCCCGAGTAATGAAGCAATGCTTAAGACACAAGTAAAATGAAAAAATTGTCTTAATGAAAGCAGCTTCCGTTTTTCTGTTTACATAGCACACCACCAAATATGTCTTCTAGAAGTAGGTCATCTGAAAGAAGTGGTTTGTCCAAGATTTTTGACAAGCTGTTGCAGGGGTTGAAGGGTGGGTGGGGAAACCAATTTAACTTTTCTCTCACCTGGAGGACTGCTAAGCAAATTTCAGAAACATAAGATTTGCCACAACAGTATATGTATTTCAGAAAAGAAAAATCCCAAAGCAAAAAATCAACAATTTAGATGTGTAATTAATAAAATGACCATTCAAAAATGCTAAGCAGCAGGACTAACTAAAACCTTTTTCTCCGTTTATGATAAAGAGAAAAGAGCGAAGAGAGAAAATGACTAGACCTCAAGTTCCAACCACAAGTGAATGTGAATGACAATGGAGCTGATTTTAACTAACACTGATCTTCATTCACCTCTGGTGGAGCACACTCAGAGCTTGGGAACATGTGGCCGGAGGAGGAGGAGGAGGAGGAGTGGAAAGGTGGGTGCATCCAGCACAATCCAACACAATCAACTATCCAGTCACTCACTCACCCACCAACCTCCCCAGTTTCTCTCACACACCTATCCACCCACAACTCCCAGCAATTCACTCTCCCACCCTTTCCACTCACTAACCCCTCCAGTCTCTCTAACACCTATCCACCTTCCCCAATCACTCATCCAAGCTCCCACCCTCAAAAGCAATCATCTTCCCCATTCACTCAATCAGTAGGTGGCTTCTCTCTGGGTGCTCCAGTTTCCTCCCACATTCCAAAGACGCGCAGGTTAAGTGGACTGGCCATGCTAAATTGCCCCGAGGTTTCCAGGGATGTGTATGCTAGGTGGGTTAGCCTTAGTTAATGCGGGGTTATTGGGATAGCATGGGGATGTGGGTCTGGGTGGGATTCTTTTCAGAGGGCTGGTATAGACTCATCGGATCGAATGGCCAAACTGGATCTTAAAAGATGAACCAGTCAGGATGGTCAGGGGTGTTTCAATGTTAAAAGGTGTTGGGGAAGATAAAAGGAAAAGAAAAGTTCAAAAATGGCCCATCTCTCACTCCTTTCCCCCGCAACCAATTAAAATGTCAATTGAGGACACTCTCAAGGCTCTTCCTTAACTGGTGGATCGTAGACAACATCAGAAAGCAGTTAAGAATCAACCATACGTGGAAGAGATCAAGTAAGGACATTAGACAACCAGTTACATTTTTATGGCCAACAAAAATCCAACAGCTCCTTAATCATGTTGACTGGCACCAGCTTTGGATTATAGGGTTTTCAAATTTATTTATAAATTATAAATTTATGAATTAATCAACTTCTCATTGCGGAAAGTAACCATATTCTATATTTATTTGTCCTAGTCTCTGGAATACAAATGCAGTAACGTAACCACCGTATGTCAGAACTCCAAAGGTATTATATGCTTATAATGATAAATAGATTGTAGTAAATTTATTTTAACACAGCATGAGAGATGATCTGTAAGTTCACAGAGGACACAAAAGTTAGTGGTGTGGTAAACAGTGAGCAGGAAAGCTTTAGTCTCCAGGATGACAAACACAGGCTCATCAGATGGGCTGAACAACAGCAAATGGAATTTAATGCTGACAAGTGTAAGGTGACGCATTTGGAGAACTAACAAGGGAGTACATTTTAAGTGGCAAGGCATTAGGAAGTACAGAGGATCAAAGGGACTTTAGTGTGTATGTCCATAGATCTTTGAAGGCAGCAGGACATGTAGATAAATTACATAAGAAAGCATATGGGATACTTGCCATCATTAGTGAAGGCATTGAATACAAGATCAAGGAGGTTATGATGGCGTTGTATATAATATTATTTAAGTAACAGCTGCGGGAGTGTGTGCAGTTCTGGTTGCCACACTATAGGAAGGATGTGATTTCAACAGACAGAGTGTAGAAGAGATTCATCAGGATGGTGACTGGCTGGAGTGAATCAGCTATGAAGAGGAACTAGACAGGCTGTAGTTGGCGTCCTTAGAGCAGAGAAGGATGAGGGAGAATCTGATTGAGACACACAAAGTTCCGAGGTGCACAGGCAGAATAGATGGCCATGTGACGACTGGCAGACACACGATGAGCTGAAGACCTTTTTCCAATGCTGTGAAAACTCAAAGGCTTTCTATGAGAGCTTGTAGACATAACAAGCTTACATTTCAGTGCAGCACCGAGAGAATTCTGCACAGCTGAAAGGACCACTTTTTATCTGCTTTCTCAGATGGATGAACAAAATCCCACTGTACTAAGTGAAGAGCAGCAGGAGATTGCTCCCAGTAACCACTGTTCGTCCCTCAAAGAGGAATAATATTAACTGCTTATATCATAGTGTATCTCAAAAGGTCTTTGTGTGATCTCTGTGTGCAAATGGATCAAAATGTTTCCCGACAATTAAACAATGACAACTTCAAAATAACTGCCACATTCAATCTATTTTGGATCAATGAGTGATCTTGTTCAAATTTCATCTGGGTAATTGCTGAAATTTAATTCAAAAATCTGCCAGTTTGTGAGCTGTCAGCACACGGATTTTTGCAGCACTGTTAATTGCTCACAGGATGCCATGGAAGGGGTGGGGGTGCACAGAGAGTGAAGACCAATTACTTCAAAACTAGAATGATAATTATATAAACAGCTTACAATTAATACAAATCTCAAATTTAATTCACAAATCCAATGGCTTGTACTTACAGTTCCTGGTCTTGTGAAGTCAATGCTTTGGGCCACGCTTTGTCTCATTTGGTTGCTAAACAGTCGCACACAGACACTCTGAAGATATTCTGGTGTAATCTAGTAAAATTGAAAAAAGATCATTCAGTGATATTTAAGTTGTACATTTTTGTTTTATAGCTGTAACCATCTTTTTTCAGGTCTTTTTTGGGATCACAATGTCCCAGTGATGCAAGCAGGTCTGCCCTGTTCTTAGGTCTTTTTAATAAATTGCTTAAAGTTTTGCAACATCAACAGTTTTGCGACATCAGCTAAGGGTAATTCATCACTAATATTTTTCATATTGACTTACAGAGAATA
Source organism: Rhincodon typus (assembly GCF_021869965.1). Lineage (NCBI taxonomy): Eukaryota > Metazoa > Chordata > Chondrichthyes > Orectolobiformes > Rhincodontidae > Rhincodon > Rhincodon typus. Next base: position 31,665,483 of record NC_063344.1, read on the forward strand.
ATTTATCCTCTACTGATCTATACGAAATAAGAATCTACCTTCTGAGAAATTAAAGAGGTATCCTCAAATGAAACTTATTGAGAAATTGTATGAAAAACATTTGACAGCTTATTAGATCAATGAAGCATTCCAAAAACATTCAATTTGTTTTGGGCATTAGTTGTACTAATTAACAATCTTATAGTATATAACAAATTGAAGAAATGATTTTGCCCATTATTGTAATATGGTTTACATACTTTAATCATAGTAAACCTCTAGCAAAAGAATGTAAGCTTCTGAGACACTCCAGTCCTGTTCTTCCAAGGGAGGAACGTGGATCAGAAACAACTGTTCTCAGTTTAAATAATGGTAATTACAAAGAAACAATGGCAGAGCTGGCTGGAATGGACTGGGAAAGGACTGTTGAGAAACAATGGCAGATGTTTAAAAAACAGTTCATGGCTCACAGCAAAGACATATTCCAGTGTGTGATGAAGATTTCAGAAAGGGGATAGCCCAAACATGGTTAATGAGAGAAGTTAATTGCCAAATTAAAGGAAAAAACATACAACATGGTAAAGATTAGCGGGAAGCCAGTTGATTGGGAAAGTTTTAACAACCAACAAAATATAACAAAAAAGTGAGGAAATAAACCAAGTGTTAAGTTTCAAGTAATAGTGAGAGGTACAGCAAGAGCTTATTTAAATACATAAGAAGGAAACAAAAAGTCAAAGTGAACACAGGCCCCTTTGAGAATGAAAAAGGGAAATAATAGTGAGAAACCAGAAAATGGCAGAGGAGTTGAATAAACACTTTGCATCAATCTTCACAGCAGAAAACATTAATAGCAAACCAAAATTGCTAAATATTCAAAGGAAGAGAGGTAATAAATACAACAACTATCACTACAGAATAAAAACTAATGAAACTATTGGGGACTAAAGCCTGATAGATCTCCTAGACCTGATGGGTCACATCCTAGGATATAAAAGGAAGTAGTTACAGAGATAGCAGATATACTGGTAGTAATCTTCCAGGAATCCACAGATTCTAGAAATGTCTCAGATGATTGGAAAACTGCCAATATAATGTATTATTTTAAAAGTGAAGACAAAAAAAAATAACTACAAAACAGTTAGCTTAACATCTATTATTGGGGAAATGTTAAAGAATCTATTACCAAAGAATAAAATAGCTGATCATTTCAAGATACATAATATGATCAAGCAGAGTTAGTCTGGCTTTCAGAGGAAACCATGCCTGATAAATTCACTTGAATGCTTTGAAGAAGTAACAAACAGGTTCGACAAAGGAGAAGAAGTGGATGTAATATATTTGGATTTTATCAATTCATTTGACGCTGTATAACTCATCAGGTACTTAATAAAATAAGAGTTCATGGTGTTGGAGGTGATATATTAGCAAAGAGGATTTGCTAAATAATAGAAAGCAGAGAGTTGGGATAAGGGGGGCATTTTCAACAGGCAACCTGTACCAAGTGATGTGCCACAGGGCTGGGGCCACAATTATTTACAATATACATTAATGACTTGGATGAGGAAAGTGAATGTACTATAACCAAATTTGCAGATGACACAAATATAGATGGGGAAGGCAAGTGTTGAGGATGACACAAGAGTCTACACAGGGGTATAGACAGGTTACACGGCTGGGCACAAACTTAGCAGATGGGAAAATGTGAGGTTATGCACTTTGGCAGGAAGAATAGAGAAGCTGAATATTATTTAAATGGAGAAACATTACACAAAGCTACAAAAGGATTTAGGAATCCTTACCCAAGAATCACAAAAAAACAGCATCCAAGCTTAGAGGGTAAAATGGAATGTTGCCCTTTATTTCAAGAGGGAATGGAGTACAAAAGTAGGAAAGCACTAGTCAGGACACAGCTGGAATACCGTGTTGGGCCTGTACTCTTTGGAATTTAGAAGAATGAAAAGCAACTTTATTGAAATTTACAAGATTATTAGGGGACTTGACAGGATAGATGCAGAAAGGTTGTTGTTCTTAGTGGAAGAGTCTAGGATAAAAGGGAATAATCTCACAATAAGGAGTCACTAAGACAGAGTTGAGGAGAAATATCTTCACGTAGAGGGCAGAGAATTATTGGAAGTCTTCACTGCAGTAGGCTGTTGAAGTTAGGTTGTTAAGTATACTCAAGATCAGGATAGTTTTTAATCAGTAAGGGAATCAAGGATTATGGGGAGAAAGCAGAAAGTGGAGTTGAGGATTATCAGGTTATGGTCTAACTGAATGGCAGAGCAGACTCAATGGGGTGAATGGCCTACTTCTGATGCTATGTCTTATAGTCTAATTAATTTTAGAGGTGACGCCATACATACTAGATGTAATCTGACCACATTATTCTAGGCTTGGGCTACAATTCAACAATTTAAAAGTAATTTGTGGAAGAATTCCTTCACTTAATAAAATAAGTTAATCTCTTAGGAATTCCAACTCATTGTAAATTTTGTTGCTGATATCCTAATCCTTGCTGCCCTCAACTTGACTGACTGACACGGAGCTGTGGTCCTCTAATTCATCAAATTCAAAAGTCCCATTGTTCAATTTGAGTAAATGGTCTGATCTCTCCTTTTCTCTGAAGAGTTATTTAAAGGGCTACATTTAAACCCAGATTCCTGATCCCAGTAGCGTGCTGAATTCTAGTTGGAAATCTGGGTGTGGCCATGATGAGAGGCTGAAGAAGATTTCTGAGATGGTGGAAAATTAAGAGCACTCCCCCCAAAAGGAGTCCTATCCAATGCCGAAAGCTCTGCATAGTGGTGGCCAATGGGAATGCCTGAGGTTCCAGGTAGGCAGCCACTCCTTAAAAACAGGTGGTCGCTGCTGTTGTGGGTGGAATCAAGGAGTCACCTCATTTGCAAATAATACCAAACTGCCTGGCAACAGTGACCCTGTGGCCACGATGCATCTATGCTGGACTGCTTTGCAAGTTGCATCTCTGGCAATGTACCTTGCTACTGGGAGGCCATCAATCTGTAGGTCTCAGCCAGACTGTGGAGGCACATATGGTATCTATAAAATCCAGAAGGTACTTCAATAGTATCCTCAATTAGCATTTTAATTAGTTAATTAGTAACCCATCTTTGGCAGATGGTAGCTATCACCCCCAAGAAGCTGCTTTAATAATAACAGGCCAGAGGCAGGAAGATACGGTTAGGCCTATGCAGTGATTGGAACCAGGTGGATCTTGTTGACAATGAGATCCTTGATTGGGGTTGTAAACCTGGGCCAATCAGGATGCCCTGACTGACCAATACGTAAATAAAATGTGACTTGGTCTAGGGAAAAACAAAAAACAAAAAATATATAAACAGGGGATTCAGAATCTCCTCGGTTCAGAGGACTGACTCCAAGCTGGCTGGTCACAGCCAATGGACTGTGACCAAGTAAATAAAGGGTGACTTGGTGATGGTATCCCTGCCTCTGTACAGTTATTTCAACCTACGTGCTTGCCAGTAGCAAGAAGTTGCCAGCCCGCTGACTTCCAACTCAGAGTGAAAACTCTTTATTATGCTAGCTTTCTATAGGGCTTACAGTGTTTTTCACATTTTTACACTAGCATATTGAAATTACAGACAGCATTATCTATCAGCCATTCTGAACTATTCACTTTTCTGCAGTTGATGCCTGAGAATATCAAAAGTACAACTTTCCTGTTACCATCTTCATGCTGTGATAACCCTATCATGTAGCAGTGAACCTCAGACTATTTTTCCCCCGGGGATGAATTGAATTTCCTTTTTCTGTTTCTCCACAAACTACTTCACGGCTATTTGCATTACTGCTTCAGCTTTCTAAACTATGATATTCCATTCAATTCCATTTGTGCTCCCATAAGCAACTAGTGAAGCATCTCCGCAATTAAAATGTAATCAATAAAAAATTTTATGAACTGATGAGAACTTTCACCCTAACGCTATAGTCTTTGTGCAAAAAGCCTTGAAAAATTTGCACCTGGTTGAATTAAGTGTGACTTGGTTTTTAATGATGTTATAACTTCAGAGTTACTGCTTATCACCCTCCCTGGCCCTGAGGAACTCGTTTTATGTTTATGATATCAATTTAAAACAAATAGATTGTTTTAAAAAATTGTTCATTGCTATTTTATCTTTTAAATCCAGTAATATCAGAAAAGACAACAAAGTGCACTATGTGTGAGCATTTTAATGTGACTGGCTGATGAGCTGCTTGCTGCTGCTGTATACTGCATGCTAAGACATTCTCTTAAATTGGCATTAGAAATAAATGCTCAGGAGGTAAAAGATGTATTATGACTCAGCTGTACTGGTTTCAGTTTGTCTTGTACACTTGCATTTGGTTGCACTAAAATTGTGAATGGGCATGTTCATGGAGCCTCTTCCTCCCTTTAACTGTTTGCCCACCATTGTAGGACTGCAGACTTTGCTCTGACCCACTGGTCGTGCTTAGTTCTATCTCATGCAGGTTGCTTTTGTTGTTTAGCATGTATGTAGTTCTCTGTTGTATTTTCACCAGGTTGGCATTTCATTTTTGGGTATGTCTGCTGCTCTCTACAATATTCATTGAACCAGGTTTAATTGACTGACATGCTGGGAATTGCGGAGTGAAGTATTTAACAGGTTGTGATTGTGTTTGAATGCAATTCTGCTCCTGATGATTCAAAACTCTTTCTGGTTGCCAATGCTGACCTGCTAAACTGGATCTGAATCCATCCCCCTTTAGCACAGTGATAATGCTACACAACACAATACAGGGCAACTGGTGGACCTCTGTGTGACTGTCATATGTACCAGTACTGTAACTGACAGATGGAATTTTTGACAGATAGTTTGGAGTGGACCCTTGTGTTAGTTCTCTCGTTACTTCAAGTTAGTATGCTACCTCAGTCCTTCAGGTCATGACCAGCTTAGACAATATTTGTTTCTCATCCTATTTGGTGCTACTGGACTTCTTTTGGTGATGGACATAGAATGTACTGTAGTCAAAGAACTTCAGTGCTTTTTCCAAGTTGTATTCAACAATCGAGGGAGTATAGTAGGTGGTCATCAGCATGAGAGTTCCTTGCCCATGTTTGACCTGATGCCATAAGACGTCATGAAGCTCCAGAGTCGACACTGAGGACTCAGAGTCACTCCCTCCCAACTGCATACCAATGTGCTGTCACCTGTAGTGAGTCTTTCCTGCCGGTGGGTAGCACTTACCCAGGAATGGTGAAGAAGGAATAAGCAAGAGTCTTACCATTTTACCATTTACTGTAGCTTCCAAAGAATCTACAAGTTCTGCAGTGACTCCAATCAAGCTGTGGTAATCCTCTTGCATCTTTCTGTACCTCTTCATGTATGTTGCTGCTTTTCTCTCTGTTTCTACTAACTGTTGCTGAAGTTGTTGCAACAACTCTGCCAATAAGATATCAACACAATGACCAAACAAGAAAATTTCCTTATCTATTATTTTTAAATAGAATGCATTATTTGTTACTCCATCAGCTTTCCTGGAAATACCCCCACAGTTCAAGCATTCAACAACTTCCAATTCCATAAACTCAATACAATTAAGATATCCTTGCATTTGTCAAAGTGGAATATTAGTTAAATCACACGTTGCAAATTTTCTTGAACTTAATTTTTCACTTTCAAGACTTTGGAGGCATCCATATGTCCTATTGTCAGCTGTAGCTCAGCAGGTCACTAAACACCTTTAAGACATCAGTTTCTGAGTTCAAGTTCAACCTGACGAATGAGCACTCAAATCAAGGCTGGCACACCAGTGCAGTATGAACAAATACTACTCTGTCAAGAAGTATTACCTTTCAATGAGACTTTAAACTGCTTGAGTAGGTGGATGTAAATGATCCTACACCAATATTTTGAAGAAGACAGCAATTATCTCAGCATCCTAGCCAATATTTTGCTGTGTGCAAACTGGTTGCTGCATTTCCTACAGCATAATATTGGGCATACTTCGAAAGTGCTTTATTGACTATACAAGTATGTTGAGACATCCAGTGGTTGTGAAAATTGCTATACAAGACCAAAAGATATAGGATCAGAATTAACCATTCAGCCCATTGAGTATGCTCCGCCGTTTGATCAGGACTGATTTGTCCTTTTCTCCCACCTTCTCCCAATAACCCTTGATTACCTTACCAATCAAAAACCTATCTCTTCCTTAAATACATTAAATTACTTGGCCTTCACAGCCCTCTGAGGCAATAAGTTCTACAGATTAACCACACTCTGGCAGAAGAAATGCCTCTTCATTTCAGTTCTAAAGGGGCATGCCTTCATTCCGAGGCTGTGCACTTGGGTCCTAAACTCTCCTACTAGTGAAAACATCATCTTTACATCCACTCTATCCAGACCTCTTCAGTATTTCGTAAGTGTCAAACAGATCCCCCCTCATTTTCTAAGCTCCATGGAGTACAGATGTCTAATATTTGTCCGAGATTTACATATCTGAAAATAATTATCCCAAAAGTGCACTTACGATGTTGTTGATTTTTAAGGATAATACTAGCTAGTGTGTTTTTGCTTCAAGACCATAGAATGGATTATTACGTTAAAAGCTCTTGGACTCCAAGGCTATTAACAAAAATTCAGTCACAACAGACAGTTCTCAAAGATTCTTATCCAGTAAAAACAGAAAGTGCTGGAGAAGCTCAGCAGGTTTTGCAGCATCCGTGGGGAGAAAAACAGAGTTAACGTTTTGAGTCCAATGTGATTCTTCTTCAGAATGAAAAGAGCTGGAAAATTGTGGTTTTATGCAATAGATAGAAGGTAGGAAAAAGTCTTCAGGTCCCTCCCCAACACCTGCACATCCCTTCATACCTAGCTCGCCTTGAACAGCCTATCAGTACTAAACAGCCACAAGTTCCCGTCCTCCACCTCGAGAGACTCCAACATTCTTCTTCATTCAAAGTGCAGTCGCTACAGTTTTGGTGATGCCCACCATCATGCTGCACAGTTCCCCAGTTGAGGCAACGATCATCCGCCCTATGTAGTCAAGTTACACCCTTCACTGTCCTTGTACCCTCTTTATTCCAGGCTGTTACCTACAATTCCCAAGATTGAATCGCCCCACCTTCTTACCAGTGTCCTCTGTTAACCACCCAAGACATTCATTCTACTTACATCAAGGAATGACCATGCTCCAGCCCACCAACCAAGCTGGATGGACAACTCAGAGTAATTACTGTCCAGACCACCGACTGCTTTCGTGAAGATCCTGAACTGACAACTAGCTAGCCCCATGTGGGCCAGGAAGTCCTGGTGGGACAGAATAGATACTAGCACAATTGCCCTGTAACCAATTTGGGGAACTCATTTTAAAAGCAAGTCAAGTGCTGTTGCTAACTAATAAAGGCAAAAACTGCAGATGCTAGAAATCTCAAACAAACACAGGATGCTGGAAAAACCCATGAGGTCTAGCAATATCTGTGGAGAGCGAAACAGAGGTAATGGTTTGAGTCTTTAGAAGTTCTGAAAAAGAGTGTCATAACAGACTTGAAACATTAACTCTGTTTCTCTCTCGACAGATGCTGCCAGACTTGCTGAGTTTCTCTAGCTTTCTCTGTGGTTGCTGTTGCTAATTCCCAAGCACCCATTGGGATGCAGAACTTAGTAGAGGAACCAGGGAAAGCAAAAAAGCTAGGATCAAAGGAGACGCAACCAAAGTATACCCAGTGATTTCCTTTTGCCCAGGGATAAATAGAGGCAATGAAATTTCCCAGACATAGCTGGCAAGTTTATAAAGGGAGCTTGTACCCCTTTTGGATGAGTAAGGCATCTGGCTATTTGAAATGCTCTTTTCACATTTCCTGGGAGACCAAAGAAGTTTCCAAACAATCCCACAGCAGGTGAAAAAGCTACAGTACTTCAATTTAAAAGGCAGGGAGCCTGTACCTATGCTTGATTAGGAGGATGGCTAGTTGAAACATTATTTTCAATTTTAGAACAGGGATAATAGGAAAGCTACTGAAGAGACTGACAGTTGATAAGGAAACAGATATAGACAACAGGAAGCTTGCACCCCTGCTTGGTCAGCGAGAGATGTGGCTACCCAAACCTGCCCTCAAATTTGCAGACAAATCTGAGAAGTTCCTAGTCTCTCAGAGGTAGTAAGGAAGCTCACCATGTTGAAGGGCTGTGGGGCACTGCAGCCAAGCTAGTACTACTCTGTGAGCAATAGTATCCCTTGAGATATGGGAAGGATAAAGAATGCAGCAAGGGCCAAGAGGAAAATTTAAATGGAGAGATGCTCACAATCCTGCTGCATAGACAGGAGGTCAGCTTGGACAATACTGTTTCTGTGACCTTTGAGAACAAAGAAGGTTCAAAAAGACGGGCAAATAGTGAGGGAGATGGCCTACCGAGTTGAGGACCTGCAGGGCAGTATAGCAAGAGCTGGACAGTCATCTAAGGGCAGTAGAGTCCCAAATGAAATGGGACAGGTTGGGTACCAACCCTTGCTCAAGGTAACAAATCCATAAAAGTCAGTAACCCTAAAGCTCCACTGCACTTGACAAGTGGAGTTAAGTGCAGTTAAAACAGAGTTAAACCAAAGCCCAGTCAACCAGTGATTGCCTACCAGAGGGTGGACAAATCTGGTGGTGGCCAGGATGGGGTCAGATGAGGAGGGGGGACAGGAAACTTCCCCAGTTGAACCCTCAGGTGCAAGGTTGGCATGCAATGTAACCTTAAATGCCCAGTTAGCACCTTTGACCAAGAGCAGTCGGAGGATGTGGCTGTGCTGCTTGGGAAGTTGAAGGAAATCCACATGGATTAGCTGAGATATACCACACTAACAGTCCATGGTATGAATGAGATAGATCCCCACTAACGTATCAAAATGCCTACCAGCTGAGCTCAAACAAGCTAGCTTAGATCAGGCAGGAAATCAAGCCCTTACTGGACCCCAAAATAGCTGAGCTCCTCAGCACCTGGACGCTTCCAAACCAAGGTAACTTAACATGGTGCCACAATGCTGTTTGGGAAGTAAATGCCATAACCAGGACACACTCCATTCCTAATCCATGTATTGAGGAGAGTATAGACAAGGTGGGTCACTAGGTCTACTCCAAAATTGACCTTTATTTTCTGGACATAAAGGGTACTGAGAAGTCCCCATGACATCTAGAATGCCTGTTACAGGTGTAAACTCTTACCATGCAGCAGGTAACTGACATTTGAATAAAACAAAGAACTGCAGATGCTGGAAATATGAAAAAAAAACAAATTGCTGGAAAAACTCAGCAGATCTGGCCATGTGTGGAGATAATGTTTCGAATCCTTCTTCAGAACTGATAGCATCCAGAAAAAAATGGTATTTATCTTGATAACAGGGGTGGGTTGGGGGAAAGGAGCAAACAGATTGATGGAGATGGAGCCCAGAGGGAGAGAAGAAAGTCATGTCTGCCTGTATGAAATAGAATCCAACTTCTTTTGTATGATTCTCTGGTTAAAGAAATTTAATGATTAGTGAACAGGAAGAGAAAGATCCTAAATTGTTTTGTTCTGAACTATGTTCTCTTGTTTAAATTTCTTTTAAAGAATGAATACTTTGCTGGGCTTACAACATGATGCCACTAATCACATGTTACCAGTTGACGACCGTTTCTGCCAATTTCTGACCAGCAGTAACCAGAGGACAAAAACACATATATTCTTCCTGGAATATGACACTCCTCACATTGATGAATGTTTCAGCCAAGCTATCACAAAGGACTAGCAGAAAAGATGTCTACCTCAGCTTGTTCTGAACAAAGGAGACCCTCAAAACCCATTATGGCTTGGCCTGGTAAATTGCTCCACAAACCCCAAAATGCAATGGTTTTTGGCCAGAACATCAATTTCTACCTCAATAATGAAGCATCTCTGTTCAAAGTCCCAGTCACGACTAAAACTACGGGTTTGTTTGAATCAACTTTTACTTTACAGCTTTGATGTTTATTTGTTCATTCTGTCATAACACTCAAAGGGTAAGCAACTCCAGAATTAGCTAAATGCCTGCCTCTATTCTTAATCTCTCTCAAATCTGATCCATTTGGCTCGCCTTGAAAGTGAACCAATTCCCAGCTTACAACTACTGTATCTTCATCATGAATTCAACTGTGTGGGAGCTCCGACAAAACAGAATTCTATGCTCAGCCAACTGAAGGAACTCAAACGAACACCGACTCACTGGTCTTTCAAAATTAAACATTAATTCATTTAAATTAAAGTATCTTGTCATTTGAACTTCTTTCCACTGCCTTCACCTTTCTTCCTATTTTGGATGCATGTGTTTATGAATTTGTATTGTGAAATACTCCCCCCAGGTCTTGAATGCAGTAATAAATCCTACTTTGTTAACTCTGAAGAATATACATACATCACTTTTAAATTGGATTTCACAAATGGAATTTGGGGAAACACACAACTACTTATTTCTAAATGGAAAAAGAGGTGAAAAAATTAAAAAACAAACTTTTTATGGACAGGAGAAAATAAAAATAATTCAATTCACCTCTCCCTCTTGCTCACTACACTTTTGTTCAATTTTAGCACATGTTGTCATGTCAAATAATAGGTCTTTATCTCTGTTAAGGCTACTTGTATTGATCTAATGAGAGCCAGTATGAACTTGAGAAGCTGAAGGCTTCTTTCCTGAATCATTTTTTTCTCAAAGAAAAATCTTTAAATCAAAGGGTATAAAAGGGAGTTTGTCTATGCTTTCTGAAAAAAAGCTCATAAAAGATATACTTAACAAGGATATTAACTTTAGATGGGCAGTGCACATATAGTGTACACCTTACCCTCCTAAAGTTAACATCCTTGTTTGACTGCAAATGCAGATTTTATCAATTTGTAAATATATTGCAAACTGTATTTCAGATATACAAATACTCAAAACAACTTAGGCAATGAATACCTGGAGTCATTCAACATTGCGTTCTGCTGGAGACATTGTTAAAAACACCAGTATTTTACCTGCGAATTTGCAGAAGTGGGTGCTAACTTAAAGATACAGTTTACACATACACACTTTATGGTATGTTTATGCCAGTCATTAGTTTATTTGATACTGACAATGTTTTACATATCATTCGAATGTGGGGCAGGAACAGGCCATTTGGGCTGTGCTCTGCCATTTAAAAAATCATGGCTAATCTGATTACAACCATGTTTCCACATTCCTGCCTGCTCCTGAAAACCTTTTACACATTTCTGTCTTCAGAATATTCAAAGACTCATTTCCTCTGCCATTTCAAGAAGAGAGTTTCAAAGACATAATTTTCTGTGAGAAGAAATTTTACTTTATCTCCATTTTAAAATGGGTGACCCCCTACTTTTAAACAGTGACCCCTTTTTTCTTGATTCTCCCATAAGAGGCAACATCCCCTTCACATCTACCCTGTCAGATCTCTCAGGATCTCATATGTATCAGTCAAGTTGCCTCTTACTCTTCTGAACTCCAGTAGATACAAGCCGAGCCTGTCCAAGGTATAATTCACCTGACAAAGGGAATTGAGAGACTGGTGTGTGCTCTGTTTTACAGAGACACGGCTCACTCCTGCTTCACCTGAGTGTACCTTACAACCTGAAGGTTTCTCAATCCACCAGATGGACCACATGGCGTCCTCGGGCAAGGCAGAGGGCAGAGGGATCTGCCTCCTGATCAATAACTCTTGGCGCTCGGACATGATGACCCTGGCGAGTTACTGCTCCCTGGACCTTGAATGTCTAATGGTGAAGTGCCGTCCCTGCTACCTGCCACGGGAGTTTACCTCTACTAAGCTGACAGCAGGTTACATCCCACCCCATGCAGAAGTGAAGTGCGCACTTGATGAAATATACACAGCCACAAATAGCCTTTAGATGGAATGCCCTGAGGCCCTGTTCACCGTAGCTGGTGACTTCAATCAGGCCAATCTCAGTGTGCTACCAAGACACCAACAACATCTCTCCTGTCCCAACAGAGGCACAAACACCCTCGACCATTGCTACACAGCCATCAAAGACACCTACCACTCCATGCCCCACATGCATTTTGGGAAATCAGACCATAAGGCTATGCTCCTTTTCCCACCTTACCAGTAAGAACTGAAGCATGAGAATCTGATATAGAAAGTCATAGAATACTGGTCTGAATTAACGGATGAGCTCCTATGTGACTGCCTGGAGTTGTGGACTGGTCCATATTGAAGAACACAGCGTCCAACCTAATGAGTATGCCACTGCCCTCACAGACCATCAGTAAGTTTGTAGAGGACTGCGTGCCAAAGAAGCTAATCCAAGCGTTCCCCAAACGAAAACCACGGATGAACTGGAAGATTTACTCCCTGCTGAAGGCCAGGTCTGAGGTGTCCAGGTGGCCCTGACCTAAACAGGAAATCTAGGTACAGTCTTCATAAAGCCATCAGGGATGCAAACAGACAATACCAGACTAAACTTGAGTCCTGGACTAACCACATGAACACACATTGACACGGCAAGGCTTCCATGATATAATGGCTACAAAATAAAGTCAAATAGAATCACTGACAATAATGCATCCCTCCCCCATGACTTCAATGCATTCTACGCTCATTTTGAGCAGAAGGTCAGTGAAATGATGTCACCTGCCCGAACAGCCTCAGGTGCACCTGTATCCACAGTCACCACAGACATCAGATTGGCCTTCTTGAGAGTGAACTCATCGAAAGGGACTGGCCTGGATAGAGTCCCCAGCTGTGTATTCAGATCCTGCATGGACCAGCTGGCAGGAGTATTTGCAAACATCTTTAACCTCTCCTTCCTATGATGTGAGGCTCCCACCTATTTCAAAAAGACCACTATCTCCCTGGAGTCAAAGAAAAATCAGGCAATATACCGTCCGCTGGCTCTGAATCCATCATTATTTAACGATTCGACAGGTTAGTAAAGACACACATCAATTCCAGCCTCCCAGACTGCCTTGAAACACCACAATTCGTCTATCATCACAGTAGGTCCACAGTGCATGTCATCTCCCTGGCTGCATACACATCCTTGGAACATCTGGATAACAAGGACACCTACATCAGATTCCTATTTATTGACTTTAGCACTACCTTCAACACCTTAATACCAACCAAACTCATCTCCAAACCTTGGACTCTGCTCTCCATCTGCAACTGGATCCTCAACTTCCTGACCCACTGACCGTGATCAGTAAAGATAAGTGACAACGCCAACTCCACAATAATCCTCAACAGCAGTGCCTCGCAAGGCTGCGTACTCAGCCCCTTACCATATTCCTTATGCACTCACGACTGTGTGGCCAAATTCAGCTCTAACTCTATTTTCAAAGTTGCTGATCATAGTGGGTCAGGTCTCAAATAACAATGAGACTGATTACAGGAAAGAGAAAGAGAGTTTAGTGGCATGGTGCAAAGATAATGATGTCTCCCTCAATGTCAGCAAAATGAAGCAGCTGATCATCGACTTCAGGAAGCGAAGTGTAGGACACACCCCTGTCTGTATCAATCGTGCTGAGGTGGAGGATGTCAACAGCTTCAGGTTCCCAGGAGTAAATGTCAACAACAATCTGTCCTGGTCCATCCATGTCGACACTACAGTCAAGAAAGCGCACCAACGCCTCTACTTCCTCAAAAGACGAAGGAAATTCAGAGTGTCCACAATGACGCTTATGAATTTTTATAGATGTACCACAGAAAACATCCTATCCAGGTGCATTACAGCTTGGAATGGCAACTGATCTACCAAAGACCACATGAAATTTCAGATGTTGTGAACACAGCCCAGTCCATCATGAAAACCAGTCTTCTTTCCGCTGACTCTATCTACACATCCTGCTGTCTTGAGAAAGCAACCAACATAATCAAAGACCCTTCCACCCCAGTTATACTCTTTTCTACTCTCTTCTGTCAGGCAGAAGACACAGAAGTTTGCAAACATGTCCCAACAGATTCAAGAACAACTTCTTACCTGCTATCAGAATTATGAATGAACCTCTCCACCCCTCTCACCCACTCCAACCTCTCCCCCGCAGAACGTGCAGCCCTCCGCTCCCTCCGCTCCAATCCCAACCTCACCATAAAACCCGCGGACAAGGGAGGCGCAGTTGTAGTATGGCGCACTGACCTCTACATCGCCGAGGCCAGACGCCAACTCTCCGACACCTCCTCCTACCGCCCCCTTGATCATGACCCCACCCCTGAGCACCAAACCATCATCTCCCAAACCATCCACAACCTCATCACCTCAGGTGACCTCCCATCCACGGCCTCCAACCTCATCGTTCCCCAACCTCGCACTGCCCGCTTCTATCTCCTTCCCAAAATCCACAAACCTGAATGCCCTGGTCGACCCATTGTCTCCGCCTGCTCCTGCCCCACCGAACTGATCTCCAACTATCTAGACTCCATTTTCTCCCCCTTGGTCCAGGAACTCCCTACCTATGTCCGTGACACCACCCACGCCCTCCACCTCCCCCAGAACTTCCAATTCCCCGGTCCCCAACACCTCATCTTTACCATGGACGTCCAGTCCCTCTACACCTGCATTCCCCATGCAGATGGCCTTAAGGCCCTCCGCTTCTTCCTGTCCCGCAGGCCCGACCAGTCCCCCTCCACTGATACCCTCATCCGCTTAGCCGAACTCGTCCTCACACTCAACAACTTCTCTTTCAATTCCTCCCACTTCCTACAGACAAAGGGGGTAGCCATGGGTACCCGCATGGGCCCAAGCTACGCCTGCCTCTTTGTAGGTTACGTGGAACAATCCCTCTTCCGTACCTACACCGGCCCTAAATCCCACCTCTTCCTCCATTACATTGATGACTGTATCGGCGCCGCCTCGTGCTCCCACGAGGAGCTCGAACAGTTCATCCACTTCACTAACACCTTCCACCCCAACCTTAAGTTTACCTGGACCATCTCTAACACCTCTCTCCCCTTCCTGGACCTCTCTGTCTCCATCTCGGGCAACCACCTAGAAACCGATATCCATTTCAAGCCCACCAACTCCCACAGCTACCTAGAATACTCCTCCTCCCACCCACCTTCCTGCAAAAATGCTATCCCCTATTCCCAGTTCCTTCGCCTCCGCCGCATCTGCTCCCAGGATGAGGCATTCCACTCCCGTACATCTCAGTTGTCCTCGTTTTTCAAGGACCGCAACTTCCCCCCCTCGGTGGTCGAGAACACCCTCAACCGTGTCTCCCACATCTCCCGCACCTCATCCCTCACACCCCGTCCACGCAATAAGAACCAAAAAAGAATCCCCCTCGTCCTCACGTACCACCCCACCAACCTCCGGATCCAACGCATCATCCTCCGACACTTCCGCCATCTGCAATCCGACCCCACCACCAAAGACATCTTTCCCTCCCCACCCTTATCTGCTTTCCGGAGGGACAACTCTCTCCGTGACTCCCTTGTCCGCTCCACACTCCCCTCCAGCTCCACCACACCCGGCACTTTTCCCTGCAACCGCAGGAAGTGCTACACCTGCCCCCATACCAGGCCCCAAGAAGACTTTCCACATCAAGCAGATGTTCACCTGCACATCTGCCAATGTGGTATACTGCATCCGCTGTACCCGGTGTGGCTTCCTCTACATCGGGGAAACCAAGCGGAGACTCGGGGACCGCTTTGCAGAACACCTACGCTCGGTTCGCAACAAACAACTGCACCTCCCAGTCGCGAACCATTTCAACTCCCCCTCCCATTCCTCAGACGACATGTCCATCCTGGGCCTCCTGCAGTGCCACAACGATGCCACCCGAAGGTTGCAGGAACAGCAACTCATATTCCGCTTGGGAACCCTGCAGCCCAATGGTATCAATGTGGATTTCACAAGTTTCAAAATCTCCCCTCCCCCCACCGCATCCCAAAACCAGTCCAACTCGTCCCTGCCTCCCTAACCTGTTCTTCCTCCCACCTATCCCCTCCTCCCACCCCAAGCCGCACCTCCATCTCCTACCGACCAACCTCATCCCGCCCCCTTGACCTGTCCGTCCTCCCTGGACTGACCTATCCCCTTCCCAACTCCCTACCTACACTCACCTTTCCTGGCCCCATCCCCGCCTCTTCGACCTGTTTGTTTCCTCTCCACCTATCCTCTCCTCTATCCCTCTTCTATCCGCCTCCCACTCTCTCCCTATTTATTTCAAAACCCCCTTCCCCTCCCCCTTTTCTGATGAAGGGTCTAGGCCCGAAACGTCAGCCTCTCTGCTCCTATGATGCTGCTTGGCCTGCTGTGTTCATCCAGCCCTGCACCTTGTTGTCTCGGATTCTCCAGCATCTGCAGTTCCTACTATCTCTGATTCAATAATAGCTTTGTGTTGTGTTACATAATTCATAATTGCGTTGAGCCAAACATAAATCAATAGGTCACCTTCCTTGACGGGCATCAGTGAATTGGTTAAATTTTCAAAGCAGTCCAACAGCTTAATGGTCACTTCCAAGTTTTCTATTGCCAGAATTTATTTTAAACTGAAATTAAATTCTCAAATTGTCATGGTAGGACTTGAACTCAGATGGTCTAAGTTATTAATTTGGATTTCAGGACACAAAATATGTAATAACTTGATCTTAGCTTTTAGTACAAGAACATTCACAGTCTGAAAGCAGGAACAGTGAGCCCAAAAGGATCAGATTAGTGAACTCCAGCTGACAATATTTCACGACTACAGGAACATAAATTAATGACAATTTCCTGGCTACAGATATTGCCAACGAATAATTTACAACTGCAAATACATTTACCTTTACTGTTCAGAAACAATGCAAACATTTTAATGAACAAGCATCTGAAAATATTAACAATATATTTCGAATACTGTTTGAAAACTGAGATACATTTTTATATTTGTTTATAAATAGATATAGAAGTTCTTGGTAATGCTCAGATCAGTCACTCTTTCTCTCTGTACAATTAATAGGACAACATTAATAGCCATATGTTAAATTAAGAGTCATTACCTTTCGAATTCTGTCCGTTTTCTTTCTTTGAAAGAAAAGTTAAGGACCACTGCTTTTACACCCAGCATCAAAATGTTACAATTTTATAAGGTTTGCAAACAATGACTGCACTTTGCTCATGCTACTTTATTATATGAAATAAAGTATTTAAAAAGTTGTGTGGTTGATGTTCTATGTCCATGTACTACCTCATTTACTTTGCAAGTTTACCTCCAATATCAGCTCAGCATCTTGTAAGAGGGTGTCTCAATCTATTCATGCCAGCTTTTAAATCAATGACTCCATTTTTTTGAAACTACAACACATCAGTAGTTACCTATTGTTGCCAAATCCAGCTACAGTAAAACTTGACAGCACAACTGATTGATATCCATTATCTCTTCATCATCATATTGTCGTTTGTGGGACTTTGTTGCGTGCATATTGGCTGCTGCGTTTCCTACATTACTATCGACAGCCATTCTACTCTGTTCTTAACCTCTATATAAAATTAACTGGCCTTGCTCTACCATATTCCACACTAAAGGTTTTAATCCAATTCCTTTCTATCTCTATCAAATGATGCAAAATCATTTACATTGTCTGATATTCAGCATCATCTTGATAAGCAATAGAAAATGTTTAATCTCTGGTCTTGCTCAGGCTGATTAATTTTGTAAATGTACCCTAAAACTCTGCTCATCATCCAGGCAATAAAGCCTGTTTCTTTCATTTATTCATAGCAGTCATATTATTTTAAAGACTCACATTTCTTCTCAGCCTTCTATTCTTGAACAACATTGTGTAAAGACTTCTTTTCAATAAATTAGTCACTATAAGCTTTGCCACTTATCTCTGAAGAGTTTCCAACATGTTTAGTCTTCCTATGGGATGACAAAAATTGCATACTCCATAACTGGCTCACCTATGGGCCACATGTCATTGTAACTTGGGCTGACTTCAAACTAGACCATTGCACACCAGAAGCATCCTCATCCTGATTCCTTTACTAAGTAACATTTTCAGTAGCTATGTCCATGAAAGAAAATTTACGATGCAAAACAACTACATCATTTCTACTCAGAATATATATATTTGTCTAAGTATAAACTGATCAATAAATAGTGATAAAGGGAAATCAAAAAATAACCAAAAGAACTGCTGATGCTGTAAATCAGAAACAAAAACAGACATTGCTGGAAAAGCTCAGCAGGTCTGGCAGCATCTGTGAAGAGCAAGCAAGATTTAATGTTTCGGATCCTGTGAACCTTCCTCGTCTTCTGAGGAAGAGTCACCAGGCTCGAAACATTAACTCTGAATCCTACTTTCATGTTTGCCTATTACTTGCTTGCTCATCTTTAGTCATTGCTACAATAAGGACAGTCATCCACTATCCTTCTTTTCAGTTTCCACCTCCCTCTCCTCCCTTCGCAGAGCTAAAATATCAGTTGCAAGAGCTATATTTTTCTATGAAGAGTAAAAAGGATACAAATAAAGACAGCAGTTTTGGGACATTGGTCACTTTCAAAGTTGCAGACAGAAATTTTTGAAGTCTCATTTTCAATTCCAGAGACCATGAATCCTAAACAGCAAATTCAGATCATCAATGATTAGAAGAACAAAAAGGCAATACAAAAACAGCTATTATTTAAAAAAAACTTTCAGTGTAGAATTTTAAAAAGAGACTTGGCAACAAAATAGCAATTTTTGCAAGATATTCTTGCACTGAATGAATGAAATGGCCAGAGACTGTTACAGATGTAATATTCACTTTTTACTTTCCAACATTTGGTGAATAGGCTCTTTTCATAGCTGGTGGAAACCAGCAGCTCAGAAACCTGAGATCTTATCACAAATCTGCTTTCAACAATAATATATCCATTGTTGTCTTCCATTTTTACCTGCTAATCTTAATTACTAATGCATATTCAGGTATTTTCACTCAGCAGAAAGTCAGACAGGAAGAATACAGTTCTAAAATCAAAGTTTAAGACTCATAATACTAAATTTTTGTGTAGCAAAATAGATTATGTAACTTTTGGGATTTTCTTCCATCCTCCACACACAGGGAATATAACCTACTTTGACAGATTCCTAGGAAACCGTGCGTTGAGTAGGCTTAGTAAAATATAAAACTAGGGCTCACTGTTCAAAAAGTAGAGGTCCACATATTTAAGACAGAGATAAGAAGACTTTTTTTCTCATCAATTTTTTGAAATCTCTTCCTCAATAGGTGTGGGAGTCGGCCATTCAGCCCTTCCAACCTGCTTTGCCATTCAATGTGATCATGGCTGAAAATCCAACTCAGTGCCCGGCTCCCTGACTTCTCCCCCATACCCTTTGATCGATTTAGAACCAAGAACTATAACTAACTCCTTCTCAAAAACATTCAATGTTTTGTCCTCGGCCATTTCAGTGGCAGAGAATTCCACGGGCTCCCTACTTCCTGGGTAGGGATTTCTCTCCTCATCTCAGTCAGTACTCTTTAGACTTTGACCCCCAGTTCTGAACTACCCACCCCCTCCACACCCCCCAACAACCCGGTCATCAGGAACATCCTTCCTACATTCACCCTATTCCTGTTCGAATTTTGTAGGTTTTAATGAGATCTCCACCTTTCTTGTTCTTCTAAATTCCCAGTGAGTATGGTCCTAATCAATCCAGTCTCTCTCCATTCATCAGTCCTTCCATCCCCAGAATCAGTCTGATAAACCCTTTGTGTTTCGCTCCTTGGTGAGAGTGTGGGATACATAGGAATATATGTGGAATAAATGGAATATGCCTTTACTCAGTAAACTCTCTTCGTTCTCTGCTGAGATTACAGCAAGACAAGACATTCCATTGTCCATTTGGTAATCCTTTGCCTCAATCACTAGTTCTGTGCTTGATCTTTACATCATCTTTACATGACAGGAAAGAAACAATTTTCTAAGCTGTAAATGACATAATTAACTTGGGGCCCTGATGGCTACAGTGAAATGATGATCTACCTTTGATCTCAGTAGTGATGAAAAGAACAATAGTAAGCATTTTCTTCTGCTAATTAATATGGGAAACATTGTGCACTCATTATCTTATGATGTATTTCGATCATCCAAGCAGATTCAGGTAGCTGCAATATCTTGCTTGGGCAACAAAGATTTAATAAATAGATCATTGCTCCAACCGATGCATTTCTCGTTCCACTTCCACTGTTCAGAACAGATTTTAAATTTAACCAGGGTGATAAAAGACCAAAACTATATACATCTTAATCTATACTGGGTTTACGATTAGAAAAAAAAAAATCAGCCAGGCTGCTTTAATAATAAAGAATAACACATTTATTACAAATAAAACTTAATCAAACAAAAATGCAAATATTATTGACTGAGAAAGGATTAGACGATGCCAATATTTATAAGATTCGTATTTTAACATTGCAAATTTAGCATGAGGCAAACATGGGAACAGATAAACGATGGGTGAACTCCCCAAAGAACACATCAAATAGCAAATGCGATTAGGACAGATCCTTCGAGATTTCTCAAAAATTCCCCAGACATTAGTGACACCACGGGTTATCAAATGTCATTAAAACTTCACAAGAGATTACAATGTATCACCTTTGACAACGCAACCTTGAAACTCCCTTCAGTCCAAAAAAATGGTAATCATGAAAAAAGAAGTCTGGAATTAAGGGTTTAATGAACACCATGAAACAGTTGCTGATTGTCAGAAAACCCTTCTGGTTCAGTAAGGTCCTTTAAGGAAAGAAATCTGCCATCCTTACTCAGTCCGGCCTACATGTGGCTCCAACCCACTGCAGTGTGGTTGACTCTCAACTGTCCTCTAGGCAATTATGGATGGGCAATAAATATGGCCTGGTCAGTGACACCCACATCTTGTAAATGAATAAAAACAAAAAAAACAAAACTGTCTCCCCGAAATGACAACAAAACTAGGTAGCAGGTGTACTCTTGTATAGTTGCTTGGAAGGAGCCAAGAACACAAAGTCAAATGTGAGCTTGGATCATGTATTAAACAGTATTCCCTCTCCAATGGGCATAAAAGATCCCATAGAGACAAAAGGAAAGTATCACTGTGCCTGGACAGCATTTATATTTCAGCAAACACCAGCAGAAACAAATTAACTTATTGTAGGTCTAATTACTGATTTTGGAATTTTACTTCCCAAATATTGGTTGTCACCTTTGTCTATATTTCAAAAGTGTTGCATTAGTTGTAAAGCTCTTTGGGAAGTTCAGATATTACGCAAGTTGCTATCTAAATGTAAATATTTCCTTATTAAATACTAATTCACGCAATAATGAAAACAGAAATAAGAATTAAAAAGACAAAATTGCTAATGGAAATATAAACAAGTGATAATCTGTATAAAGATTGTGCTCTTAATCTCCACAAGTAATTATGACATTGCAAATTAATGTGCCTTTCAATTAGACTGCAATTTAAAGGTCTCCCAATTAGTATTATGCACTGGTACATGCCTAGTTTATTTCACCCGATCAGTATAAATGTGGTACATTGGTATACAACAACACTGAGCAGCGTACGAAGGAATATAATGCTTTCTTTCTATCACCATGCCAGCTATGTTTTCATCAGTACGTGAATGCCCACCTTTCACAGGTCATGGTGAAACAAGGCCTTAGGAAGTGCAATTTGTCATATCTCTTTTCATGGAAGAAAGCAGTCATCAAAAGGCAGAGAAATGGTTACATATCTAGATAGGTTATATGTTAGTAAAACACCATTATCTGATAACTGCAGCAACTCATACCTGAAAAAGCTCCTTAAAAGAGGGATGCACAGTGGGATTGGGGACAAATGGAAGTGCGTAAAAGGGCAAAAACTCCGTTGTCTGACTCAATGCAGCACCTCTAGTTTCTAGATAGCTTTTGAAATGTGATGTTCTTTCATCCACTTCATCTTTGTCCTGTTAAATAGAAAGCAGTATTTGAGAGATGAACATCTGTTCAGCAGATTTCAAATTTTGCTTCTACAATCTTCTATTTTCTAAATTCCTTATTTTTAAGGCTTATTTTTCTTCCAAGACATTATCCAAAATCTCCCAAGAAACCAACTACTAATTTCCCCCTGATTTTTCCTTTCTCTTCTCACTCAAAAGGTATATGAAGGCTATAAAGGCCATCATTCGAAAAAGTTCTGTCACATAAAAACTGAGGAAAATATCTTCTAAGAGGACCTAGTAATTCGTTTTTGGCGATCACATATTACGTTTCGATGCCTTGTATCTCAATACATTTTTATTTTAAATACACCAATCGGACAAGTAAATTTCAGTATAAATATGCAAATGTCCCTCAAGATGGCATTTTCTGCCTCTCAGAAAAGATAGGAAATAATTGCACAAAATAGAACAGGGAGAATGTTGCATCTGCACTCAAGAAGGACATTGAGAGGAGGGCTCATCCATTCATACAATATGGGTAGAACTCAAAAACAAGATGGGTGCAATTACTCTGATGGGATTATACTACAGGCCCCCACCCCCCCAACAGCCACTGAGGCATTGAGGAACAAATACATAGGCAGATTATGGAAAGATGCAATAAAAACAGAATTGTCACAGTGGGTGACTTTAACTTCCCCAATATTGACTGGGAGTCCCTTACAGCAAGAGGCTTAGATGGGGCAGAATTTGTTAAGTGCATCCAAGAGGGTTTCTTCAAACTGTATGTGGTTAGTCCAACCAGAGGAGGGGCTATACTGGACATTGGCTGGCTAATGAGCCTGGCCAGGTGACTGATTTTTCAGTGGGAGAGCATTTTAGAAACAGTTCCTTAAGTTTTAAGATAGCTACTAATAAGGCTGTCAGGACCTTGTAGCAAGGTACTAAATTGGGGCAGAGTAAATTATATCAGTATTAGGCAGGAGATAGGGAGTGTTAATTGGGAGGAGCTGTTATCAGGCAAGACTACATTTGACATGTAAGAATTGTGTAAAGACCTGCTGAGGAGTGTTCAGGACCAGCATGTTCCAGTAAGGAGGAAGGACAAAGTTGGCAAGGTACAGAACAAGGATAATGAGGGAGGTTATCAATTTAGTCAGAAGGATAAAAGAAGCATATGTAAGGTTTAGGAAGCTAAAATCGGACAGGGTCTATGAAGAGTATAAAGCAAGCAGGAAAGAACTCAAGCAGGGAATTAGGAGAGCAAGAAGGAGTCACGAAATGACCTTGGCAAGAAGGGTTAAAGGCATTCTATGCATGCATTAAAAACAAGAAGATAACTAGGGAAAAAGTAGGACCACTCAAGGATAAAGGAGGGAACTTGTGCTTGGAGGCAGAGGATATGTGTAAGATCCTAAATGAGTGAATACTTTGCATCAGTATTCACCCAGGGGAAGGATATGGAGAACAGTGAGATGTGTGTGAAGCATGCTAATATGCTACGGCATTTTGAGATCAGGAAAGAAGTGGAATTAAGTCTCTTGAAGAGCATTAAGGTGGATAAGTCCCCAGGGCTGGTATCTATCCCAGGTTTTGAGAGAGGCAAGAAAGGAGTTTGCTTGGGCCTTGACCAAGGTCTCGGTATCCTCATTAGCTACTGGAGAGGTCCCGGAGAACTGGCAAGTAGCTAATGTTGTTCCTCTATTCAAGAAAGGAAAAAGGGATAATCCAGGAAACTACAGAGTAGTGAGTCTCACATCAGTAGTTGGGAAGCTACTGTAGAGAATTCTCAGGGATAGGATTTATACGCATTTGGAAAAACATGGCCTAATTAGGGGCAGTCAGCATGGCTTTGTGCAGGGGAGGTCATGTCTTACTAACCTAATTGAATTTTTCAAGGAGGTGACAAAGGAGATCGATGAGGGTACAGCAGTGGATGTGGTCTACTTGGATTTCAGTAAGGCTTTCAATAAGGTCCCTCATGGTAGGCTCATCCAGAAGATTAAGATGCATAGGATCCACAGCGACTTGGCTGCGTGGATTCAGAATTGGCTTGCCCATAGAAGCCAGAGGGTATTGTGAAAGGTTGCTTTTTAGGCTGGAAGTCCTTGACTAGTGGCGTTCCACAGCGATCAATGCTGGGACGTCTGCTGTTTGTGACATATACAAACGACTTGGATGAAAATACAGATTGGTGGGTTAATAAGTTTGCAGACGATACAAAGATCGGTAGAGCTGTGAGTAGCGTAGAAGGTTATCATAGGATACAGTGAGATATAGATCAGTTGCAGGTATGGGCAGAGAAATAGCAGATGGAGTTTAATCTGGCTAAGCGTGAGGTGCTGCACCTTGGGAGATCAAATGTTAAGGAAAAATATACAGTTGATTGCAGGACCCCGAATCGCACTGATGTACAGAAAGATCTTGGGATTCAAATCCATAGCTCCCTGAAAGTGGCCACACAAGTGGATAGGGTGCTAAAGACGGCAAATGTCATGCTTGCCCTTAGTGGTCAGGGAATTGAGTATAAGAGTCAGGATGTCATGTTGCAGCTTTATAAGAGTTCTGTTAGGCCATATTTAGAGTATTGTGTTCAGTTCTGGTCACCACATTACAGGAAGGATGTGGAGGCTTTGGAGAGGGTGCAGAAGAGGTTTACAAGGATGCTACCTGGATTAGATGGTATGAACTATAAGGAGAGGCTAGAAAAACTTGGGTTGTATTCTCTGGAGCGACGAAAGCTGAGTGGAGACTTGATAGAAGTCCATAAAATTATGAGTTGCATTGATAAGGTTGACAGTCAGAACCTCTTCCCCAGATTTGAAATACCTAAAATAAGGGGACATACATTTAGGTGAGAGGGGGAAAGTTCAAAGGAGATATGAGGGTAAGCTTTTTTACACAGAGAGTGGTAGGAGTGTGGAACACATTGCCAGGGGTGGTAGTGGAGACAGATATCATAGATGACAGGGGCGTTTAAGACACTTTTAGATAAGCACATCAATATGCAAGGAATGGAGAGATATGGATCAAGGGTAAGCAGTTAGTTTAATTTGGCGTCATGTTTGGCACAACATCATGGGCTGTACAGTTCAATGTACTATATTCAGCCAAAATTAGAAAGAAATTTGGCAGTCTGGAATATACTATCCCTCATAATGGCATGCATAATGACAGAAATTTCAGATCTTAGATAAACTGCCTATCATAAATGATTTATAGAGTTGTACAGCAAGTAAACAGACCCTTTGGTCCAACTCATCCATGCCAACCAGGTATCCTAAATTAATGTAGTCACACTTACCAGCATTTTGCCTATATCCCTCTAAACCCTTTCTTTGAACATAAAACTAATCTGTTGCAAGAAATACTGAACCATAAGATTCTCCAAACCACTGGACATCACAATCAATTCATACAATTTCTGCATTTACAAATGCATAATAATGTCAACAAAAATTGTTTCAAATGTTCTCTTCTTTCATGATATTCTGCAGTAATAACTTATTTTCATCAACCAATGCATTGCGATCATCTTTCACTTATAATTTTAACAAAGCAGGAACAAAAAGAGCAAATTATGATGATGCAATTGGATAAAAATTTACAGCATTTGCTCTCAATCATTCCTTATTCTGATGAAATATTAAAGTTGTTAAACTGATCTTCAATATAACAATCCCTCTCCTGTCATTTAAGCAGATCCATTTCTCCTCCCATAATCAAACAGAAATACAAGCTGTACTCTAATACTTTAATTAAACATCTTTTCATTTACAAAAGGTGGTGTTTAAAAGACAAGATATGCCAAGAAATTGACAAGTAGTGACAATCGCTCAATTAGCAATTATGTTACAGTCATATTGCAAAAATAGATCCATATAAATATCAGCTACACCTTTGTTCTTATGAAAAACATGCAACATCGGATGAGTTTGTGTGTGGACTTCAGTGATAGAAATTGTTTGAATAGTTCCTGTGGAGGTAGGGGAACAGGGAAGAAAAGTTGTCATTCACACTATGTGGGAAGGTTAAACAAACAATCTATTCCTGTCTTCTGCACGTACTAGGCAAAAAAAGCAAATCAACAGGATGTATCTATCAAAACCTTTTTGAGGCAGAGCACAAGGCTATGAATTGACAGCAAGAAGCACTGATATTCCCTAAATCCTGAATAACTCATCTTCCCACAGGTCTGTAAAAGGAGTTACATGATTTTGATACAGCGACAATCAAGATGATACATTTCTATGTTAGAATGATGCGTGACATGCAGTGGGAAATGAAGGTGGTGATGATACCAAATGCCTATTGTCCTTGTCCTTCTAAGTCAATGGTCTCCAACCTTTTTATGCAGAAGATCACTTATTAAATTTAAGTGCAACCCATGATCTTGAAGAAAATATAGAATATCGTTTAATTTTAGTGCTATACAAATTTTAAACCAAATGTATATATATTCATGCCTTCTGTCCTCTGGTCACCAAGTCTCAATATGACATCTGTGTCTGTACTTTACCAGTGTCTTGAAGGCTGGGTTGTAATTGGAGACTGTTCTTCATAAACAGTTCATCAAATGGGTATCTGAAAGTGCTGCAATAATTGGGCTTGCTTATCCTCATTTGGGAGAACACTCTCAAAGTGAGCTTTCACTTTAAAAGGATGATTGGATTTGGTAATTCTGTTTACGAGTCCCCAAAAATCACTGCCCACTGAGCTGACTTCAGCTCAATATAACTTTGCATAGTAATTATCTCCGAATCAATTCCACTCCCTTGTAAATCAAAAGCCTGGTGGAAGTTGGCCACCAACACAGTAATATCTACTTGAAGGAAGAGATTTGAGACAAACATGGTGATTTGCTCCATCATATCTCTAATTCCTGAAACTGCCTGTTGAATGCCTCTGCTAACTTATTCAGTTGTGCACAGACTTTTATGAATGGAACTATTTTTCTTTTTTCTAGTGTTTTCTCCACTGCAGCATTTTATTATTTAACTGGGAAGACCACATACCAGTTTCAAACTAAGTGTATTCAAAGCTAATTATCTGCGCTAAGTCTCTGCCCTTTCCTTCAGTTCACAGTTCATCTTGACAGTTTCGATGTTATGGCTGTAAGGAACCCAAAGTTGAGCAACGATGCACTGTCTGACAGCTCACTGCAAACTTCATTCCTTAATTTAAAGCATCAGATTTGCAGGTCCTTCCCTCAAATTAACCACCTCCTATCACCACAGGCAGCATTGAGTTCATCAAATAAGATTTTAAACAAGTGGTATCGAAGGGTTTTTGCTCAACTCAAGTTCACAATCTTAACAACGACTTCATTACAGGAGAAAAATCCATAACTTTAGTCACTGATGCTTGCTGTGGATTATACAGTGGTGAGTGACAAAATAGGAGAAATCAGAATCATTTCTTCAAAATGCACAAAGCCAACATTAGTACCAAGCATGGCTGGTTCCCCATGTGCTGTGGTGGAAACCTGCTTCTTGACTGGAATATTTTTCTCAAGCACATATCTTTTTGAATTTGATGCTGGGTGAGAAAATTCTCCTTAGTTGTTACGTCCTTAAAAACCATGTGCACAAAAACAATTAGCTAGACTGTGTCATGGCGATGCATTCATCAAACTGCAGTGAGAAGCATCCACAGTCCTTCATATTGTGCTGTATTTGCCAAAAGTCACCTTCAGACACAGATTCCATTCATCTTGTTACTGCGCTAGCACCAAGTGATATGCTCTGGATTGCTGATATTATTTCTTCTTGTCAATGAATAAAGAGTAAGAGGTCACAGTCATTGCTTCTTTGATTACTTTGCCATCTGTGAATGTGCTTTTGTTTTTTGCCATAATGCGAAATGGTGTTTCAGTGCAGACCTTGCCTTTTGCTGTTTATTTAGGAAAAAATAAATTGTTTAACTTTAGAAATGCCCTTCAGCTTGTCAATTTTCTTTGTCTAAAGCATCCTTCTCAAGGGATAGCTCACCTTGAATTTATCATGCATTGTTGTGTAGTGGCATTCCAAATTTCCCTTTTCACTTATCAAGATACTTTGGTAACACATAAGTCAAATGCTTCTATCTTTTATAATTTTGAGCAGAACTTCATTTTCACATTCCATATTTTAGGCTTTTTTTTAGATGGTCTAGGCTCATCAATCATCATTATTGCTTCACCTTGCTATTCATAGCGTCACTTGCTAATGGTCATTATGCTGGTACGCTTTTGGATCCACGCTTCTGGTAAACCAGAATGCTGCCAGCTGCTCTCAAGTGTGGAGATATAGGAGGTCACCACCATTTGTTTCCACGGCCTCTGGTTGGCTTGTGTTGCTCTGATATTAATTGACAGATCAATCGTAGAGCCTCTGACATTTCATATCACTATCTGCCTGCATTTCTTCAGGATGCGTGTCTGACAACTGATCTCACCCTAATCCCATTACATAAATAGCTGATGGAAAAAAACCGCAGTTCTACAGCATATGGGCAGAGGAGAGGGACTAGCTGAGCTGCTCTTGCAGAGAGTCCGTATAGACATGATGGGCTGAACAGCTGCCTACATTTTAGCAATGTAATATACTGGCTTCACACATTAGTTCATAATATATTTATTATTCATTTGTTTGCATTGCTCCCACGAAACTTACATTACCCTGCAATGATGGTTCAACTTGACCAAGCTGACATCCAATGCAACAAGTTGGCAAAGCCCGTTAAGAGTACCTACTTTCTTCTAGCCATGTAGCTTCCAGATATGGAGATCATGCAATGGCATGATGATCAACATGTGTGCAGTAAGGGAACGCAGGGAAGTGGTGACATCAATTGTCAGACACGCATATTGAGGGAACATGGGTGAGCAATGAGATCAATTGTGAGAGACTCTACGATCAATCTGTCAATATGATTGAATGTGTTGGAAATCATAGTTCTAAGTGATGGACGGCACGAGTTTTAGAGGTAATGTCAAAGAAACTTTGGGCGAGAAGCTACACTGAATTTTTCTTGACGATGTACAAGGCAGACTACTGCACCAGTAATGAAGGTAATTGATAGGGTGTTGATCAAGCTGGCTGCTTATCTTGGATGATGAAGAGATTGAGTGTTGTTGGAGGTGCATTCATTTAGGCAGGGGAGAGTATTCCAGCTCACTCCTAAATTGTATCTTATAGATGGTAAAGAAGCTTTGAGGAGTCAGGGGATAAATCACCCGCAGCCTTTGATCAATTCTTGCGGCCACAGTATTTTTGCATCTGCTTCAGTTGATTTTTTGGTGATTTCAGTCACCAACAACATTGTTCATAGCAGATACAATGATGGTAATGGCTTTGAATATCAAGGGAAGATGGTTGGAATCTCTTTTGTCGTGGCGGTCATTGCATCTCACTTGTGTGGCGCAAATGTTATTTCCAGGCCTGGTTCATATCTTCCTGTATGTGGGCACAGACTGCCTTGTTATGAAAGAAATTTGAATGGAACTGTACACTGTGCATCATTAGTGAACATCTTCACTACTGATCCTAAGATAGAGAGAAGATCACTGATAAAGCAGCTTAGGAGACTTGGGCCTTGAACACAAGGTTAAAAATCTCATGCAGTGAAATCCTGGTCTGAAATCATTGGTCTCGACAATCATATCCATTTCTATTTGGGCTAGACATTAATTAGTGGAGAGTTTGTCCCTAATCCGCATTGAGTTTAATTTTTCTACGGTTCATTGCAACAAAACTCAAAAATGTTACATCAATGTCAAGGGCTGTTACGTCAGGAATTAAGCTCTCTTTTCCATGCTTGGATCAAAGTTGCAATAGATCTGAAACCAAGTGGAACATAAGTAGAACCAACTGAACACTGGCAAGCAACTTATGTCACCATCTATCACTTCCACAATGACTTGAAGTAGGAAAATGAGGTGGTAATAGGCCAGATTGGATTGTAATGTTCAATCTAGGACATACCTAGTCACTTTTCAACTTTATGGGGCAGCAGTCAGTGTTGTTGCTGTTGGTAAAAGGTGCAATAATCCTCGAGCACAGGTCTTCAACACTACACCAAAATCCATAAGCCCTCATTATATCCAGTGTGCTCAGCAATTTCTTTATATCACTTGGAGTTATTCAAGTTGGCCGAAAAATGGTATCTGTGATATTGGGAAGGATCATCCACTCAGCACCTCTGGCTGAGGGTAGTTGAAAATGCTTCCACCTTCTTACATTTTGGATACCACTGTCTTAAGATACTTCCTAATTTCTCTTTCCCCCTCTCTTGCTCAGGTGTGATTATAGAAGAAATAGTAATCATGAAAGTGATCACTTTCTTTGATTGTTACACTACCTAAGATAAAGTTAATGCAACACAAACTTGCATGCATTGAACTTAAGGCTTCCGGATTTGTCTACCTTGCCTCGAACTAGCAGGAAATTGTTACGTAAACATTTCATATTGTTAAGCTACCTGCTTGCAAGCAATGGTGAGGAAACTGTGATAAACTCATTTTTGTGATAAATATGGCACTTTAAAAAAAGAGTGGAAAGACACCACCATCTGCTGGTTACATTTTTTAAAACACTGGGGCAGCAGCCAGACCAGTGCACTGCACACTGTACTCAGAAAATTGCTGTCCTGAGAGAAAGTTGGATTTTATTAATAACTTCATCTGTCAACTTACTTTCTTTACTGTCAATACAATAAGTATTTAAAAATATCTAATATGTAGCAGTAACTGTAGTTATATCTATGATCCTAAGTTCAGTGATGAACTGTGGATAGAACCACAGATTAATTGTGCGCGCACGCGTACGCACGCACACAAACACACATATGCACACACACACACCCCCAACCACCCCTTTTAGGATCGCAGGGACTGCTTTCTCATTTTCAATAACTCCTATATTAGGTGATGCAGTCACAGAGTAACATTACCTTTTTATTTGTGTTGACACTTGGAGTAATTGGGTCTCAAAGAGGCAGAATCAGAAGAATTCATCAATATCGTCAATAAGTATCAATCCTACTAAACTTAAAACCACAACACAAAGAAGTGTTCATTTCCTAGATACCACAGTGTTTAAATTGCTACAATATAACAGGTATAAGTCAGCTTAAGTTGTTTTTTCAATATAACCGAAACATACTTCTATCCTGCGAAATATGTCTTTCATCGACTAGTGAGATCACAGTTGAAAGTTTCTATTGCATTTTCACAAAACTGGAATATTTCAAACAGTTATTACCCTTCTAACTGCACCTCAGAACTCAATTTAAAAACTGGCACTTGCTCATGACTTCCCTTTACAGTAGCTTCTAACATAAGGAATCTTAAGCTAAAGATACCATATTCATTTGCAAGTAATGCATTACGTTTGTGATTTCAAGTTTTTCTAGCTCTGAGTTAGCTAAATGCTCCTTTAGTTACAGATTTGAAACTGCACTCTCTTTGCTGCATTGTCATCCCTCTGCTCCCTTGAAATCTGCCTCACTCACGTCCCCACTTAAAGTCTCCCTCTCTCTCCCAAAATCCCTACACCAAGAACAAAAAGGCACTCTCCACACTCATTCCTAGCACGGCATAACACTGAAACATAGCTACTTCCTGGGCCATTGCCTCCTATTCCCGAACCACCTAACTTCAACACCCAGACTTTGCTCTTGCCCCCGTCCCATGTATTTTGTGTATTACTGTACCATTCTCAAATGCACAAGACATTTCTTTAGAATAGGTGCCAATACAGTGCTCTAATGGAAAGAGAGATAGATAGATAGGTAGAGAGGTAGAGAGATAGAGAGATAGAGACCTTGCAACAAGATCCTGATACCTTTGATAGCATTTGAAAATAAACCTTCATAAATCAATTGTCTAAATGTCTTTAAAATGTGATAAGATATTGGTTTCTGCTGTTAAAATATTAATAATATATAAATGCTATTTTCTTTAAAAGCATGTCAAAAATTGAAGTAATGCTAAATACATTAATCAAAGATGAAGGGGATTTTTGGTATAAATTTCACTCAATTTATTAGCACATATTTAACGAAGATTCACATTTCTTTGTAACTTACAGGTTTTCTAGAATTCTTTAGAGGAAAGATGGCAAAATGAATTTGAAGGTGAAATTCCAATTTCTGAGGCAGCTGCTCATCAACTCCAGTTTGAGGTAAAATGTGCTGTTCCCACAAGTTTAAAAATACCTTTCTGTTTCCATCCTCAAACGCTTTAAGCAAACCTTCCTGTTGAAAATAAACAAAAAGATATTTCTATCCACATTCTATAAAAATATTGTGGTGTATTACTGAAACTAACGTTTTCAAGATCAAGTTACTATATTCCTAAAATCTACAGTCCTTTGATCCCATCTTAAAAAGAGAGGTACTGTGAAAATTGCCTGCAAAGATTACTTTCTCCAATAACATACTGCATTCATACATTTTAAAATAACAAAGAACCATAGAAGATAGGAGTAGGCCATGAAACCTCTCAAGCCCGCTTTGCCATTCAATAAGATCATTGCTGATCATTGAGCTCAATACCCTAATTCCAACCTCTCCCTATATCCCGTGATCCCTTTAGCCACAAGATCTATAGCTACGTCTTTCTTGAAAACACAATGCTTTGGCCTTAACCACCTTCTGTGACAGCGAAGTCCACAGGCTCACCATTGTCCAGGTGAAGAAATTTCTCCTCATCACATTTCTAAAAGGTTTGCCCCTTATCCTAAACTATGACACCTGGTTCTGGACTCCCCTACCATTGGGAACATCCTTCCTGCATTTAACCTGTCTAGTCCCATTAGAATTTCACAGGATTCAATGAGATTCCACCGCCCCCCCAACCCCTCATTCTTCTAAACTCCAGTGAAAACAATCTTAACTGACTCAATCTTTTCTTATGCAAGTCCTGCCATCACAGGAATCAATTTAGTCAACCTTTGCTGCACCCTCTCTATAGCAAGAGCATCCTTCCTCAGATAAGGAGATCAAAACTGCACATAATATTCCAGGTGTTGCCTCACCAATGCCCAGTATAAGTGCAGCAAGACATTCTTGCTCCTGTACTCAAATCCTTTCGCTATGAATGCCAACATACAGTTTGCCTTCTTTACTGCTTGCTTACTTTCAGTGAATGGTGCGTGAAGATGCTCAGGTCTCATGGAACATTTCCCTCTCTTAATTTACAGCCAATAGTAATCTGCCTGCATTTTTTGACATCAAAACAGGTAGCCTCATATTTATGCACATTATACTGCATGTGCCATGCATTTGCCCTCTCACTCAGCCTGTCCAAATCAAACTGCAACATCTCTGCATTCTCCTCAGATCTTAGTCTTCTACCCAGTTGGGTCATCTGCAAACTTTTAGACATTACATTTAGTTCCCTCAACTAAATCATTGCGAATACCTGCGATCCTAGTACCGAACCCTGTGGTACCTGACTGGTCATGGCCTGCTGTTCAGAAAAAGAACCATTTATTCCTACTCTTTGTTTCCTGTTTGCTAACCACTTTTCTTTCCATCTCAATACAGTACCCCCTATCCATTCACTTTAATTTTACACATCAATCTTTTATGTGCGATTTTGTCAAAAGCCTTTTGAAAGTACAAATAAATCATAACCATTGGATCCACCTGATCAACTATTCATTACACCCTTGAAAAATTCCAGTAGATTTTTCAAGCATGATTTCCCAATTTGTAAAAATCAAACAAGGGCAGGATTTATACAGTTAATGGCAAGGCCCTGGGTAGAATAGAGTAGAATAACAATTTATTGCCACAATATTTATGAAAATGCAGTCAGATGTGTATTAGTCGTCACAATTCAGCACCATTTTAATTACAGAAATTACAAAAAAAAACAATTGAGAAAACGTTAGGACAAAGTTCATCCTTTGTTCCCTCCAAGGGAATCTGGGTTTATGGAGTGGCTACAGGATGCTCTGATTTCCGGACCGGACCCGCCATGCTGCCACCACTGCAGCAGGCCCTCACAACTGCCTTCCTCCGTCGCAGCCGCAGAAAAGAAGAAAAGGTGGTCTTTGATACAAAAGAGAAATGAAGAGACAAAACAAAAAAAAAAAGAAGAATGTGATCGGGCAGGTGAGCTGGAGTGACAGCAGCAACATTCTGGTGCAGAGCTCAAACACTTCCTACTCTGCCATCACCGTTTTGTTTTCGTAGTGTTGTTGAACAAAGAGACCTGGGGTTCAGGTACATAGTTCTTGAAAGTTGCATCGCAGGCAGACAGGGTGGTTCAGAAGGAAGTTAGCACGCTTGTCTTCATTGCTCAGACCATTGAGTATTGGAGTTGGGATGCCGTGTTGAGGTTGTACAGGATGTTGGTGAGGCCACTTTTGGAGTACGTGTGCAGTTCTGGTCACCCTGCTATCAGAAGGATATTATTAAATTGTAGAGGGTTCAGAAATGATTTACCAGGATGTTGCCGGGCCTGGAGGGTTTGAGTTATAAAGAGAGGCCGGATATGCTGTGACTTTGTTTTCACCCGTGTGTAAGAGGTTGAAAGGTGGCCTTATAGAGGTTTATAAAATCATGAGAGGTATAGATAAGGTGAATCACTAAGGTATTGGCCCAGCATATAGGAGTTCAAAACCAGAGGGCATATTTTTAAGGTGAAAAGAGAAAGATTTAAAATGGACCTGAGGGACACCTCTTTCACACAGAGGGTGATTCATTTCTGGAATGAACTGCCAGAGGAAGTGGTACATGCAGATACAGTTACAACATTTAAAAGACATTTGGACGGGTACATGAATAGGAAAGGCTTAGAAGGATATTTACCAAACGCAGGCAAGTGGGACCGATACTTGAGAGTGCCTCGGTCCACATACATTGTAGATTGCATCTAGATCTAAAATTTATTTAAAGATTTTCTGATGCATACAACCTGAGGGATATCACATTGATTAGAGCTACACTGGCAGGAGATCCATAATCGGAGATTATTCCTCACTTATCCTTTTTGATAGCTTCAGTGCATCCCTCAGCACTTATTGCTGGACCTTGGAATGTGAAGGTTTGCACGATTTGGTCATAATCGGTTCCTTACACTGGAAGGCCAACAAGTTTAGGAAGTATGTCTTTCATTAAGTTAACTTCCTTACTCCAGCAGATGTTTGGCTTAGCATGTCCCTGGGAACAGTATGTAGATGAGAGTGTTTTCATAAAGTTTCAGTAAAATCACTGCATCTCTTTGCAAACAGACATTGCGGAAGAAGGTAACTGTCTTTACCTCACTACAACCACCTTGGGGTGGTGCTTCTGAAAGAACTGCAAATGCTGTAAATCAGGAACAAAAACAAAAGTTGCTGGAAAAGCTCAGCAGGTCTGGTAGCATCTGTGAAGAAAAAATCAGAGTTAACGTTTCAGGTCCAGTGACCCTTCCTCAGAACTCGGCTACATTTTGCTTTCTGTTTAAAAGCTCTGGCAATGAGGTGCTTTGCAACATGCTTATGACAACCTTTACGGTGGTCAGCCAATTATAAAATCCCTATGGATATTATGCTTGAAATCAGCTAGCTGAGCACAGACTCAGGACTAACCCAATGGGGGAGGCGATGGCCTAATGGTATTATCGCTGGACTGTTAATCCAGAGACCCAGGTAATGTTCTGGAGACCCGGGTTCGAATCCCGTCATAGCAGATGGTGGAATTTGAATTCAATGAATATCTAGAATTAACAATCTAACGACGACCACAAATCGATTGTCAGGAAAAACCCATCTGGTTCACTAATGTCCTTTAGGGAAGGAAACTGCTATCCTTACCTAGTCTGACCGACATGTGACTCCAGACCCACAGCAATGTGGTTGACTCTTAACTGCCCTCTGGGCAATTAGGGATGGACAGTAAATGGTGCCTAGCCAGAGACATCCTCATCCCATGAATGAATAAATGGATTAATTAGAAAATATAGTTTAAAAGTTCTGATGGTGGCTGGCTGAAATTTGTCAAGTTGAATCAGGAAAAATCCAGATAACAGATATTCCAGGGGGAAATACTCCTTCGATCACAGAGAAAGTATGGCACTTTATTTGTGGAGCTAGAAATTCATTCAGGAAGTTATTCAGCAGACTATTATACTTGAAAAATTGAATTTTGGTGTAATCTCACTGAAACTGTATCTGATCAAACAAGCAGCCTGTCACAAGTGATTCTTTGCACCAGAAAGACCAAATCATAACAATACCACAGTGTCACTATCAGAAGTAACAATTATGGTAGTACAGATTACTTAAAGAGTCTCAGGTTGTGATCCAAAGAACACACAAGATTTACCTGAATGTGTGAAGTCTTAATGTCCTGGCCAGCATTCATTGGTGGTTTTGGGATTGCCTTTCCCTTGTTTTTGCATTCCTTAACAAACACATTCATAGTTTCCTCAAAAGCAGCAAACTTCAAATACTGTTTTAGAAAAACAAAAAAAGTTTAATGTGCGATAATCATTTAAGATATTTGTGGATAATACTAATGTTTTGTATTTTAGTTTAGTTCAAATTTAGGTTTTTTTTTGTGGTGTTGGATAGAAAAGTTTAACTTATAAATTTCATCACGAATATCTGCTTTGATCAATAAATTGCTTGCATCTTGAATATGTCACTATTGAGTAATATTATGCTTTCATATTTTATGTAGTCTAAGTGTGGTAATACCACCCAACTCGAGGGTAATACATGCAGGGACACAACAATTCATTAGCCATCTATTATGGTTAAGAAATGGGTACGAATCAAAAGAGTAAACAGACAATTTAAATACAGGGGATAGAAGGAGGAAGGGAATGGAGCAAGAGAAATTCTAACACTTTACAGGGACCAGTTGTATGAAAATCCTGCAATGCTAATATATGCACAATCCTTAGGCACAAGGCTGAGACATGGACTTGTGTTCTGAAGTTATCAGATGGCTTGGGAAATTTGCAGCATGCCCACCT
Organism: Rhincodon typus; assembly: GCF_021869965.1. Classification (NCBI taxonomy): domain Eukaryota; kingdom Metazoa; phylum Chordata; class Chondrichthyes; order Orectolobiformes; family Rhincodontidae; genus Rhincodon; species Rhincodon typus. Next base: position 31,702,278 of record NC_063344.1, read on the forward strand.
GTGGCCCAGGGCAGACTTGCTACTCCATGTACCTTTGGGGTACCATTTACCAATAGTCCAAAAGTGGGATACTTTCAAACATAGGATTCAAAGTTTTTTG
>NC_063344.1:31702877-31707471 GCF_021869965.1 Rhincodon typus
TGCTGCTTGGCCTGCTGTGTTCATCCAGCCCTGCACCTTGTTGTCTCGGATTCTCCAGCATCTGCAGTTCCTACTATCACTGTTTTCTAAGTGCTCTGTTATTAAATCTTTGGGCTCTGGCATTTTTTATTGAAACCTATAACATTTGGAGGGAGCTTGACAAGCTAGCTACTGAGGCAATGTTTCCTCTCATGTGGGACTCCAAAACTAGGGGACACAGCATAAAAATAAGGTGTCTCCCAGTTAAGGAGGAGTTGAGGAGGATTTCCTTCTCTCCAAAGGATGTTAATCTTTGGAATTCCCTATCCCAGAGAACGGTGGAAGTTGGATCATTGAATATGTTCAAAACAGATACTTGATCTACAAGGGAATTGTGACTTTTGGGGGACAAACAAAGAGACCTCGGGATGCAGGTTCAAAGTTCCTTGGAAGTGGAGTTGCAGGTGTACAGGGTAGTGAAGAAGGCATTTGGTACGCTTGCCTTTATTGATCAGTGCATTGAGCATAGGAGTTGAGAGGTCATGTTGCATTGTCATGGGACATTGGTTAGGCCATTTTGGAATACCGCATTCAATTCTGGTCTCTCTGCTATAGGAAACATGATGTTAAACTTGAAAGGGCCCAGAAAAGATTTACAAGGATGTTGGCAGGGTTGGAGAGCTATAGAGAGAGGCTGAATAGGCTGGTGCTATTTTTCTCTAGAGTGTCAGAGGCTGAGGGGTGACCTTACAGAGGTTTACAAAATCATGAGGGGCATGGATAGGGTATACAGCCAAGGTCTTTTCCCTGGGGTAGTGGAGTCCAAAACTAGAGGGCATAGGTTTAAGCTGAGAAGGGAAAGATTTAAAATGGACCTAAGGAGCAACTTTTTCACATAGAGGGTGGTGCATGTATGGAGTGAGCTGCCAGAGGTAGTGGTGGAGACTGATACTATTACAACAGTTAAAAGGCATCTGGATGGGTACATGAATAGGAAGGGTTCAGCGTAATATGGGCCAAATGCTAGCAAATGGGATGAGATTAATTTAGGATATCTGCTCGGCATGGACTAGTTGGACCATAGGGTCTGTTTCCATGCTTTACAGCTTTATGATTCTAAGTAGAATTGAGACCAGTATCAAGTAGATCAACTATGGTCACATTGAAAATTGGAGCAGCTCAAGGGGCTGAGTGGTCTGTTCCCGCTCTCATTTATGATGTTCCTATGGTGCCCTGGAGAATAGGATAGGATTCACTTGGTTTGAATTAAGAACCAATAACATGTCATTATTAGGTATTTTAAATGGACCATCAATAATAGAAAAGATTTACAGAGGCCCAGATTTGGAGGGAAGTTACTTAGAGGTGTTGGAACTGTTGAGCAGTCAGAATGAAGAGTTTCAATTAACCTAACATAAACTAGATAGTTACAGTGTAAAGGGCAGAGGTTACAAGTGTGCCTAGGAAAATTGTCTTGCTCAGTCTACCTCTGGTCAAATGAGGACCAGGGCATTGGTGACTCTGTTTCTGCGGAGTGTGGTGTGTCAAGTGAATCAAGTGTCAGACAGGGAACATTTATATTACAGGAATTGTGGTATCATAAAAGGACAAGCAACAATTCAGATGAAAATGCGTAATTGAATGAGGTTCAATTTCAGTATGTTGAGGTGAATATTTCCCATAAATTAAAATCAAGGATCGGTGGGTAAAAACTAATTGAACAATGGATTGAATTTAAGGAGGGGATTATTTAGATACAGTTGAGGTACATTTCCAAGACAGGAAAGGAAGAAAAATTGAAGCCACAGCTCCTGGGATGATGAAAAAGATGAGAGTAAAACAAGCAAAAATAAGGGGATTATGATCGATGGGAGGTTATTAATATAAATGCGAGCCAACCTGAATATATAAAGTTTAGAAAGGAAGTTAAAAAGGAAATAAGAGGTCTGGAGAAAGAAAAAGATTGGCAGCTAACAAAGTAAAGAAGTCAATAATCTTCTACACAAATACAAATAGTAAAATGTTAGTAAGAGAACGGGTGAAGCTGATTAGTGACCAGACAGAAGATTTGCAACAGAAGCAGAAGACATGACTGAAATACCAAATAGCACTTTACATCTGTCTTTACCAAGGAAGAAGACAGCATCCAAGTCATAGAGAAAGAAACAGTTGCTGAGATACTAAACGGGCTGAGAAAAAATAGACAAACAAAGGCATTAGCAGTGTTGGTTGTATTTAATTGGTAAGTCAATAGAGCTGGGTAGGATGCCTCTGACAATACAGAGAGAAGTAAATGGGGAAAATTGTCAAGGGACCAGTCACAATCTTTAAATCCTCCTTAAATGCTGAAGTGCCTCCACAGGACTGGAAAACAACAAATTACCCCTTGTTCAAAAGGGCTGCAAGGATAACCCAGCATTTACAAGTCAGTCAGTTTAATCTCTGTGGTGGGAAACTTTTTAGATCTAATAGCTTATGATGAGATAACAGGTGCAGATAGTACAGTTAATGTGGTGTGGATATGGCCTTCCAAAAGGCATTCCATAAAGTGCTGCATAATATCTTAAAGCAAATTTTGGGGAGATTCGCAAGTAAGCAGCGCTCTCTCTTTCACACTCTCTTTCTGTGAGTAAAAGACACTGTTCAAAGACTCTGAAAACTGAACAGACAGAAGACCTGAGTCTATATAACCAGCTACCCAAATTGAGGATCTTGCATCACCCTTGGCTTACAGAAATGTGATGTCATTAATGGGATTTGAAATAACCATGAGAAAGTCATCTCATTCTACTTTGGTAGTTTGGACTCTTAAGATTCATAAGAATTTCTTTTGCCTATTTTTTTTCTCACCTGTAATAACTCTACAGAGCTGTATATCCTGTTTCATTCTGCCTGTGTATGAATTTGCATGTGCTTGGATTTAAAAGGGATATAATTTAGGTTTGTATAGTAATGGTAAATAACCCACTTTGCCACTTGTTCAAGAATAAGTTTGTTCATGATAAATAAATTTTTGTGTTCCTTGAAGAAATCTGGTGGGCCTCTTTTCTTCTTGTGTCCTAGATGACAATAAAAGAGGAGAAATATAACTATCTTGGTGATTTAATTGGATATTTACATTTATGGGATATTTTGTGCAGCGGTGGAGCTTGATTGCCAGTGTAATCTTCCCGTCGGAGTCATCACAATATATGATAACGCTTTCTACAATGAGAATAATACTCCAAAGCATCTTAAAACTTATACAGTGCCGGTTAATGTAGTGTTCAATTTACCTTTTTTGGATAGAACCCTAAGATCAATCTTTGCAGTCATAACACATTTAATATTTACCTGTCAAAATGTTCTTCACACCTCAGCAGGCTTTCCTGCAAAGTTCCCAAAGCTGCTTAACTGGCTCTTCCAAAGGTTTCCAAAACCCACCTGATCCAGTGAAAATACTGGAGGTCATTAAATGCAGATTAACCCTCAGTCTATCAATGGCAGTCCTAATATCAGAGGACGTGCAGTTGGAGTTATACCCTGAACCTAACATGACCCTCTTCCCACTTATCCAGCTCAGAGAGTAAAAAGGCAAGGAAGACACGATAAACATTTACAAAACACAGATGTAACCTCAATGAGGGTTTTCTGTCCATTCTGGTCCTCACACTTTAGGATGAATGTTAAGGAGAGAACATGTGATAAATGGTTACGTGGATATTTTGTATAGATGTTCAAAAACATAAGGATGCAGTCACATTGAGAAAATCTTCCCATTGACACAAAATTCAAGAATTAGACGGCACAGATTTACAATGATTGACTGGGACAGTAAAAAATGATGAGAGAAAAGATCTTTAGAAAGCAAATGGTTATGGTACAGAATGTGAGATAGTAGGAACTGCAGATGCTGGAGAATCCGAGACAACAAGGCGCAGGGCTGGATGAACACAGCAGGCCAAGCAGCATCATAGGAGCAGAGAGGCTGACGTTTCGGGCCTAGACCCTTCATCAGAAAAGGGGGAGGGGAAGGGGGTTTTGAAATAAATAAGGAGAGAGTGGGAGGCGGATAGAAGAGGGATAGAGGAGAGGATAGGTGGAGAGGAAACAAACAGGTCGAAGAGGCGGGAATGGAGCCAGTAAAGGTGAGTGTAGGTAGGGAGTTAGGAAGGGGATAGGTCAGTCCAGGGAGGACGGACAGGTCAAGGGGGTGGGATGAGGTGGGTCAGTAGGAGATGGAGGTGCGGCTTGAGGTGGGAGGAGGGGATAGGTGGGAGGAAGAACAGGTTAGGGAGGCAGGGACGAGCTGGACTGGTTTTGGGATGCGGTAGGGGGAGGGGAGATTTTGAAACTTGTGAAATCCACATTGATACCATTGGGCTGCAGGGTTCCCAAGCGGAATATGAGTTGCTGTTCCTGCAACCTTCGGGTGGCATCGTTGTGGCACTGCAGGAGGCCCAGGATGGACATGTCGTCTGAGGAATGGGAGGGGGAGTTGAAATGGTTCGCGACTGGGAGGTGCAGTTGTTTGTTGTGAACCGCGCGTAGGTGTTCTGCAAAGCGGTCCCCGAGTCTCCGCTTGGTTTCACCGATGTAGAGGAAGCCACACTGGGTACAGCGGATGCAGTATACC
>NC_063344.1:31707571-31711879 GCF_021869965.1 Rhincodon typus
GGGGGAGTGTGGAGCAGACAAGGGAGTCACGGAGAGAGTTGTCCCTCCGGAAAGCAGATAAGGGTGGGGAGGGAAAGATGTCTTTGGTGGTGGGGTCGGATTGCAGATGGCGGAAGTGTCGGAGGATTTCACAAGTTTCAAAATCTCCCCTCCCCCTACCGCATCCCAAAACCAGTCCAGCTCGTCCCTGCCTCCCTAACCTGTTCTTCCTCCCACCTATCCCCTCCTCCCACCTCAAGCCGCACCTCCATCTCCTACCGACCAACCTCATCCCGCCCCCTTGACCTGTCCGTCCTCCCTGGACTGACCTATCCCCTTCCTAACTCCCTACCTACACTCACCTTTCCTGGCCCCATCCCCGCCTCTTCGACCTGTTTGTTTCCTCTCCACCTATCCTCTCCTCTATCCCTCTTCTATCCGCCTCCCACTCTCTCCCTATTTATTTCAAAACCCCCTTCCCCTCCCCCTTTTCTGATGAAGGGTCTAGGCCCGAAACGTCAGCCTCTCTGCTCCTATGATGCTGCTTGGCCTGCTGTGTTCATCCAGCCCTGCACCTTGTTGTCTCCTAACTGACCAATGTTTCTTTGAGGAAGTCTCAACCAAAACGGATAGACAGGAGCCAGTATGTGGGTATTTGGACTTTAAGGAAGCGTTTGACAATGTGCCTCACAAAAGGTTAAGTCATAAAAGAGGAGTCTGTGGTATTACAAGTCGTGTCATGGATAGGGAATTGGTTAATGTGCAGTCAACAGTGAGTTGGAAATAAGGGTTCTTTGGGTTGGCAACCTGTAACCAGTGGAGTTCTACAGGGATTAGTGCTGGGGCAGCAACTTTTACAATATATATTAATGACTTAGAAGAGGGAAGCAAATTCACTGAGACAAATTTGCAGATGACACAAAAATAGTTGGAAAGGCAAATTGCAAATGAGATACAAACAGTTTACAGAGAGATCTCGATAGGTTAAGTAAGTGGGCAAAAGGTTGGAAAATGGAGTATAATGTGGGAAAATATGAAGCTGTTGGGAGTTGGGAGTCTACTTATTGAAATTTAGAATGCGACATGATCTCATTTGAGACATAGGATTCTTAAGGGGCTTGACAGAGTAGATGTTGAGGATGTTTCCCTTCGTCGAGCATCTAGGACCCAAAGGCAGAATCTCAGAATAAAGGGGCACTAATTTAAGATTGATAAGGAGAAATTTCTTATTCTTAGGGTCATACAGCGTGGCAACAGACCCGTTGGTCCAACCAGTCCAGGCCTACCATGTTCCCGAATTAAACTAGTCCCACCTGCTGCGCTTGGCCCATATCCCTCCAAATCTTTCCAAGTCATATATTTATTCAAATGTCTTTAAAACATTCTAACCATACCTGCATCTATCACTTTGGCAGTTTGTTTCATACACGAACCGCTTGTGTCTTTCTCCTCTCACCTTAAAAATATGGTCCCTAGTTTTGAACTCCCCCTGCTCTAGGGAAAAGACCCTGGTCATTCACCTTATCAATGTTCCTCATGATTTATTCAACGTCAATGAGGTCACCCCTCAACCTCCTGCACTCTCCCATTGCAAATGAGAAAATAATACATTGAAAATGTCGCCCCATCTCTCCGAAACAAAAAAAAGTCCTGAACAAACGCAGCAGGTCTGGCAGAATCTGCAGAGAGAAACAAAGTTAACATTTCGAGTCCAACATGACCCCTTTTCAGAACAGAGTTGCTCGCATACTGCCTGTGCACACAAGTCAGCTTGGAACTGGTTTCACTAAGCCAATTTCTCCACGTTTAAACCTGCTCATCCACCCCACTCAAATGCACATGCTCCTCTAAATTTAAAATTTACCCTTTAGGCCGAGACTGACACTTAACTAAGTGGGATGCCCCCGAACAAAAAAAAAGCTTGTATTCATATTCACAACCTCATTGTTTATAGTTTTGAAGTGGTGTCACTGTTGAAGGCAGGACATGAGACAGTGCAAAAGGCAAGCTTCTACAATTAGAAATTTGGTAATGACCAGACAGTTTATTTTCCAATATTGATTCAGGGATAAATGTTGGATAAATGAGCTCCTCTTCAAAATCGTGTGATGGGACCTTTTACATCTAACTGAAAGAACAAAACGGGCCTTGACTTCTCTCATTCAAGAGGTGGCACCTTCTACAGTGGAGCATTCCTTCTGAACTGCATGGGAGTTTCAGCCAGAAATTTTACAATGAAGTCCTGAAGTGGGATTTGAAACTACACCTTTGATGTAGAGGTGAGAATTGAGCCATGTTCTTCTCAGAGGGTTGTGAGTGTTTGGAACTCCTTGTCACAAACAGCTGTGGGGCAGAGTCCTGTATATTTGGCCATGATGTATTGAATGCCGGGGCAGGCTCATTGGCCGAATGCCGACGCCTGTTCCTATTTATTATAGTCTTATGGTTTTTCATTGGTGTTTCATTGCCAAGCTGTCCTATTTGCAGTCGTGCTGATTGAAAGCTACCAGCAGTGACTCTCAACGATTTTGTGTAGAACTTGCTACTGTTGACAACAAATATATACTTTTGGATTATGGGATGTTAAAAATTAAAGATTTGGATCCCTCAATTGCAAGGGATTTACCATGTGATTTTTTTTTTTCTTAGGAACATTAGAAGTAAAAAGGTCGACAGAACTGTCTGCAAAAAGTCAAAACACTTCGGGCAGTAAATTTTTTTGAAGAGATAAAATGGCTTTATGACTTGCATTGCTAGGCAAATGGGCTGAAATTGGCCTAACAAAAACTTCTGGACATTCTCCCTCCCCTCTCTCTTTTTCTCCCTCTTCCTTTCATATAAGTTGTTTATACTGTGTGTTTATTTCAGAAACTTAATTCAAGTCTCTTGTTCTGAATAACGATAATAAAGCAAAATAAATTGATCAGTTTGGTGATTGAATTAGACGGTTACACTTCTAGTGTGGTTTATGGAATAGTGAAGCTTGTTGTGCAGTGTACTCCTCCTGTCAGAGTTGTAACACTTTCACTAACTCATGACTACCCTTTGTAACACCATTGCAAATTGGTGTTTAGGAGTACAGTGTTGCAAATTTGAACCTGCAATGTAACCTATATAATGTAACGTCATCCCTGCCCATTCTCCTTAATGTATAGCTGTGAAGGTTAACCAAAACCAAAAGGTTAAAGCCCTTGTGCAGAAAACAAAATTGATAGCTGTACAGCAAATAATTACTGCACTGCCATCCAACAGGCCCTTTGAACTTCTACATCAATCCTACCTTCCTGCACTATTTCCATAATCCCTTGATTCCCTCATGCCCAAACAGCTTGCTGTTTATTTTGAGAATGCCCTTTGAGAAACCCAAGGTTGTCAGCTTTCTGAGTAAAGAAATTTCTCCTCATCTCCGTCTTAAATGGTCAACTACTGATTCTGAATCAGGCAGGGAAAGCAGCCTGTCAGTATCTATCTTGTGAAGCTCTGTAAACACTTTATACATTTAATTGAAATTACATCACATTCTTTTAACTTCCAGAGAATGTTGCCTCATTATGCATGATTTACCTCTCTTTTCAGTAAAGTGTTTGATAAGGTTCCCCATGGTAGGCTATTGCAGAAAATACGGAGGCATGGGATTGAGGGTGATTTAGCGGTTTGGATCAGAAATTGGCTAGCTGTAAGAAGACAGAGGGTGGTGGTTGATGGGAAATGTTCATCCTGGAGTTCAGTTACTAGTGGTGTACCTCAAGGATCTGTTTTGGGGTCACTGCTGTTTGTCATTTTTATAAATGACCTGGATGAGGGCATAGAAGGATGGGTTAGTAAATTTGCGGATGACACCAAAGTCGGTGGAGTTGTGGATAGTGCGGAAGGATGTTGCAGGTTACAGAGGGACATAGATAAGCTGCAGAGCTGGGCTGAGAGGTGGCAAATTGAGTTTAATGCGGAAAAGTGTGAGGTGATTCACTTTGGAAGGAGTAACAGGAATACAGTGTACTGGGCTAATGGTCAGATTCTTGGTTGTGTGGATGAGCAGAAAGATCTCGGTGTCCATGTGCATAGATCACTGAAAGTTGCCACCCAGGTTGATAGCGTTGTTAAGAAGGCGTACAGTATGTTAGGTTTTATTGGTAGAGGGATTGAGTTTCGGAGCCATGAGGTCATGTTGCAGCTGTACAAAACTCTGGTGCGGCCGCACTTGGGAGTATTGCGTACAGTTCTGGTCACCGCATTATAGGAAGGATGTGGAAGCATTGGAAAGGGTGCAGAGGAGATTTACCAGGATGTTGCCTGGTATGGAGGGAAGGTCTTATGAGGAAAGGCTGAGGG
>NC_063344.1:31711889-31718901 GCF_021869965.1 Rhincodon typus
AGTTTAGGTTAGATGGGCTTCAGATTGGTTTCACAGGTCGGCGCAACGTCGAGGGCCGAAGGGTCTGTACTGCGCTGTAATGTTCTATGTTCTATGAACTTTTGTTGAACCCTATATTCTTCCTTGGCTAAGAAGACAAAATTGTACACAATACTTCTGATGTGGTCTCATTGAAGCTAATGTATTAGCAATCAAATATCCATACTGTTATATTCCAAACCCATTGCAACAAAGCCCAACATATAATTAGCATTCCTAATTGCTCGGTGTACCTACTGTTAACTTTTGTGATTTGTGTATAAAGGTTCCCCATGAACGTCAGCATTTTAGTCCATCAGCTTCTTGAAAAAGTATCTACTTTCATAGGAAAGATGGAAAGGTAGATAATTTCATGCCAATTATACTCCATCTGCCATCTTCTTGCCCAATCACTGAACCAGTCTATATTATTTTACAGCCTCTCAGCTTCCTCCAACTAATTTTGAATCATCAATAAGTTTGGATGTATTACATTCAGTGTCATCTAGGCTATTGACTTAGATTGTATGTAGCTTCGGTTAAGCACTGACCCTTGTGGCATCCCACTTGCTACATTTTGCTATCTTGAATATTATCTGTTTATTTTTTCTGTCTGTTTCTGTCTATGACAATATATTCCTTTTATAGCCACATGCCTCAATCTTGTGCAATAACCTCTTATGTAGCATCATGGTGAATGCTTTTTGAAAATCCAAAAATGCCATGTCCACTGATTTCCCTGATCTACCCTGCTAGTTACACTCTCAAAAACTCTTAAAAGGTTTGTCAAACATTATTTCCCTTTCAGGGTATCCTGTTCAATTTGCCTATCATGATTTTCCAAGTGCATTATTGACCGGATAAATGGTCATCAAAATGGCCCCTGTTTTATCTTTCCATCTTTTCTTTAATAGTTTCTCCAAAGACCTTTCTAAAATTTATCAAATTATGGAAGGTTAAATCATTATAGCTGCAATCTGCGCAACTATCTCTTTTAAAAGCCTAGGATGTAGGCCTGCATATCAAGCGCTGTTTGTCCGCTTCTGGTTCCATTAATTTTCCAATGCTTTTTCTCACATTTAACCACTGTCTCCCCATAATTTCCACTATGTTGTTTGTGCTGTTTTATGATGAAAACATGCAAAACATTTATTTATTGGCTTTACCATTGTTATACTTTCTCCTGTCTGTGAGGACTTCACATTTACCTGTCCTCATCCCTTTTTTAAACATGCGAGAAAAAACTCGTACATTTGCTTTTTGTATTTCCCAGTCAATTATTCTAATTTTATTTTCTCTTTATGTGAATTTCTCGGCCATCCTTTGCTGCTTTTAAACCCAAGCTAATCCTCAGGTTTACTACTGTTTGTGATAGCGCTTTAAGACTCAGCTGAATTTTCCCCATCCCTGAATGATGTGGGCATTGTGAATCAGTTAGGAAAATAAGGCAAGATCAGCAAAATTGGATTCTCAGCATTAAGAACAAGAGTCTAGTTTTTCAAACAAGATTTGAACAGTGAGATGAGAATCTCTCTAATGAGCAGCAAGAAACCTATTTGCATGTATCATCTCATTATTACTTGTCTTGCCTCATTTACACACAGTTTGCTTTTCTGCCATGTAGTGGAGAGAAACAAGATGGCGACAATTCCCGAAATGTAAGTCAGATTGCGTACATGACAGCTCCAGCTCGCTGCTTGCTCCTCCAGCCCTCCATCTTGGCCAGCAACCCCCACACCTTGGGACATGCTGTACGAGTAGCATCTGCCTGTACAGTCCCTGTCCGTAGAGGGTGGCATCAGACACGTGCCAGCCTCACCACATCATCATGGCACATTTCCCACTCACTTTAGAAGATATTTATCCACTTGAATGCTGAAATTTGGAGTGCACCATACCTTGCTGCCAGGCTGCTTTGTACTCAAGGGCAGATACCCAATTCATGGATTGGAGCAGTGTGTATCTCGGGGCTCTTTGCTTGCTCTCAGCCTCACCTACTTGGATGCTAACAGCATTTCTTCTTTGCCTTGCCCTCTTATGCATTGCTGCATCATTCAGAACCTACAGGTTCACCATACTTCTGCTTTGCATGGTCTTTTAGTGCAGACACAAAACCAGGTATCTTGTCATGTTTTCTGTAGTGATCAGTCAAGGAGGCAGAAATGATAGTTTACAGCGCTGTCTACATCAATGTCACACCTGCAGAATAGCAAACATGGCAAACACACTGAATGTAGAACAGCTCCAAACTGCTGGTAGTTTACCAGGTGCACCAAAGCCCTTTAAATATGGCACTGCACAGAGATCCTGCGTTATCCCCGCAGTGGGGGTTGATATTGCTTTCAAGGAGTGGCAGAACTGGCTGGCATCAGCCAAGCAGAGCACCATTGGAGTGTGGTTCCTAGTTAATGAGTTTAGGATGATAGTATGGGCAACCTTTCATGAAACTTGACAAATGACACCTAGCCTAATTTCAGCTAAGATTCAGCTCAATTACTAACATAAAGGAAAGATAGACATGACAGCTAACTTCATAGGTGACACAATAATAGTTGGAAAGTATGTTGTGAACAGGACATGGAGGCAGAGTTCTGAAGAAAGGTCACAGGATTGAAATGTTACCTCTGCTTTCAGTCCACAATTGCTACCAGACCTACTGAGTTTCTCCAGCAATTTCTGTTTTTGTTTTAGAGAGATGGTTGTTAGGCAATGGAGCCACAGGTTATCAAATGTAGATGGGAATGTGGAATTCAAAACACAAACAAATTACTGGCAATCTTATTGAATCATAAAGCTGACTCAAGAGGCTGAATGGCCAACTTCTGCCCTTAATTTGTATGTTTGTAAAAGTGATTGTTTTGATATTAACATATTTCAGTTGATACATTTTAAATGAAGAACTGTTAACATGATTTATTGAGTAGTTTTACTTAGTCACTAGCAATACTGCCTTTCATCATTGTTTTCTTTTCTGTATCACAATAAAAATGATTAATCAAATTGTTAAAGAAAGATTTCAGCAGTAGCTCAACCAAAATTTATCTATGCATTCCTTTTGTGAATGTTTTCAATGGGTTGGCTCAGTTGCCCTGTTGATTTTGCCTCACAGTACACAGAGATCTGTTCATTGTGGATTCACTGGAAAATCTTGTCCTGTAGCATTCCTGCCACTGATCACTTTATTGCTGCCAATATTTTCTGTATTTAGAAAGCGTAACACGTAGTTCAATCTTAACAAACTGGTTGCCAATTTTATTAGGGAATACTATGCATGCATTCAATTTAATAATTTTTTTCACTGCAGTTCAAATAAAAATAATAAACATTGCTTTTGCACCTTTGGCAGAAAATTCATGATATAAATTTAGCAATTGTTATTAACAAGTATATTTGATCCCCCGCTGCTGAACATGCTTACTCAACAATAACTCACACTGAACTTTTAAAAATTCATTTGTGGAATGTGGGCATCATTGGCTGGCCAGCATTTGTTGCACATCCCTAGTTGCCCTTGAAAAGGTGGTGGTGAACTGCCTTCTTGAACCATTGCAGTCCACCTGCTGTGGTTGACCCACAATGCCAGTAGGAAAGGAATTCCGGGATTTTGACCCAGTGACAGTGAAGGAATGGTGATATATTTCCAAGTCAGGATGGTAAGTGACTTGGAGGGCAACTCGAAGGTGGTGGTGTTCCCATATATCTGCTGACCTTGTCCTTCTCGATAGAAGTAGTCATGGATTTGGAAGGTGCTTTCTAAGGATCTTTAGTGAATTTCTGCAGTGCATCTTGTAGATAGTACACACTGCTGCTACTGAGCATTGGTGGTTCAGGGAGTGGGTGCTTGTGGATGTGATACTAATCAAGTGGACTGCTTTGTCTTGAATGGTGTCAAACTTCTTGAGCGTTGTTGGGGCTGAACTCATCCAGGCAAGTGCGGAGCTTTCCATCACACTCATGGCTTGTGCCTAGTAGATCATGGACAGGCTTTGGGGAGTCAGGGGGTGATTTACTTGCCGCATTATTCCTGGCCTCTGACCTGCTCTTGTAGCCACTATGTTTATGTGGGGAGCCAGTTGAGTTTCTAGTCAATGATAACCCCCAGGATGTTGATAGTAGGGGATTCAATGATGGTAACACCATTGAATGTCAAGAGGCTGTGTTTAGATTGTCTCTTATTGGTGATGGTCATGGCCTGGCATCTGTGAGGCGCAAATGTTACTTGTCACTTGTTAGCCCAAGCCTGAATGTTGTATTGCCTTCAGTACATCATCTCAAAAGCATTTGACAGAACTCTAGCATGAGCCAACAAGGACATGATAGACTGAGTGTTCCTTTTTGTTAGCATCTTCATGGATGGGACTACCACTTACAATGCTAGAATTTATTGTCCAGCCCTAATTGCCGTTAAGTTTCTAGTCAGTGGTGAGCCCATGATGTTAATTGTGTTGTATTCAAAAATGGCAATGTTGTTAAATGTCAAGGGGAGATGGTTGAACTTTGTTGGTCATAGCCATTTGTTTGCACCTGTGTCTTGCATATGTTATTTGTGTCACACACTACAGTGCTTAAGTGTTGTCACTTGCTTCTTGCACAGTTTCATCTGAAGCTTTCTTTTTTAAAAACTGCAGTCCATGTAGATGGAGATGTACCCAGAGTGCTGTTGGGCGTTCCAGGATTTTGACTCTGCATCAATAAAGGGACAGAGGAATAGTTCTAAGTCAGGATATTATGTGACTTGGAGGGGCACTTGCAGATTCCCAGGCATCTGCTGCTCTTGTTCTACAAGTTGGTAGAGGTAAAAACCAAAAGAGCTGTGGATACTGGAAATCAGAAACAAAAACAGAAATTGCTGGAAAGGCTCAGCAGGTCTGGCAGCATCAGTGCAGAGAAAACAGAATTAATGTTTCAGGCTTAGTGACCCTTCCTCAGAAGGAATGTGGTAGAGGTTGCGGGTTTAGGAGCCGCTGCCAAAGTAGTTGCCACAGTGTATCAATGCCTATATCTTGTAGATGGACACACTGCTGCTGCTGTTGTGTTGCTATCCTTCCTGGAGGAGGGACTATATGTTAAATGGCATACTGGTCAAGGGGGCTGTCTAGTGTGGATAGAGTTGAGTTTCTTGCTGATTGGAATTGTTCTCATCCAGGAAAGAATTGAATACTCCTTTACACTCCAGTCTTGTACCTTGTGGATGTTGAAGATGAGTATCCCACTGTCAAATATCCAGTCTCTAATTTGATCTCATAGCCATGGTATTTTTGTGGATGGTCCAAATTAAATTTCTGGTCAATATTGACCCCACATTTTTGATGATTGTATATTGTATTCAAAAATGGTAATGTTGTTGAATGCCAAGGGGAGATATTTAAACTCCATTCTTATTCGTGATCATTGCCTGGCACTTTTGTTATTTGCCATCAAGCAACTTAATGGTTGTTGTCTAGTACTTGTTGCATGTGTGGTTTCATTATCTGAAGAGTTGTGAATGGTACTGTACAGATGCTATTATCCATGAACATTCTCACTAATCATTTAATAATAGAAGGAAGGCCATTGATACATTTTAAGATGATTGGTTCTAGGACATTACCCTAAAGAACATCTGTTGTGATGCCCTGAGGCTGAGATGACTGTTGTAATTTTTGGAATCCAATCTTCCTTTGTGGTAGATATATCTCCAGCTAGTGAAGAGTTTTCTCCTAATCCCAAATGACTTGAGTTATACCTGGACTCCTTGATTCTATTCTTGGTCAAAAGCTGTCTTGATTTGAACTCTCTCTCCTAACATCTGGAATGCAGCTCTTTCATCCATGTTTGGACCAAGGCTGTAATATGGTCTGGAGTTGAGTGATCTGGCCCGTGCTGAACTGAGCAATAGCGTGCAGGTTATAGGTAACTAGATGACTCTTAATAGTACTGTTGAAGGCATCTTCAATACTTTGTTGGTGATTGAAAATAATGCATTACTGGCTGTATAGGATTTGTTCTGTTTTATGTAGGCAGTTGGGATATATAGTTGTGTATACATTTATACTTATGATTAGGATTTAGTTTCTTTTTTCTTAGCTTGTAGATTTGTACTGTAGCTAGTACTACTGAAATGCCTAAACATTGTTCATTACAAGGATGCTTTGCAGTTAAGTATACCAGGACATAATTTAGCTGATACCATTGTCTGGTTTTTGCTGACACCACAGAATGTCATGTCTCATAGATTTCATGTCTCTTCACTTGCTTCCATGACCACATTGGATAACAATTAGCTAAGGCTGTTTGAAATTTAAAAAATGAACAATGGAAGATGTGAATTATTTTTGGATGTGGGCATAAAGCTACACAATAAAATACAGTGGCAGTGATGGGACCAACTGCTGAGAAAATCATGGCAGCAGTGAATATCAAGAAATAGACCTGACATCATTTGGAGAAGAGAAGAATTTTCTTTAAAAAAAATCACTTTTTCAAAAATTCTTACATTCTGCTTTAAGAGCAGTAGGCAGCCACACAATTAAACAATTATTGTGAAGAAAACAAATTCTCTGAACAGAAAACTCCTGCCTAGAAACAGCCAAAAGTAATTTGAAGTCTGAAATAAAGCCTTTTATAGACAGTAATATTGAAAGAAACTTTAAAGAAAAAATAGCAAGATCAGTAAAAGCCTATTAGCATTGAAGGGGATAAATCTGGACTGAGCAGTGGTGAAAAGATGCCAGTTACCAGACACTCCAAAAGCATTCAATCCCTTAGAAGAGAAACAAAGTTTTGTTTCCACCCAAAAGACTAGGGTGGAAATCAGATTTAAGAGCTCTAACAGTGATTTAACAATTTCTAAATGATTTACTTGATGACGAAATCAGCACTCAGCAAGCTAAGAACATGAATGCTAACAGTATAAGGTAACAAGGTGTAGAGCTGGATGAACACAGCAGGCCAAGCAGCATCAGAGGAGCAGGAAAGCTGACGTTTCGGGCCTAGACCCTTCTTCAGAAATGGG
>NC_063344.1:31719401-31753272 GCF_021869965.1 Rhincodon typus
GAGGCATTCACTTATCCCAGAGGGGGTCTTTGTGAGATGGTTAACTAGGCTGATTTTAATGGCAAAACCAGACCCATGGAGTCAGCGTTCTTTGTCAGATTTACTCTTCCAGAATAAGGTTGAACCAGCACTTTGTTCTTTGAGCTGACTATGTCTCACTCAGAGCAATGACGTCAATGTCAAAGTGTTGGAATTCCCAGGTTATTACACCTACAGCATACAAAATGCAATGGTTCCAGCAGGCCGCTCCCAACAACCTTCCCAGAGTGATTTACAGATTTATAATAAATACTGGGGGGACTTGTGATGCAGGGTGTAGCGCCCCTACCTCTGAGCTAGAAGCTCCAGGTTCAAGTTCCATTCGTGGACCTGTTGACCAAGGAAGGTGCATTCAGAATATGCTCAAAAAGGTTGAGTATCAACATAGTTATACCCACATGCACTAACGGCAGGCAGTGGTTATCCATGTAATGGAAATAAATTGGAGCTTTTCCAGCACACTATCTGTTGCTCCAGGCTACAACATGTGTGTAAAACTGTATGTTACCACTGTAACCTGGACCTCTTGGGGGGCCAGTTGGCTTAATTGGCTTCATGGCCAGGGTGAATCAGGGCTGGTGCCAAAACACTGAGTTCAATCCCTGTTCTAGCTTGAACAAACAAGACAGAAATTACTGGAGAAACTCAGCAGGACTGGCAGCATCCTTGGAGATAAAGCAGAGTTAATGGTATGAGTCCAGTGACCCCTTCAGAATAGTTCTGGCTGGGTTGGATTCAGGATCTGCCTCTCTGCCCTACCCTCGGTAGAGGTTGTGGCGCTATGGATCAGACCAGCCTTTAGGCAGGGAACACAGAAGATGAAATACTCACCTGGGGAGCAATGCTCGCATCCCAAGAATATTTTTTTTTAAAAAACCCAGAAAGGTGCCTTGTAATAGAAAATAAATATTGACACTACATGTAATTCAACAGAGATAAGATATTACAACCAGTCTAAATACATTTGATCTAGGGAGTGAAAGTAAATCAATCAGGGTTTACTGTCCAGTAATGTACATACCACTAAAATAGACTCCAGGTTAACTGAAATGCACTATATGAATAGCATCCTGACATCCACTACCTAGATTTCTAGATGAAGAATAGGTCACTTGAACAAGATAACAAGAGGTGTCTATTGAACCATATTTTGGTGTAATTCTGTTTCTCATCAAAGGAAAACACTTGTAAGAAAAAGGAACACTTATTACGCAACCTTTATTCAGAAAGTGTGGTTATCCTGTTATCACTCTTATAGTATTTGCGTACACTACAATGTGCATTCTACCAACAATTTACAACACATACGTAAGTCTCCAGTTTTTCTTAGGTGTGCTTTAAAATACCACAAGTGTGCTATTTTCAACAATTATAATTATGTTGATATAGTTCGTGATTGTAATAAGGTCAGCCAGGTGGATCTCATAGAATATGAGTTCCCATATTGGGGTTATTAATCTGGTCCAATCAGGAAGCCCTGGCTGACAGATATAAACAGGACTGTCAAACAGTTCTGTTTGGTCTGAGGGCTGGCTCTGAGGGAGCTGGATCAGTATCAAGAACTCTGACTTGGTGGTGGAATACTGGCCTCTCTTGAGTTATTTTAGTGGCGATGAGAAAAAAAACGCATGCTCCTGAAGAAATTCACTCACAACAGTTGTCTTTGAGTTGGGGTAAGCTTTTCTGACAACATGATGTTATTTGGGAAGCTTGAATCGTTCGATCCTGCTGTTGAAGACTGGGCCCAGTATGTGGAAAGAATGCATTTTTTTTTCCAGACAAATGACATTTGGGCAGATGAAAAGCAATGAGTAATTCTCCTGACAGCTTGTGGATCTGCAGCTTTTTTATTAAGATCCTAACTTTCCCTGAGGCACCGGATACTAAAATCTTTCAAGAGTTGACAAATTTAGTTGAAGAATATTATGATCCCAAGCATCCTCTAATTCTGAGATGCAATTCGAGAACCAGGGGAATCTGTGTCAGGATTTTTGACTAGGTTAAGACAATTGGCAGAGGCATGTGACTTTGATTTAACCCTTAATGAGATGCTGAGAGACTGGTATGTGGGATTAACAATGTAATTATTGCAAAAGCACCTACTGGCTGAAGCCCAACTGAACTTCAAACAGACACTACAATGGTTTTATCATTGGAAAATGCGGGAAGTGGAGCATATGAGTTGCAGGGTATTCTGATGAAAGTGGACACCATCAGCAGTCCAACTGAGCTTGGAGAACACCACTCAAGAGAAGGCAATTGTATAGCCTCATTCAGGACATGTCCTGAACAGAGGGACTCTAGGTCAGCCCACAGCAAAACCCCAAAACAAAGTCAAGCCTCAGCCAGACAGTTAAAATTTTCTTCAGGATCCAGGCCAGCAAGCCACTGTAGTTGCTGCAGGTATATGGACTCAAGACAGCAAAAGAGTCCCACTAGACCTAAATTGAGTAAAAGAACTGATAGGCTGGTCTCCAGAAGAGTGCACATCCTGGAAAGTCCACCTACACCTGTTTGGAACAGTTAAATCAGACCTTCCCAGACCCTGGGGGTGACAGTGAAACGGCATCATGACCTCTAATGCCAGATAGAAGACTCTGCTAAACGAGAGAGGAGGGAGTTAAAAAATGTGGAGCTGGAAAGGCACGGTGGGTCAAGCAGCATCCGAGGAGCAGGAAAGTCAACATTCCAGGTTGGAACCCTTCTTCAGGACTGGGGAAGGGGAGGGAAGCCCAGAAATAAATAGGGGGATGGGCCTGTGGGGGAGGGTGGGTGAGATAGAGATAGGCGGATGCAGGTAGGGTTTATTGTGGTTGGTCAGTGGGAAGGATGGAGCGGATATGTGAGTGGGAAGAGGGACAGGTGGGGGGAGGAGAGATTTTGAAGCTAGTGAAGTCAATATTCAGGCCATTGGGCTGTAAGCTCCGAAGGTGAAATATCTGGTGTTGTTCCTCCAGTTTGTGTTTAGCCTCAGTCCGACAGTGGAGGAGGCCAAGGATGGACATGTCACCAGGGGAGTAGGAGGGGGAGTTAAAGTGGATGACAACCAGAATGTTGGGCTGCCTCAGAAGTTTGGTGTAGGAAGCATAGAATGGCTCTGCATGGGTAAGAGGCATGGTTGACCCGAGGTGAGGTCCAGTGACATATAAACTTTCGTTAAGTGCGACGGTCCTGAACAAGCATGTGGACCATGTGAAAGCTGTAAATCCGCAAACGATGTGGGAGCAAAACGTGTCTGGCTCCTTGACTGCCTTTCTGACTGTTCCCCAACCCCTGGGTTCTCCCTCTCCGTCAAGCATTGAAGATACCCCAGAATCTGAGATGGACACAGCGGATGTCACTGCCTCAATGCCTTTGCCACCTGAAGAGGGGAATGAGTTTCCTCCGGGATGCTCTGGGTGCAAGAGGCGAGCTACTGTGTGTTACCTGGCACCTGTATCAGAGGCAGAGTTGGAGGAACCTGACCCAATGCTGAATAGCCCCAGGAGGAGCTACAAAAAAAGGAACTGGCCCATGTCCTTGGACTCAGAGGGAGAGGAATGCAGTGATTTAAACGTGGTCAGTCTGGAGGACCTCATAGAATATGAGTTCCCTGATTGGGGCCGTTAATCTGGTCCAATAAAGGAGCCCTGGCTGACAGTTATAAACAGGAGTGTCAGAGGTTCTGTTCGGTCTGAGAGTTGGCTCTGAGGGAGCTGAATCAGTGTCAAGGATTCTCCATGTATAAATAAAGGGTGACTTGGTGGTGGGATACTGGCCTCTGGAGTTATTTCAGTTGAAACATTCAATCTTGCATAATCTTTCACATTACACATTCATAACAGGAAAGAGATGTGTGTGGTATAATTCAATTATGTTGTAAATGATAGACAAATAATAGAACTTGGAATTTGCTAATCTAGGAACTGAAAGTTTCTCAAAAATATTTTTTCAATATAAATGGATACTTCAGAGCAAAAGAGCTTACAGCACCCAATTTTTCCAAGGAAAATTAAAGTAAGCAACAATCCCTTTGCAAAGAATGAAAGCTGCTTAAGAGATTTGTCCTAAATTGAAAGGCCTTCGGGATATAAGGCAGATGGAACTGGCTCTGAAATATTCACAAACTTCTTCAGCTTTAGTGTCATGGGATTTTAAAATGAACTAAAGCAATTTTATAAAATCAATTTTCAAGGGAAAATTACATTTTCCAAATTGCTTGCCGAGTCACAAGCTTTCTAGAATGTAGTCACGTAATCCCTAATTGTATCATAAAATAGGAATAATACTGCGCATATCCTCAAAGATAATTAACCCATTTATTTCATGCCTGCTAAGCTTGTTGCTAATGTGGGTAATAAATAGATCCTGTATGTGTGATCTGGAACCAAGGGAGTTTATACTTCCACCAGCCATCAATGAAATTATTACAATCAGGATCCGAATTTTAAGTTGCATTCCATCTATGTATCCTCTTTATTGTAATGTGATGTGGTGTGAAGTTTGATCAGGCAGTATTTTTTCAGATGATGGAATTTCTCAAACCACTGCCCAGCTGGTAAAAGAAGCCACTTCGGTTCTTTAATCCAAGCACCAGACCCTCTATTGTATCTAAGGTATTTGGAAGCCTACACGAGGTAAGTTAGGTTGATGTCAGGCAATGAGAAGGACTTCCTTTCACGGTCACTTGTGTCCACTGGAAGCATGTCCTCAGGGTGATACCTCTTTAACCTTCCCACTCACTCAGCCCTCTCAAACCTAGCTCCCTACTCTCTTTCCTGTCAATGTGGCCTGTCAGCTAGGGCCCATTGATTTTCCAGATATATCTTCAGTCCAGCCTCCATTAGCTGCTCTTCTTCAGGGATTGGTTTCAGTTTCAACAGTGGACACCAGTAGAACTCGATAAAGCTGGCACTTCAGTGATGCCAGCAATCCAATTGACAAGCATTTCTCTAATGTAGGACTTCCTTACCAGTTAGAGATGGAAGTTTTGTCGTTAGCCAATTAATTACAGACCAAAATTTAAATAGCAGAGCTGCTTTGATTACATATTCTGTCAAGGTTCTTCCCGATATTTCATCCAAGCTCACTAACTTAAGGCCACTTAAGCATCTCAGTAGGCCGAAAGGAATGCCTCCCTACTCCACTCATCCCATAAAATGGCAGCTGGGGAGGCTACTCTCCACATTTTAAACACACCATGGCTTCAAACTTACCTGTGGGTGAGTGTAAAATCTCATCTCGGCTTTGTACTTGCAACATCATAAAAATAATGTCTTTGACAATGACAATAAATATTTAGGGATTTGCAGACATTGGGGGTTCTGCCAAAGGAGCAGCAAACAGTGAATGCTGAGGCCTTATTTAAAAATGAAGCTGTGAATTCTGGGTAATGACTGATCAGCTAACATTGTATGAAGATTGACTGTCATACTTAGAGAGATAAAAACTATTTTGAAAGAGCCAGAATTCTTTTAGAAAATGAATATAATTCCAAAGTAATATAACAGAACATTTGGAAACAGAATAAATCATTTGGTTAATGGTGAGAACGTAGATATTCAGCAAGGCATTTGATTATATAGTAATAATGTGCTCAGCAATCCAGAATATTTACAATAGAATGAACAGGTTGTCATGACGGTGTGAGAAAAAGAAAAAGAAAAATGAAAAAAAAGAAACTCTAAATCAATGAGTGGTCTATCTTCTATGACTGTCCAAGCACAGGAACTCATACATAATAAACTGTGGCCAATGTTGTACTGTGGTTTAGTATGTTCACACAGTAATGTGTAGGCATTCGCTTATTTTCTTCATTCTAAAATTTCTTTGCAATCATTATTTTATGTTTTTATTAGGATGAGTTTACTAAAGCAATGGTATGCCAGCTTTTTATCCACAGGAAAGTTTAGCATCAGCTGAAATGTAAGATTTGTGGTGTATTAAGGAAGAAGCACATTTGCCTATGCTTTGGTGTCTTCTTTAGACATTCTGGCAAAGGAGTTTTAAATTGAGAAGGTTTCTTTTCTGCACTCCTTTTTTGTTTTACTATACTTTATCCATAGCGTGGGTTCATAGTTCACGTCTGAACATATAAAATGGCTTGGTTTGTTATTAACGGTATCAAAACACATATGCATCCAAAAATCACAAGTAAGCTGTGTGTGGAATGTAAATACAATAAAATTTTTTTCAAGTGTATGCCATTTAGCTATGCAGTGCAATGGTGATCCTTCAAAAAACCAAAGTTAAATGGTGGTTAGAACACATTACTAACTTTAACAATATAGAAATTAGAATTTATTGCAAGTGAAATACGACAATTTGCTTATCTACCTGTGCACCTCCCACTGAAATGTGTAAATAAAGAAAAAAACTAGCCTTGTCATTGCTTTATCAACAAGAACTACCATTAAAAGCAGCTGGTCTTGTGGTAAGTTAAGAAATCAGAACTTCCCTTTAAATTACAGGAACCTGAAAACTCGCAAATGAAACATACTGATTTGGTGATATCAAGGTCAGTATATACTTCACAGATGGTAAGAAACAGTGCAAGAAACATACTTATTGACTTAGGTAGAGGTAAGCAAAACGTCAGCAAAATTTAGAAAACAAAATATTTGGAGTTTGGACCACCTGTGGAAGGAATTCCTAAAAATGAGAGAAGGAACAATTAAGTCTTCACTGTTTTGCATCAGCTGCTAATTAAAACATGGGCTGCTTCCTCCTGAAATGCAAACTCTTTTATCGTGTGGTTTGATGGCACACTTTGAGTTTAAGTTCAAGTTAGGCTGGTCAAGAAGAAGGCAAAATCAAGAACTGTCTTCAGGCTTAGACTTTGAAGTAACACTATTTATTGTGAGATAACAAGGTGTCGAGCTGGATGAACACAGCAGGTCAAGCAGCATCAGAGGAGCAGGAAGGCTGACGTTTCGGGCCTAGACCCTTCTTCAGAAATGCCTTCCTGCTCCTCTGATGCTGCTTGGCCTGCTGTGTTCATCCAGCTCTGCACCTTGTTATCTCAGATTCTCCAGCATCTGCAGTTCCTACTATCTCTGAAACTATTTATTACGTCTGTTATTTCAGTACCAGCTACATGGCTTTTTCCTGAGGCTGTCTCTGGGGCATCATAAAGAGCTGGAGGCTGGCAGCTTGGAAACAAGACATATCCCCAGTAGGCAGGACTGATGACGTGCCACTAATACCCAACTATGTGAGAGCGGGACCATGACTGAAGCATTATAGAACACACAATCGACATTATCAAGCTGCGTGAACTGCATGGGGAGCCCGATAATACCTGCTGGAACACAGGTTGTGGCCCACTGCATTCCTCGTAATCTTGCCATCCTGAGACTGCATCCCTTTGCATCAGAAGTGGGAGGCCACTTCAAGAGAAGTAACAGCCAGGCGTGCAAAAAAAAAGAGAAGGGATCTGGATTCCCTTCACTCCTGCCAGGTTGTCAGTAAGTGCCTGCTGAGACTCTGGTTCCCTTAGAACATCATCCCCAAAGCACTATGGCTCTACAATTTTCCTCCTTCCTATCTATCTATTATGTCCCATGCCAGCATCATCATCACTAAAATGCTGCACAAAAGTCACCTTTGTACAAGGACTTTATCCAGAAAATATCCAGCAATGCAAATGAAACAGAGATACTCATCCTTCTCTATTCATTTGTAGCGTCTCTTTTGTGTTGTTTTCCGTCCTTGTATCCTTCTACAGTGGTAACCCAATGACTGGAGCTGGTTACAAGCTGCTGACTTTGGAGCTTTTCTAGCCTTGTTAGAATGGTATGAATTTGTATATGAATTGTATGACTCTTGCTATGCTGAGAAGCAACAAGGGTACTGACGGAGTGCCAGTGATGTGAAACTGAATGCTGACATTCTGAGAGGAATGGAAGCTGGCACACAAATGATCTTTTCCATATGGCTTGGTTGCAACCCACTTGTTGCTGGTGATAAGTGATGATTCTGACTTTCTATGACCCTCTAAGGTATGTACTAAACATCTGAACCTGTGCCTGTAAATATGAGACCAAGCGATGGTGCTTCTTTCTCAGAGGCCTGTGGCAGTTCCTGCATTTCCTTGTGAGGCTGCAGTGGCTGATCAGGAATAGTTCTTGAGAAATTGGAAGCAGAAAATCACAAGGGGAGGAGGGTGCATGGGTAAAAAACAACTGATCCATGATCACATGATTTATAGCTTACAAATCATGCCAGAGTGCAGTAATGACAGGGTGTTGGGATATGAGATGAATTTTAAGTTAACCTGAATCTTACCAGGTGCAACAGCCTGATCCAAAACTTTGAGCACAGTCTCTTTCAGTAGGCTTGGGTGATGTAGGTTCACATGTCCCATCCAGTTTCACTCCACTTTGGCAGTTTAGGCCATCTTAACCGCCAAGAATGTCAGTGATTGTGTTACACTGTGTTAGGGGATCTGTCTGCCAACTGAATAGCTGGAGTATGTGTAAGCCGAGGGAGATGAGTATGAGGTTGCATCATTGGCTTGTGGATGTGGGTGAGGAACATCTGAATTATAGACCAGAATTCTAACAGTAAGGCACTGCTGATGGTTGAATGATGGGGAAGAGTGGTGTACTAAGCAGTGTAAGAGGCTAGTGGTGCAGTGAACTTGAGATATCATTTGACCACCTGTGTGAGATTAGAGAATTTCTTGAGGCACCGTTGCTAGGTCCTTGGATGAACTCACTGTGAATTGGAAACTCCATGCACAAAGAAAGGGAGTGAACCAGTTTTTAACCTCTTTTCAGCACATTTAGCTGAAATGATTTGATTTGATCTGATTTGATACATAGTCACATGTACCTAAGTACCGTGAAAAACTTGGTTTGCGAGCAGTACAGGCAGATCATAGTAGCAAGGACTTAGATTATACGGTGAAAATGAATTGGACAGAGTAAGGCATACAGGTTACACTGCACAGGACGTATGCAGGGCAAGATCAACATTAACAAGATCAGCATTATTGGAAGTTAGAGAGTCCAATCACCTCTAATAATGACAGAGAAGAAGCTGTTGTTGAACCTGCTGCTGTGTGTGTTCAGGCTTCTGTATCTTCTGCCCAATGGAAAAGGTTGTAGGACAGTATTACTGGGGTGGGATGGGTCTTTGAAGATGTTGGCAGCCTTTCTGCGGCAACAGGACATGTGAACGGAGTCCATGGATGGAAGGTTGACTTGCATGATGGTCTGGGTTGTGCACACAACCTTCTGTAGTTTCTTGTGGTCCTGGGAAGAGCAGTTCCCATGCTAGGCCATTATGCACCCAGTCAGTATGCTTTCTGTGGTGCATCCGTAAAAGTTGGTGAAGGTCCTTATGGAAACGCCAAATTTCCTGAGTCACTCGAAGAAGAAGAGGCGTTGTTGTGCCTTCTTGACCATCACATTTATATGGGAAGTCCAGGACAGGTTGTCAGTTATCATCACTCCTAGGAACTTGACGCTCTCAAACCTCACAACCTCAGCTCCATTGATGTAGAAGGGGGCATGTTCTCCTCCTTTCTTTCTGAAGCCAATTATCAGTTCTTTAGATCTCCGGACATTGAGACAGAGATTGTTATCATTGCACCACATCACCAAGTCCTCTGTCTTGCTTGTCATTGTTTGATATCCATCCTACGGTGTTGCCAGCAAATTTGTAGGTGGCATTCGTTTGGAATTTGGCATCACAGTCATGGGTGTGCAGGAGGGGACTGAGAACGCATCCTTGGAGGGCTCCAGTGTTGAATGTTATCAAGGAGAAGGTACAGTTGCCTATCCTCACTGACTGCGGCCTATGGTTTAGGAAGCTGAGGATCCAGTTGCAGAGCGTGGAGCCGAGACCTAGGTCTCATAGTTTTGAGATCAGACTGGAGAGGATTATGGTGTTGAAGGCGGAGCTGTAGTCGGTGAGCAGGAGCTTGACATAGGTGTCATTGTTGTCCAGATGTTCCATGGATCGAGATTATAATTGAGGCCTGCATGGTATCTTGGCTGCGGATACCCCAAGAATCAAGATTACAGTTTGTGGACTATGATAATATTAACGATGAAGGGCCTCATTGACTCTAATACATGATTATAGCACACTGCAACCAGCAAGCGTGGATTCTGGAGATAGGCCATAAGCTATGTGTAAAAAACAGATCTAGACCACAACTAGTTGCTTTGCAGGGACAAAGGGAGGAGAATTGTCATAATATTAAAAGAAAAATGATGACAGTCCAACAAGTCACAAACCATAATAGCGGTTTTCTGTATAAGTGACCAAGAACAGATTAATGGAGCAAAAACCGTTGTATTCTTTAAGGCAATAGGAATCCATGAATTCCGATAACACATGCCAAAAGTCTCTGACTCCAGCATCTGCAGCTCTTGCTATCTCCGAAAGGTAGTATAGTGAGATGCACTGCTGGCAAATGATGCTACCTGGCCAGAGAGAAGGGTGGACCTACTTCTGTTCTGTACAGTAAAGTCACTTAGTTTCTCAAAGTGACAGCTGTCATAAAACAACATACATTGAACTGAAGTGAACAAGGAACCACAGTATTTATCTCCATTGATTCGTTTTGTTCCCTGATTGCTACACAAAGTGGTTCATTCAAGAGCAAAATAATCTCCCAAAAGTACCACCTATTTTGATTGACAATCTACAAGGTTTAAAAAAGTACTCTTCCACCAAGCGTTAGATTGTAGATTAACTGTGAAACGTGAAGTGGTTTCTAGTACATGACCACTTCTGCAGGAACGATTTAGTCAGCAATTCACAGCCCCAATAAGAGCGTCATTGCCTGAGAGAATGGGAGGTAGTCATATGACCGGTCACATGACCCAGAGTGGGAATCTCCCTGTAGCAGTCTGAGTTGGTTCTGTTACAGTGTATGTCCTGACAGTTCTGTCCAGGGTTGTACACTTTACTTGATGTGTGACAGCTATGGCTGAGCGGACACCCTTACTCAATTACAGGCTGTGCGCTGTGCCCGAATCCGGCAGCAGCAGCAGCGCTGGCCGGACCAGGAAGGAAGCTCAGCATCCCGCGCCCAAAAAGCTGTCGACTTTCTTTGGAGTGGTTATCCCCACTCTGCTGTCGATGTTCAGTGTGGTGGTGTTCCTACGGATAGGTGAGTGCTCATTTCTCTTGGGATTGAACGTTCTTGCTTGAGTTTGTTGCAGTTTGACCTAGGTTAATATCCTGAAATTGGGAATTCCCTCCTGACGTCAGCTGTTGCTTGAGACTTGAGTTTGAACAGTGTTGATTCAAATACTGTCAGGCTTCACTTCAAACTGCTCCAAAATGGTGACTTTTAGCCATGTATTGAATTAAAAAGCGATGTAAGTATACCCTCGTAAGTAGAATAGGATATCTGAGGTGACAGCCTCAGATACCACGGAAGTTGGAAATCTGGAACAACCATAGAGATTGCTGGAGAAATCTAGTCGTCTGGTAGGCACTGAACTCGAAATGTAAACTGTTTCTGTTTCTGTTTCCACACATGCTACCAGATTTGCAGAGTTTCTCCGTATTCTGTTTGTTTCAGGATATCTGAGTTATGGATTCACTAGTAAGCAAAGTGCTTATTTATTCTGCTCTCTGTTCCTCTTTAAAAGACCACTAGACCCACTCACTTACAGTTTTCTCACTACCATGCAGAATGTTTCTTTTCAAGTGTTTGTCTGATTCCCATTTGAAAATTGATTGAATCCGCTTCAACCAAACTTTTTTAAGTCTAGATCATCACAATGTTCAGATTACTGATCTCGCTGTCATTGGAAATACTTTCTCCCTACCTGCTTTATCAAAACTTGTTATCATTTTGAACACTTACTAAACCTCTGTTTGACACTCTGCCTCGAGAACAATTGCCTTGAGGACTCTCCTGTTTTCTGTTCGTACCAGGTGAGGAGAGGTGAATTGACTTCCCTTTGATTTGCTTCTCCCTCAGTCTGTTGCTATTAATATCTTTATTTCCACTTAGCACTCAGCTATCACACTTCAGTTAAAATATAGTGAGAGTCAAAATTCAGGAACCAGTTACAAAGTTTTCTTGTGAAAAAAAGAAGAATCTTGATCCCCACAAATAAAAATGACATCTATCACACCACACAAACACAAGTATGAAGTTTTAAAAAGGGTGTCTCTTGCACAGACAAAAAGAATAAAAGCTGATTCAAAGATAGTAGGAACTGCCGATGCTGGAGAATCTGAGATAACAAGGTGTAGAGCTGAATGAACACAGCAGGCGAAGCAGCATCAGAGGAGCAGGAAAGCTGACCTTTTGGATTTGGACCCTTCTTCCAAACAAAAAAGGGTCCAGAACCACAGGGTCCAGACAGGAAACATTAGCTTTCCTGCTCCTCTGATGCTGCTTGGCCTGCTGTGTTCATCCAGCTCTACACCTTGTTACCTAAGAATAAAAGCTGCATAGTTTAAAGACCTCAGACTCCTTATGGTGTTAACTTAAGGTAGTTTTTTTTCAATAGTTGACTTTTCTCTTCAACAGTGGTGGTATCTGCAGATATCTTTGAATTCTCAATGAATAGTTATTTTTACACTTTAGTTTTCACCAGGTACTGTTTTTAAGAGGCTAAGAGAAACAATTGGGGCAAAAGACTTTCTGTTACATATCTAAGTTATTTTTTTTTCTTATGCTGCTCAAAAAGCAGCTGCTGAAATGTCATTCCTTTGTGTAACCCTGAGTCAGATTTCATTGTTTCTTGCAAATTGCCCCCCCTTTCATCTCTCAATAAGTGAATTTGTCGTAGGTGAAGTAAAACAAGAGATACAGATCTGACAATGTTAATTTTGGCTCAGATGGGTTTGTCTATTTCACATTGAGGCAAACTTCATAAAGTCAATCTCTAGTGAGGCCAACTCAGAAAGCTGTAAGGATATAGCTATAAGAATGTAGCAAAACTCCATGCTTTTCCATGTTGTCACCTTCAAAGATTTTTATGTGAAAACTCCAAGATTTCTTTGTTCCTGCTCCCCTTTGAGCTGCTGGTCACCTCATTCTTAAACTAATCACTTCACCAGTCTGTTTCCTTAAGAGGTTTGCTACTGTCTTACTCACTGTATTAGCTTTCCAAGTTTGTCATTGCATTTAATACAAAGGGATTGAGAGATTTATCATGTTCATCATTTACACCCCCACTAGATCAGTGAGGTCAGACTGGTATTTTCCTCCAACACAGTTGTTACCGATATGTCGTCACAAGGAAGTGTTTCTCATTCGTCTTGAGAACAAAATATTTATCACCTCTGCTGCTAACGCAGTTAATTTATCTGATACCTAGACTTAAATTCTGCAATTTAAAGAATACCTAAGTTCAATCTTGTCCAGTTACTTACAGTTTATAATTTCTTCTATTTCTTTCAGTGGCATTGGAGGTGATGAATGCAAAGTGCATTTTAGATACCTAGACTAAACCTGTCCTAGGCATTCACCCTGTGGCAGAACTTGTCTATAGAGTGATCACTCTTGCATTGGTGTACAGCTAAAAATCCCAAATTTCAACACAAATTTGGTTGTTAAAAAGGCAGCTAAGTGCTAATTGAAGTTTAATGATTCAAACAGCATTGCCCTGACAAACTTTAAAAATACATATCAACAAGTGAAAATAACAAAAAAAAAACACTCTCCACCTTGTGGTGATAGAAGTGTGAGTAATGGTTATGGGGAAACACTGTCCAAATCTTATTGCTGTGGTGGTGTCAGAGATGTAAAATGATAGACTAAGTGGTAGATCCTTCCGTAATAAATGCTGTAACTCGGACCCACACAACAAAACAAATAAACAGTGAGAGATACGGTAGTTGACTTCAGTAAGGCATGACCCGACGAGTGAAATGGTACACACACATGGCAGAAGACAATAGCTGCAGAGAAATAATGCTTTTAAAAATGAGATGAATGATAGATGATATTGTTAAATTGTGCAAAACTAGAGAAGCTTTAGCGTTTATATATGTGAATTCAGCTTGTCATGCAATGTTCTATTTTAGATGAAACAGAAAATAGAAATTGCTGGAGAAACTCAGCAGGTCAAATGGCATCTGTTTCAGGTTCAGTGGCTCTGCTTTCTCTCCACAGATGCTGCCAGACCACCTGAGTTTTTCCGGCAGCTTGTTTTGGTTTCAGATTTCCAGCTTCTGCAATCTTTTGTTTATCATTCTGTTATAATGATTGCTAATGATAAACCTACAAGAAATTGAATTTACTTCAGTTGTAGGGTCAAGTGGTTGCTGATTCATTGATCCGGCTGTGGACAGCCATATGTTTAACTATCTAGGCTTGAGAGTTTGCTTTTTATTTATTCATTTAAAGGAATTGGGCTTTTCTGGCTGGGCCAGCATTTATTGCCCATCCCTAATTGCCCACAGGGCAGTTAAGAGTGGACCACATTGCTGTGGGTCTGGAGTCACATGTAGGTCACGTAAGGACAGCAGTTTCCTTCCCTAAAGGACGTTGGTGAACTGGATGGGTTCTTCCGACAATCAGCAATGGTTTCATTAGTCGTCATTAGACTTTTAATTATTGAATTTTATAATATTTAAATCAAATTCCATCATTAGCCATGATGGGATTCAAACCCATTGATCACGCCTAGCACACACCCTGTGATTGTGAGTCTTTTTGATCTGTACATCCTTGTTTACTGTGATCTGCCCGTACTGTTTGTAAACAAAGCTTTTCACTGTACTTCGGTACATGTGACAATCAATCAATCAGAACATTACCTGCATCTTTGGATTAATGGCCTAGTTAGTATTATCACTAGGCTATCCACTAGTCTAGATTTCCCTTCCAAATTTCTTCAATTGTCCCTTAAATCTTGGCTGAACAGGCAGGTTTTTGGTAATTTACCTTTGTAAATCCTTTGGTGGTTCGTTGCCAAACTTTTTGAAAATGCTACTGTAACACAGCTTTGAACCCTTTATTTTGTTAAAGATGCTATATAGAAGCAAGTTGTCATATCTGAATTCTCCTTCAGTGGTTCTGGCATGTTTTAAATGTCCTCTTGCTTGTATAAAATTATAATTCTTCTCTGAGCTTCTGATTGGCCGTTCCAAACCAGACGTCGGTGGACATTCCAGGGTGTACACTCTCCTGGATACCAGCCTGTGAGTTCTCTGACTTAATTTAGGCCAAGTGGGACTCTTTTGCTGTCTCGAGTCTGCATTCTGGCAACAACTGGAATGGCCTGCCGGCCCGGATCCTCAAACGTTTTAACCGTTTGGCTGAGGTTTGGCTTTGATTTGGTGTTTTGCTGTGGGTTGATCTAGAACTCCTCTGTTCAAGCTACATCCTGAGTGAGGCTATGCAATTGCCTTCACTCAATTGGTGCTTCCCAAACTCAGTTGGCCTGGCAAGGGTGTCCACTTCCTTAGGAATACTCTGTCACTCCACTTTCTGCATTTTCTAATGATAAATCTAGTTGTAATGTCTGCTTGAAGTTCAGCTGGGTATCAGCTAATAGGGGTTTTTGCACAGTCACATCATTAGTCCCACATACCAAATGGTGTCTCGGCATCTCACTTACGGTTAAACCAAAATCACATGCCTCTGCCAGTCTTCTTAACCTCATCAAAAATCCTGATGCAGCTTCCCCGGGTTCTCAAACAGCCGAGTAAAACCGATAGAATTGGAGGAGGCTTGGAATCATAATATTCTTTAATTAAATCCATCACCTCTTTAAAGAGTTTAGTATCTGGTGCCTCAGGGATACTTAGGCTCCTAATAACTGAAAAAGCTGCAGGTCCACAAGCTGTCGGGAGAATTACTCGTTGCTTTTTGCCTGCCCTGATGTCACTTGGCCGGGAAGAAATCATGCATTCTTTCCACATACTGGGCCCAATCTTCAATGGCAGGATCGAATGAGTCAGGCCTCCCAAATAACAGCAAGATGCCAGAAATGCTTACCCCAACTCAAAGATGACTGTTACAAGCAAATCTCTTCAAGAGTGTTTGAGTTGGGGTAAGTGTTTCTGACATCGTGCAGTTATTTCGGAAGCCTGAGTGTTTTTTTTTCTTTTCATTGCCCCTGACATAACTCCATGAAGGCTAGTATCCTGTTACTGAGTAACAAATGCGTAGTACATGACACTGACCCAACTGACTAAGAGCCAGCTTCTAGAATCAACAGAACCTGATACTCCTCTTTGTATTGGTCAGCCAGGACTCTGTGACCCAGGTTAACAACCACTGCCACAATCAGGGAACTCAGATTCTATGAGGTCCACCTGACTGACCTCATTCCAATCACTTGACAGGGAGCTCTCTCGGCAACCCAGTGAAGATTTCTCAGGCATTTATATAACTTGTTCCTCGTGAGCGCTTTATGTTGCTGTTTTCTTTGGCTATAAGACAATGACTACAAATTTTTAAAGCAGTGAGGTGAAGATGTAAATTGTGTTTAATAGTTCCTGTTCCTTGCATCCATAATTGCTAGTCTTTGAACAACTTAAATATGACTCCCTTTCAGTCAGAAGCTTCCTCATTTTCTAAAAGTATTCACTGTGATGTGGTGCTTTTTGCCTACTTCTTTGTCCTTTCCATCTGGACCTTCTTGAATAAACAAGGATAAAGAATGTTAATGAACTATTTGATTTTAAGGTGCATCGTAAACTCAATTAGTTTACATTGGGATCATTAGTGACTTTAAACTATTAACTGGGCTATTTGGGCCTGTTGTAGTATGCCTACTCCCATCCTTATTGAGATCAGTGGCCTGGATTGAACTCCTGTTTATTGTAGGAGGCAATAAACATTGGAAGTTATCAGCAAATTATCAATCAATTCATTTGTCAAGACTTTTTTACTTTGTTTTGTTAACTTGATACGTGGTGAATGTTGCAGTTCATCTTCCTCTTTCAGTTTGAGTCACAGTGTGAGTAGATTTGTTCTGAAATTATTTCCTACACATCTAACATAGTTATTTTTATGTAGTGCAAATGTATTTCTTTTATAAAATGATTTTTTTTTTTCATTTGAAGGTTTTGTTGTTGGCCAAGCAGGATTATACCAGAGTATACTCATGTTCATTGTGGCATATTTCATCATAAGCATGACTGTACTGTCAGTGTGTGCTATATCTACTAATGGAGCATTGGATGCTGGTGGTGCCTACTGTATCTTTTAATGTTATGATTTCAAGTTAATTAGCTTTGTGTGTTAATTTTGAGCAAATCTAGACTCAATGTATTGACATTTAAATTGTAAAATAAATCAATTGAAAATACATAACAGGATGACAATAATGTTTCCAATGGCTGGTACTAATTGAGTGATGATCTGATCAAAAACATGAGCAGTGTTTTTTTACGCAGAGAGTGGTTCATGTGTGGAATGAACTTCCAGAGGAAGAGATGGATTTCGGTAAAGTTACAATGTTTAAAACTTAGATAAGGACATGAATAAGAAATGCGTAGAGGAATATTGGCCAAGTATAGACAGGTGGGACTGGTTTGGTTTGGAATTATGGTCGGCTTGGACTGGTTTGACCGTAGGGCCTGTTTCCATGTTGTATGACTCAATAAGTAAATTTGGGCCAGCAATCTTCTTGTTTTTGGGTCAAGGAACATCTTTGATTAAACTAATAATCTGTTGATCAATTTTACTTTATTGGTCTTTCAATATCTACTTGGTGGATATTTCTTGTAGCATTTCCATTTACTTAAATTGGGAAGTTTGTAGGGTATAATATTGGTAGCAGATGTGATACAAGAAATTCAGAAGAGAATGTTGGTAGGAAAAGGAAGCTGGAGTAGGTTATTCAACCGCTCGATTCTGTTTTATTGTTATTTATATCATGGTTGTTGTGTACCTTTAGTTACATTTGCCTGCTAATGATTTTTATATCTTGATTCTTTTACCTCATTTAAAACAAAAATCAATTCATTCCTGAAAATGTGGATTGACTCAGGAGAGAGATTTTTACTTCTGTACAATTTTGGGTGAAACTCGAGTTTAAAGATTGTACCTCTAACAGAGCAAATAGCTTCTCAGTGTCTACTCTATGGAGATGTTTTGTTCCCTTAAATCTTTAAACTAATCACCTTAACTTATCTGAAGTCAAGGCAATGCAAATCCTCTGCAAATTGTCTTCATTTTTTAATCCTTTAATACCTATCATCCACTGAATCTGTGTTGCAGTTCTATCAAGTCAACATTAACCTGAGGTATGATGTTTAAAACTGGGCCCATGACTCAGAATCATAGAATTTTATAGTACAGAAGGAGGTCATTTGACCTATTGTATACATATTGGCTCCTGAAAGAATTACCCAGCTAGTCCCATATAAAATCACAGTACAGAAGTTTAGATCGGTCTAGCCAAGCAGAAATAATGGTTTGTCCATAAATCTGCAGAAATAGAGCAAGGGTTTATGATTTGTAAACAGTTAGATTTTTCTTTAATAGTTCATGGAACTTGTGTATTGTTGGAAAGCCGAGCATTAGTTGCCAATCCCTGTTGCTCTTGAGTAGGTAATGGTGAACTGGCTTCTTGAACTGATGTGTCCATGTGATATAGCTTAAAGGTGTGGCGCTGCTGAATTTGGTTATTTGTTGCTACATTATACACATCCCTTCCCAGTCCCATTATCATGCATAAGAATCATTGCCAAGTTTTATCTACTGTGTTCAACCCATTGTAAAACCAGAGACTAAAAGATTGGGAAAATGCATAATTATTTAATTTCTTCCTTCATAAACCTCCTGAAAAATGCACTTGCTGACTTTTGTCAATTTTCACAAGACACTAAAGCCTTGTGTGTTCATCCTCTTAGACCACTGCACATTACACCACATGCACCTGCTGTTATAAATGCTGACTTATACATATTTAAAATATCATTCATTTTACATGGGGGGGGTTTGAATTTTGAGGTTGTAGCATGTATATTGGTTTCTGTGTGTCTGAAGTTAATGATTAACATGTAAGTATTTCTGTAGCCATGGCAATTTCTTTCAATAGTTTGTAAGGGCTACTTTGACATCTTAATGGATGCTTGCTTCCTTTAGGATGTTTTATGACCTAGCAAGGTAGACGTTTGTACCTCAAGGTTTTTTTTATTGGAAATTTCTGGAGTGGGAGCATTCTTAAACTTTAAGAAAACGCCCATAGTAAAGAACGAGAGCGAGATTTTTTTGTTTTTATGGGCAGTTCTGTGAAGTCCTTGCATGAAGATGTATGTATACAGCAGTGCTCCTGAGAAGAGGAGAGTATAGTAAAATAGATTACCTTAGAGTAAGGAGATAACCAACACTTCTGGTTTGGGAATAAATCTCTTCAGAAGACATGAAGATGAGTTTGTTTAAATTTGGATGTATGTTAGCTCTAGGACTAAGCTGTTAGAGGTTCCAGTTTCTTGGGAATTGATGTCATAATTACCTTAAATCTGTCATGTGACAGAGAAAGGGATTCTGATATGAGTGCTATATAATAGTTGCTGTGGAGTAGTGTAGAAGTGATTCTTTTGAAACCTGTAAAAGATTATTTTGATATTAATGTAATTATAATTTTACTTTTCTTAGAACATAGGATAAGAACAAGGAGCAGGAGTAGATAATTCAGCCCCTTGGGCCCATTCTGCCCTCGATACGATCATAGCTGATCTCATCTTGGCCTCGACTCCATGTTCCAGCTCGTTCCCCTGAACTCTTCAAACTGTTAATAATTTAAAAATCTGTCTGTCTATTTCTTCCTTTAAATTTACTCAATGTCCTGGCATCCACCATACGCTGGGGTGGTGAATTCCACAGATTCACAATCCTTGAGAGATGTAATTTCTCCTCATCTCTTTATAAAATCTGGCACCCTTTTCCCTCGAACCTCTCGGTTAAAACTTCAAATTTGAACTAAGTAAATATTTTGGTTTATTCTGTTTTTTTATTTTTTAAAAGGAAATCCACAACATTGTGTGCTTCTGTCTCAGTGAGAGACCATCTCATTAATACCAAAACAAAACGAACTATAATTTACCAAGCCAGATTTAAGTCTGGCATCTGACTTTTCTAATAATAACAACATCAGCTGAGATCATCATAAATGGGCAAATCATGCATCTTCCCTTGAGATTTCTCTGTATTTTATTTTGTGTTTATTGTTGATTATCATAGTGTTTCAAGATAAAGCGAAACATTTGTACTGCCATGATCTATTAGAATTCTACTGGAATTCTACATCTTTTACTACTCGGATTTGAATGGGATAGTCTTCACTGTAAACTCTCCCAATGTTCACGAAAACTGTAATCCTCATGATGTGCCAAATACAAAATTACAGAACAGGCATATTTGCAACATGAGCTTCCAATGGTGGTGTAAAATACATGTCATCAAAATAATTTTCCTGTATTTATGGTACTTTTCGGTTAAGAAAGCAATTTTTCATCATCATTTCAAACAACACAGGTTTTTCAAGATGTTTCTACTTTCCAAAACAAAACTGATCACCTAGAATTTCAAAATGAAACAAAATAATTTGCCAAATGGATAATGGCCAAACACTAGTACAGTATGCTGAGCGCTTATCCTGTTTTGATCAATTAACTTGTATAACTAGGAGTTGGTGAAGTATGAAGGAGCAAATAGTAAATTAATTGAGGTGTGAAATTGACCTAAGATTGAAAGATAAGGAACATGGGCCTCAATTTGCTGAAAGCTTATCATAGGAAATGTGCATCTATGATATTATGGTGCAAAGATTGCAGAAATTATGGCATGAGTAATTTATATTGGGACATGCACCACACCATTGTTTACTGGGAATTTTGCATTACCTTTAGACAATTATTACAGCTTCATCTCCAAATAAAAGCAAGGGTGAGATCAAGTTTGCTGAATAAATACCATATCATGATAGTCACAGCCACTTTAAATGGAAAACATGAAATCTTGTGAAATGTTCATTAGATTCACGTTTGCAAAATTTACACGAAGCTTCCGTCAAATAAAATTCACTAGACTTGGTGTTGCAAGGGAATAGAATTAAAGTGCAGCTATTTTTAAACAACACTTGCAATCAAAGGACAGTACAATTTATTTAAAAACATTATGAGTAATAAAGGAACAGGAAGTTGCCTAACTTTGTTGGTTACAGGTTGGACCAACCTCCTTTTTCGTATCAGTTTACCTTAAGGAATTATAAGCAGTTTTATCATAGAGTTATAGAGTCATACAGCATGGAAACAGATTGTTTGGTCCAACCTGTCCATGCCGACCATAATTCCAAACTAAATTAGTCCCGCCTGCCTGCTCCTGGCTCATATTCACTCCAAACCTTTCCTATTCATGTACTTATCCAAATGTCTTTTAAACATTGTAATTGTACCCGCACCCTCACTTCTTCAGGAATTCAGTGAACCACCCTCCTATGTTTAAAAAAAAATTGCCTCATGTCTTTTTAACATCCCTCTCCTCTCACCTTAAAATTGTGACCCCTAGTGTTGAAATCCCCCATCCAAGGGAAAAGACAACTACTATCAACTCTATCTATACTTCTCATTATTTTATAAACTTCCATCAGGTGGTCTCTCAATCTCCGACTCTCCAGTGAAAAAATTCCCAGCCTATCCAGCCTTTCTTTATAACTCAAGCCTTCTATACCTGGCAACATCCTGGTCAATCTCTTCTGAACCCTCTCCAGCTTGATAATATCTTTCCTGTAACTGGGCAACTAGAACTGGACACCGTATTCCAGAAGAGGCCTTACCAATGTCCTGCACAACCTCATGACTTCCCAGCTCCTATACTCAAAGGACTCACCAATGAAGGCAAGCGTGTCAAATACCTTTTTAAACCATCCTGTCTATATCTGATGCAAACTTCATAGAATTATGAACCTGCACCCCTAGGTCCTTCTGTTATACAACACTGGCCAAGGCCCTACTGTTAATTGTATAAGCTGTACCCTTGCATTTTGGCACAACAAACAATACCTTGCATTTATCCAGATGGAACGCCATCTGCCATTTTTCAGCTCATTGATCCATTTGATCAAGATCCCTCTGTAATCATGGAAAACCTTCTTCACTGTCTACAATGCCACCAACAATGGTGTTGTCTGCAAACTTACTATCCATGCCTTCTATGTTCTCATCCAAATCACTTATATAAATGACAAATAAAAGAGGACCCAAAACCAATTCCTGTGGAACACTGCTGGTCACAGGCCTCCAGTCCAAAAAGCAACCCTCCACTATTACTCACTGTCTCCTGCCGTTCAGCCAATTATGTACCCAACTGAATCCCATGTGATCCAACTTTACTAATTAGTCTACCATGTGGAACCTCGTCAAAGGCTTTACTAAAATCCAAGTAAATAATCTCTACCGCTCTGCCAACATCAATCTTTTTGGTAACTTCCTCAAAAAACTCAATCAAGTTTGTGAGACACAACTTTCCTCGCACAAAACCATGTTGACTATCCTCAATCAATTTTTGGCTTGCTAAATGTCTATATAGCCTATCTTTTACAATCACCTCTAACAATTTAACCACAACCAAAGTCAGACTGACAGATCTATAGTTCCCCGGTTTCTTCTTACAACTTTTCTTAAATAAATGTACAATATTAGCCACGCTCCAATCATCAGGCAACTCACCTGATGATAGATGATGCAAATATTTCTGTGAGATATCTTATAATTTCCTCCCTTACTTCCCCGCAATGTTAGGTCCCAGAGATTTATCCACCTTAATATTCTCTAAGATCTCCTGAACTTCCTCGTCTGTATTGTGAACTGTTTTTAAAACGTCAAAATTTATTTCTCTGCATTCTCTAGACTCCGTTTCTTTCTCCACGGTAAAAACTGACACAAAGTATTCATTTAGTACCTCTCCCATTTCCTGGGGTTCAACACAAAGACGGCCCCCTTGATCTTTAAGAGGTCCTACCCTCTCTCTAATTACCCTCTTGCTCTTAATGTATTTGTAGAACCTCTTTGGATTATCCTTAACCTAATCTGCCATATCCCCTCTTTGCCTTCCTGATTTCTCTCTTAAGAATGCCACCATGCTCTTTATATTGATTAAGAGATTCAATTGAACCAAAATGTCTATATCTAAAATAAGATTCTCTTTTGCTCTTGAATAGAACCTCAGTGTCTTTATTCATCCATTGTTCGTTAATCTTAACAGCTTTACCCTTCACTCTCTAACAGAAACATAATGCCTCTGAAGTCTCGTCATCACACTCTTGAACGTCTCCCACTTGTGAGACATCCTTTTACCTGTGAGCAGTCTACTCCAATCAACTTTTGAAAGTACTTGTCTCATACCATTCAAATTTGCTTTACTCCAAATAAAAACTTTAACTTTTTCAGAAGGCTTATCTGCTAGACCCAAAGTGTTCTCCCACTTTTACTTCAGTCACCTGCCCTGCCTTATTGCCCAAAAGAAGGTCTAGTTTTGCTCTTTCTGTAGTAGGAGCATCCACACATTGATGAAGAAAATTTTCTTGAACACATTTGCCAAATTCTTCACCATCCAAACCTTTAACACTATGGTATCTCCCGTCAATGTTTGGAAAATTAAAATCCCCCATTATTACAACCCTCATGTATATCTGAGACCTCCCTACATTTTTATTTTCTCAATTTCCCTCTTACTATTGGGGGTCTATAGTACAATCCCATCACTGATCTTTCCTTTCTTGTTTGTAATTTCTACCCATATATTTTCACTGGACAATTTTTCAGAAATATCTCCCCTAGTTACAGCAGTAATGTATTCCTTAATCAAAAACGCTACCCCAACCCCCCGGCTCCTTTCTTGCCTCCTTTCCTATAGTATCTAAAACCTGGAACCTTGAGCTGCCAGTCTTGTCCATCTCTTAACCAAGTTTCTGTAATAGCTTTGACATTCCAATCCTGTGTTGTTAAATACGCCCTGAGTTCATCAGCCTTACCTGTAAGAGCACTTGCAATGCAATAACTGCAGTTTAGCTCTTCAGGTTTACTATATACTCTGACTCTCTCTGTCTTTCTTTTCTCATTGACCTGCTGTCCTCATATTCAGAACCTTCCCCATTAATCCTCCTTACTTAAAATGCTACTTAGAATTCCTCCACTCCCTCTCTATCTTAGAATAAAGCCTCCCTTAATGGAATGAGCAAATCTCCTTGCTAAGATATTGGTGCCTTTCCAGTTCAGGTTAGACCCATCCGTTTTGAACAGGTATTTTCTATCAGAAAAGATATTCCAATTGTCCAAAAACCTGAATCCCTGAACAATACGCCAGGTCCTCAGCCATTGATTTATCTCCTTTTAACCTTTTTCTCCTTCCCTAGTTTGATTTTGGCATTGGGAGTAAACTAAAGATTAATACTTTTAAGGTTCTATTTTTTAATCTTCTACCAAACCTCTTAAATTCACTCTGTACTGCTTTAATCTTTTGTTAAAAATGTCATTCCTACCATGTGTACAATAATTTCTGGCTTCTCAATCTCACCTTTTAACAATATGCTTGAAATGTTTAGAGACGTTCTTAATCCTAGCACAAGGAAAGCAGCGAACCAACCTAAATTTACGATCACTGCCAAAGAATCTCCTGTCTATGCCCCTGACAGGAGAGTCCCATATAACAATAATTCTATTAAATCTTGTCAAATACTACCTAACATCAGAATCATTCCAGGTGTCCAATAACTAACTAACTGGCTCTTCCATTTTCCTCAGAGAGACTATCCCTTTTGACAGTTCCAAAAGCTGAATATCTATTTGATAGAGGAGTAGCCACTGGAGACTTTTGAACTATCTTCTTACCTTTCCCAATAGTCACCCATTTTGTCAGACTGATCCTGCTGTGTAATCACTTTTCTAAATCTACTAGTCATTTCACTCTGTACCTCATATGCTCTTAATAACATTAAACCTGAAAAAAGTTTCAATAACAAGCTATATATAAAATAAACTACCTTTCATTACCAAATAAAATAATATTAAAATGGAAAAAGTTAAAAATATATATATATATCGAACATATAGAACTTAAATAAAATCAACCTCTTAGCTGATTAATTGAATTAAAAAAAAGGATTCTTCAATAAATTCCTTGAAGGAAGAAAAACCTTCTCCAGAGCCAACCACGTGTAGGATTCCCTGAAACAAAAACACAATTCCATATTGAAAACACTGTCTGGTTTCCTCAATGTGAAAAAAGCCCTCTTAACCTTTACAATGTGAATTAACCCTTTAAAACACATATAGACTTTAGAATTTAAAAAAGATTCAGCCGGTCACTGTAGCCCCTTAAACACTCGTTCAAAAAAAAGTCTGTTTTAAAAAAAAATTGATTTTTTTTTTGAATGAAACAATATGATTAAAAACCTTAAGTAAAATATAATGACTGTTTGTTTAAAAAAACTATAATAAATCTTTAACTAAGCCTGCAATTCCAGGTGCAATGCATTTGATGTGTCAACTGCAGTTTGTAAATATTGGAACTTATCATCATTTGACCAATAAAACAGTTTGAACACCCAAGTAAGGTCAGTACAACAATACTGTTTGAATATGGGAGTGAAGTAGGCAATAAACAAATAGGCACGTCAGCTTTGAGCATTAAATGTTCAATGACATCACTACCATACTTCATTAAACCAGTCTTCTTATGGCATTAAACATGAGTGGGCTGGGGCAGCATGAGAACAAAACTTATAGTACCTTTCACCAATATTACCATTGCAGCAAATGAATGCCCCAAGTTTTTGAAATGGTAAATTTCTCTTAATACTCTAAAATCCACCATTTCAGGTAACAAGACTGTTTAGAACAAGAAAATGATTGGTAAATAAGCTTCATCACAAAATGTGAAATGACAGACTTAATCAAGTTTCTTTCCTGTACTGTTACTGTCTTCATGTATATGTACTGTGGAGTATGTGAACTTTCATTTGTGGATTCCTACTGGCGTCTAAGTATTTACATTTTGATGTTCATAGATGGCTATGCCAACCTTGCAAAGATTCCAAATTATTTTGTAAAATTCCAGAGTACTCATTTGAAATGGAACTTGGCTTTCAATAACATTATTTTGTGAGACAATTTCTTGCATGCAATTACGTGAATTATGTAGATTATGAATAATCACTCAACTCCAAAAAGTGTTGCACTTTTTTCCTTTACTGATGCTTGTGGTCAGATATGATCAGTCGAGCTTTGGGTCCTGAATTCGGAGGCAGCATTGGAATCATGTTCTTCTTTGCTAATATATGTGGAAGTGCTCTCTATGTCTTGGGACTTGTTGAGTCTATGGTTGACATTTTTGGGTTGTCACCAACAGGTAAGCTAGTAACTTTAAATCAATGTTCTAAATTCTATTTGAGACTTTGCATTTTTTTTTTGTTAAACATTACACACTTAATCATGGGGGCTGGTATTCACGTTACAATGATACATTTTGGCAAATGAAGTTGAAAAAATGAGAATTAGTCAGCTAATATAACAGTAAGGCTCTGATGCCTCCATGCTCTTAGCTTATACTGAAACCACAATTG
This sequence comes from Rhincodon typus, assembly GCF_021869965.1. Classification (NCBI taxonomy): domain Eukaryota; kingdom Metazoa; phylum Chordata; class Chondrichthyes; order Orectolobiformes; family Rhincodontidae; genus Rhincodon; species Rhincodon typus. Next base: position 31,745,927 of record NC_063344.1, read on the forward strand.
AATTGAGTTACAGATGGAGCAGGGGAACTTGTCTACCACAGGCTATTCTTATGTATCTTCTGAAATGAGACCATGAGTAGAAAAAAAAAGTCTTAGTATAGAAACAACTCACTTACAGAATTGGTGATGTTTTTGAAAACTCCAGAATGAAGGGTCTATTTTTATCTGGGAGGTGCACATTCATGATGAAGAATGCAATGAGCTCTTCACTTTAACATGAGGGTGGAAAAGGCATGAGAGTGATTTAATGAATTGGTTACTATTGGAGAGAAGCCCATCCTATATGCTGTGAAATTATCTGGGAGTAGTAGCTAGTTCTAGCAGAGAGCATTTTGGCAAGATGCATTATACTTGATGCTATCCAACCAGATCTGACAATGGATGTTTAAGCTTGTAGTTGCCAAGTATGCTTAAATTTGTACTCTGTGATTTGAGGGACAAAAATGGGCTAGCCAGATTGACCAGGTGGATGAGAGAGTTGGCCGAGGTCAAGGGACAAAAGGTGGAAATAAGGGAATTGTCAAACAAATCAAAAATCTCCACAGCACAAGTGGATAGCATGGTTGAAAAAGGCATATGGCATGCTTGCCTTCATCAGTCAGGGCATAGAGGATAAAAGTTGGCAATTTGCATATTGCAGCTGTATAAATTTTTAGTTAGGCCACATTTGGAGTATTGTCTGCAGTTCTGGCCACCACATTATAAGAAAAATGTGGAGGCTTTGGAGAGGGTGCAAAAGAGATTCACCAGGATGTTGTCTGATTGGAGTGTATTAGCTATAAAGAAGAGGTTGCACTTACTTGGATTGTTTTGACAAGAGCGTCAAAGGCTAAGGGGCGACCAGATTAGAAGTATATAAAATTGAGGCATAGATAGGGTGGATATTTGGAGTCTTTTTTTTTCAGAGTGGGAATGTCGAATACTACGGGGTATCAAACACGAGGTTTAAGGTGAGAGTGGAAAAGTATGTCACAGGTTTTTTACACAGGGTGGTTGGTGCCTGGAATGCGCTGCCAGGGGAGGTGGTAGAAGCAGATATATTAGCCAAATTTGAAGCATTCGGACAGATACACAAACAGGCAGGGAAGAGACAGATACAGTCCTTGTACAGGCAGATTGAATTAATTTAGAATGGCATCATGATCAGCACAGGCATGGTGGGCTGAAGGGCCTATTCCTATGCTGTACTGTTCTATGTTCCACATCTGTTGTGGCAGATGCAGGTTGAAAGGCCAAGCGGTTATAGTTGACATGTGATTGACAATCTTTATCTCAGCAACATTGCAGCAAAATTTCTGCTAGTACCCTGTACTGCTGACAAACCAGTCATTCAGGACAGCTTTCATGTACCTGACTTCTAGGGAAAGGCCTGTGAATACCTGAATTATGTTTCTTTTAAACTGTGGGGAAGAACAATTTTTTTTTGGGCCATTTCTGCATCGAAATGGGCTGGATGAATTCATTGGTAGGTTGTGAATGTAATACACGTCTTGCCATTCCATTGTTTGCTGCTGGCAAAACCTGGAACGTCTTCCCAGATGGAAGTGTGAAGCCCGTGACATTCAAGTCCTGCCCTCAACAATGACGGCATGTGGCAGCAATAACTCGAGTTGCATGTCTCCGTAGACAAGTTTTCACATTTGCAGTGAAACACATGTTCATATTGATTGGGACAATAATGTCATTTTGTAAATTTCTACAAATGTTCATGCCAGAGAAGTCAAAGTACAGATACAAATTTTACAGGAAATAGGCCGAACGTTGTATATTGCTAATTGAACCATTGTCTCTTTCAGGGCTAACCACAAGCAGTATTCAGGTTCTTCCTCAGTCCTACTGGTATGAACTTCTCTATGGCACAGTGATTCTTATTTTCTGCCTTCTTGTGTGCTTAGTTGGAGCTGACATCTATGCAAAAGCGTCCTTCATAATTTTCCTCATTGTTATTCTGGTACTTGGCACAATATTCATCAGCTTTTTTGCAGTGTCACCAAAGTCTATTAACATCACAATATCCTTGGGGAATATCTCAGAGGCTTCATTCACTGGATTTAAACTGTCAACTCTGAAGAGTAATCTTCCACGTAAGTTAATCCTAAAAGTAAGTACACAGTAGTAACTTCATTCAAATGCATATAGGCTGAAATGATGTTAGGGCAACAAAGGTTAGTGACTACTTATTGCATCTGTTTCAGCTTCATTAAAATTAAAATGATTAATCAAAACTTATGGCCCAACAGTTTATATATTCAGTCTAATTACTGAAAATAACCATCCACATTGAACTTCTGCTGGCTGCTGCAGAAGACAAATTGTACTTTTTCTTCAGTATATTACTGAAAAGTGATGCATGCTGCCAAAGCTTTTTACATTGGACATATCAAGATGAATGCAAATTACAAAATTTCAAACTATCACAATAATTTGAACTGCAAGAGGAAAGGGTGCTGTTGGGTTGACGTTGCCCTGGAGAAAGTAACAGGGAACCAAATATTGGTACAAGGTTTGAACACACATTCTCTGCAAACAAAAGTTCTCTGCATACAAAGGTATGGCACTCTTAGCAAATGTAAATGAGCCATGTTGTGAGCTCGACTGGTCCTAATTAGTTGTTAGAATAGCTATTAGCCAATGTGTGCGAGACAAAAAGCTATGGCTACATGTCTCTCATCAACAGTCTTCAAGTTCTGTACTACCAGTAAAATGTTTTCTTCACTCCACTCAAGCAGTAATTTTTCCTTCTAGCTGACCAATTTTTTTTTCCATAACATGAGAATTACTTGTGATTAAAATTGCTCACATCAGGATGAACAGACCCAAACCTTTTTGCAAAGATTGATAAAATAGTGTTTTTTTCCTGGAAATTCATGTTATAGCAGTCAGCTAACTTGCAAGGTTGAAATGAGGTAAGCATACAAGCTGATACAGATTAATTAAATTGTTATTAATTTCTCCCAAGTGTAGCCATGTTATGCTGCATACTTCTATTCAGGGTGTGAAATCATGTATTGTTATTAGATCATTATTGTTCTGTTAGTATCCCTGAGTGTACTTGAGTAACATTCCCAGATTGGTCACGAGCTACAAAATTGTAGCCGCAAGCTCATTCCAATTAGTATCAACCTAGTCTTGGATGAATCTGATATCTTCGTTCATACTGAACCATGAAACCACTTTACTTTTAACTGGGGCGATTTCTTGAGGAATGGGAGGGGAATATTAGGTTATGGTATCTATTTGTGCATTCTTTGTCATTCTAAGTATGTGGAGCCAAGCTGCGAAGGAGAGGAAAAGCATAGACAGCATTTGCTATTTTTCACCCATCGTATGTTATAATACAAATTTGTTTTTTTTCTCTTTTCTGAAAAAAGCTATAGTTTTTCCTTCAATTTCTTTCCGTAGCTCAATATGTAGAAGACTACACAACTGGCAAGGTGATGAGTTTCGCTGCTGTCTTTGCAGTAATGTTCAATGGGTGCACTGGTATCATGGCTGGATCCAACATGTCAGGTAAAGTCCAAACAAATACTTGAAGTGCAATATAGGTATAAATGTATCCATAAATTTGCTAACTATACATTGCATGTACATCAATTAAAATGAATTTTGAAGATTTTGGAACATAGTCTCCTGTTCCGTGCCTCCATTCGGAAAGCATCAAGTTTCGAATGCCTTGTTGATGCCACATTGCATGGACCATAAGATTTATTACACAGTAGTTTGTAAGGATTGTGTTCTCAGTATATATTACCATGTTTATTATGGTGCTAAATCCATAGTGGCACATTTGTTGCTAAATCATTTGTTAATGATATTTGGTGTTTGCAGATATCTGCTTTCTATGCATCATGAAAAATTCAATGAAGTTTGGGTAACAAAAAAGTTAACTGAAGCTGTAAATCCTTACTTTAATGTCCTTTTCAGGTGATTTAAAGAACCCCAGCTATTCTATTCCCCGAGGCACTATTACAGCAGTAATTTTTACATACATCATATATAATATTTTATGTCTCATGATCAGCTGCACTTGTGAGAGGTGAGTCTAATTTTAGTTGTTATATCTTAAACCCTTAATGATAAATAAACTATTCCTTGGTGAGGCTAGTACAATAGGCACTGACACTCTGCCATTTTACATTATAGTTAAATGGAATTATGATTTCAAATCAAAAGTGTTGCAAGTATGTTGACATTCAATGGTGTTACTATCACTGAATTCCCCCCACTATCAACATCCTGGGTGTTATCATTGACCAGAAACTCAACTGGACTCACTACATAAACACAGTGGCTACAAGAGCAGGCCAGAAGTTAGGAATACTGCGGCGAGTAACTCGCCACCTCACTCCTCTAAAGCCTGTCCACCATCTACAAAGCACAAGTCAGGAGTGTGATGGAATACTCCCCACTTGCCTGGATGAGTACAGCCCCAACAACACTCTAGAAGCTTGATACCATCCAGGACAAAGCAACCTGCTTGATTGGCACCACATCCACAAGCATTCACTCCCTCCATCACTGACGCTCAGTATCAGCAGTGTGTACTATCTACAAGATGCACTGCAGAAATTCACCAAGGATCCTCAGACAGCACCTTCCAAACCCATGACCACTTCCATCTAGAAGGACAAGGGCAGCAGATAGATGGGAACACCACCACCTCCAAGTCACCCACCATCCTCACTTGGAAATATATTGGCATTCCTTCACTATCACTGGGTCAAAATCCTAGCATTCCCTGCCTAATAGCATTGTGGGTCAACCCACAGCAAGAGGACTGTAGCGGTTCAAGAAGGCAGCTCACCACCACGAAGGGCAACTAAGGATGGGCAAGAAATGCTGGCCAGCCACCAACATCACATCCCACAAATAAATAGGAAAAAAAACATGTTCTATTGTTGCTGTTCCTGCTTTAAAAAATTATTGTAATAGCCACCTCTTTAATTGTGTTCTTGAGACAGTGCGCTTAATTTTGAGGCACTCAAATTAACATTGAAATGTATCTGTGCTCTTTGACGTAAACTTAAATCCCCTGCAATGTTTTGTTGAATTTCCTCCCAAACAATTCAGTTGATGTTGTTGTACACAGGTTAGTCAGCCAGACCAAATCAGACCCGCTAATATTGGATTCACAACACTGTGAAGTTAAAACATTCAATGACCCTCAAAATTGCCCAGTTGTTCCTAACCAGACTTTAAGAATAGCAAATTCAGACACCAAGGTAAAACTTAGAAAGAAATTAACAATTTATTAAGACTGTAACTGTAACAGAGCAAGGCTAAACAACATGGTGATCTAAATGGCCTCTCTGATTGTAACCCCCACAGACCGACACAGTTAAGTGATAAATTAAAAAGAAAATAAGAGTTGTCATTTGCCAGTTACGTAACTGTTTCAAAGAGATCCTTGAACGATGTGTTGTATTCCAGGCACATGGGATTGTATCTTGCTTGATTTCCAAAGTCACCAGTCAATGCAGACAGCATTTAGCAGGCTCTGAGGAATATTGACTCATTTCTTATAAACTGGTGGTCTTTCCTCAGAACATTCAATAATTCTTGAACTGAATATGAGTAGATAGAGTAAAATGCAAATGCAGCTTCCCAGTCCAATAGCTTCTGAGCACATACCCTTCTGCCCCAAAAAACCCAGTCAAACATCAGTTCAATTTACAGTTTGTTTTTGCCACATTCTCTGTGGTTGCATGTCCAACACCGGCCTCCTATTGCTTGTCCAATGCAACATCCAAGCAGCTGCCAGTCCTTGAGAGTAACATGCCCTGGTGCTGAAATATCTGCAATGTTCTTCAAGCAATAATTAACCTGCAGTTAACTTTCCAGTCCAGTTCCTATAAACAAATATCAGTTTGTTTGTGCTCTCCTCCCTTCAAAAACAAGCTGCTGCCCAAAATTAGATTGACAACGGCAACTCTCAATTCCAACCAAAAATAGAACAAAAAAGAAAAACGGTGATGGTCTCAACAATGTTGACAATCTAAGATTGTTTCTTAATTTAAAAATAATTGGCAAACAAAAGAATGATATTTGGAATGAGCTGCTGTGTTCAAAGATTATTTATGTCAGGGTTCTCTTCAAAGATTCATTAACCAGCATATTCCCTTGGGGGGAAAAAAACCCACTGCTTTAATATTTATTGTGTTACAGAAAATTGTCATTTTAAACAGTGGTGGTTGTTCAGTAATATTTTATATTGTTAACTGTTCTGTTATTGTGTTATCAAAAAAAATGCATTGCATTGCAAAAATTTGTATATTTGGAAAGAATATTACAGATGTAACCATCTTGTGTTAATGAAATAACCTGAAAACCTTTGTGCAGCAGAGCACGTGGATAGATAGCTTGAGCTATGCTTGGACCCAAAAGCAAAGCAATTCTACAACTATTAAAATATGTTGTGCAAAGATTATTGTTAGGACGGGGCTAGATGTATGCACCAGTTTTTTTTTTTATTGTGTTTTTGTTTGTTTTGGCATGTGAGTATCTCTGACAAGGCCAACATTTGTTTTACTGGCACCTTGAACCTCTGTAGTCCATGTGGTGTAGGTATTCCCGCAGTGCTGTTAGGGAAGAAATTTTCAGATTTTGACCCAGTGCCATTAAAGGAACAGTGATTGTGTTTCTGAATCGATGTTTCCTAGCCATTCAACAAACGTACAGATTGTGGTGTTCCCATGTATCTGTTGCTTTTGTCCTTTTGCATGGTAGTGGTCATGAATTTGGAAGATGCTATCTGAGGAAGCTTGGTGAATTTTTGAATTTCTGCAGTGCATTTTGTAGATGGTACACAGTACTACTGAGCGTTGGTGGAGGAAGTGAATGTTTTGTGGATGTGGGGTTAAACAAGTATGCTGCTTTGTTCTGGATGGAGTCAAGCTGCTTATGTTGGAGCTGCACTCATCCAGGCTAGGGGGAATTATTCCATCACACTCCTGACTTATGCCTTGTAGATGGCAGATAGGATGTGGAAGGTGGAAGACCAGCTACTTGCTGCACAGTTATCGTCTGACCTGTTCTTGTAGCCACAATATTTAGATGACTAGTTGAGTTTCTGGTCAGTGGTATTCTCCCAGGATGTTGCTGGCTTGGAGGAGTACTTATAGCTGATGATATTGCCTTGTCTGATCAATTTATGATCAATGGTAATCCACAGGATGCTGATGGTAAGAGATTTGGTGACAATAATATGTCAAGACGAGATGGTTAAAATACTCAGAGATAGTAGGAACTGCAGATGCTGGAGAATCCGAGACAACAAGGTGCAGGGCTGGATGAACACAGCAGGCCAAGCAGCATCATAGGAGCAGAGAGGCTGACGTTTCGGGCCT
>NC_063344.1:31758272-31780835 GCF_021869965.1 Rhincodon typus
AGGCCCGAAACGTCAGCCTCTCTGCTCCTATGATGCTGCTTGGCCTGTTGGTTAAAATACTCCTTTGTTTTTGCTGGAGATCGTCATTGCCTGGCACTTGTGGTGTGCATGTTACTTGCCACTTCAGCACAAGTCTTAACTTTGTCCAGGTCTTGCAGCACAAGGGCATAGAGTGCTTCATTACCTGTGGAGTCCTGAATGGAACTAAAAACTTCAATCATCCAGGAGTATTCCCACATTGAATCATAGAATCCCTACAGTGTGGAAACAGGCCATTTGCCCATCAAGTCTGCACCAAACCTCCCAAAGAGCATCCCACCTAGACCTACCCTACTCTACTTTGGGGGAAAAAACCAACTGCTTTAATATTTGTGTTACAGAAAATTGTCATTTTAAACAGTGGTGGTTGTTCAGTAATATTTTATATTGTTAACTGTTCTGTTATTGTGTTATGAAAAAAAAATGCATTGCATTTCCCATGGCCAATCCACCTAGCCTGCACATTCCTGGACACTATGGGACAATTTAGTATGGTCAACCCACATAACTTGCACATCTTTGGCTGTGTGAGAAAACCGGAGTACCCAGAGGAAACCCACACACGCACCGGGAGAATATGCAAACTGCACACAGACAGTCGCCTGAGGGTGGAATCGAACCTGGGTCCCAGGTGCAGTGCTAACCATTGACCGTTTTGTAGAGCATCTGTGCTCTGCACTCGACAAATGACAACACCTTCCGGTCGCCAACCATTTTAACTCCCTCTCCCAATCCCTGGGTGACATGTCCATCCTGGACCTCCTCTAGTGTCCCAATGACACCACCCCGCAAACTGGAGGAGCAGCACCTCATATTCTACCTCGGGAGCCTCGATGGCATAAACATGTAATTCACCAATTTTAAAATCTCCCCACCCTGGTCTCATCCCATGACTAACCCTCCCTCTCATCCCCACCTCCTTGATCTGACACAACCTGTCCATCTTCTCTCCCACCTATCTGCCCCACCCATCCCACTGACCAATGCCCACCACTCCCTACCTGCACTCACCTATCACCATCCCACCTACCTTCCCCAGCCACACCCCTCCTGGGAAATAAATAGACAGCTCCCTTCCCCCTCCCCATTTCTGAAGAAGGGTCCTGACCCGAAAGGTCAACTTTCCTGCTTCTCTCATGCTGCCTGGCCTGCTGTGTTCCTCCAGCTCAGACTGTGTTGTCTCTGACTCCAGCATCTGCAGTTCTTGCTATCTCTAATTTTTTAACTCACAGTTTTACCTTTTATAAATAAAATAAGTTATTCGGGGCTAAAATAATTATTTTAGGGTAAATAGAAACTTTTTTCATTCCTTTTGTTTTCTTCTTGTTTTGCTTTGTATAGACAGTGACTCATCCTAGGCTAGAGTTCCATAGGTGTTTCTCCAAGGGGAAAGACTTCAGAAATCTGACACGACAAACAGACTTGGGAGTCCCAGTTCAGGATTCATTTGAGGTTTACATGAAGGTTCAGTTGGCAGTTACGAAGTCAAATGCAATGTTAGCATTCACTTCAAGAAGGCTAGAATACAAGAGCAGTGCTGTATTGCTGAGGCTGTATAAGGCTGTGCTCGGACTGCATTTGGAATATTGTGATCAGTTTTGGGCTTGTGTAAGGAAGGACTCAGAGGAGCTATACAAGAATGATCCGAGGAATGAAGGATTTGTCACGTGAGGGTTAGTTTAGAAGGGTGAGGTTGGGATTGCTGGGGGGGGGGGGGGTGGAATTGAAACTTACAGAATGCTGAGAGGCCTGGATAGAGTGGACATGGAAAAGATGTTTCCACAGTTTGAAGAGACTGGGACCTGAGAATCAGAGTGAAGGGACAAGCATTTAGAACAAAGATAGGAGGAATTTCTTCAGCCAGAGGGTGGTTAATCTTTGGAACTCATTATCACCCAGGCCAAATCATTGAGTGTATTTAAGACAGAAAGGTTCTTGATTGGTAAGGGGATCAAGAGTAGAGAAGTTAGGAGAATAGCGTCTCGACCCTATTCTCCTAATTTAACTCTTGATCCCCTTAGCTGTGACTGAATGGTAGAGCATACTTAATGGGCTGAATGGCTTAATTCTGTGCCTATAACTTATAGTCTTATGGTTGGCTTATTTCAAGGACTCCACTGAATTACTCATTTGTAAGTGAACTTTTAGTGGAGTGTGAAAACAAGTTGTTCCCTGGTGCAGGGGAAGAATTGATTAAAGTTTTGGCAAAGATCTGTAGCTCGGGTTGTGGATGAGGTTGTTGACTTGCTTGCCGAGCTGGCTTGTTCTCGGTCAGATGTTTTGCCACCATGCTAGGTGACATCATCAGTGGAGCCTCCGTTGAAGAGATGTTATTCTACTCCACTTGGAATTTATACTGTTTGGTCCGTTATGGTGAGTAGTGTCACTTCCAGTTTTGATCTGTATGCGTTTGTACATGGGGTCCAATTCTGTGTTTGTTGATTGCATTATGGGTGGACAACCATACCTCCTAGGGATTCCTGTGCATGACTACGTAGCTTGGGCTACTACAGGTTACCTTGTCCCAGTTAAACTGACGGCCTTCATTGTCTGCGTGTATCGATATTAAGGAGAGTTCATTGTGTCGTTTTGCTGCTAGCTGATGTTCGTGTATTCTGATGGCTAGTTTCCTTCCTGTCTGTCCAATGTAACGTTTATGGCAGTCATTGCATGGTATTTTGTAAACCACATTGGTTCTGCAAGTTGTGGGAATGGGGTCTTTAATCCTTGTAAGTGTTTGTGGTAGAGTGGCTGTGGGCTTGTGGGTCACCATGATTCCGAGTGGTTTTAGAAGTCTTGTTGTCTGTCCCAATATGTTCTTGATGTAGGGCAGTGTGGCCAATGTGTTCGGGCGTGCTGTGTCCTCCTGCTGTTCTGTTTAGTAGGCATCTGCGGATGAAGTTGCGGGGATATCCATTTATAGCAAGGATTTTGTATAGTTGCTCTTCCTCTTTCCTGCGGAATTCCAGAGTGTTGCAGTGTGTTCTGGCCCATTTAAATAGTGTCCTAATGCAGCTTTGTTTGTGAAGAATTGTTAAAGTACTCCATTCTATACTGCTCTGATATCTATGCAGCTGTTCTTCTCTGTAGCTACTGCTATTAACTGAAGTTTTCCATTACCCGGCCCAGGAATACTGTAATGTAGTTGTGAGTACCGTCATAACAATCCTTCACCTAAGTTGACAAAGACTTCTTTAACCATTAGATTCAGGCCATTATTCAGCTGCTTGTTTTCAGCCCTCGTCTGATGTCTTTCTCCAGTTTCTCACTCATCTATATTCCTGCCTATTTTTGATTGGATTGCATTGCATTTCACAGCTCAAAAATCACAGCAATGATTTTCTACGTGAATGGCGCTCTGCAAATGCAAGGTGTTTTTTAGTTGGAAACTGGGACCAGGTTTTTCCTGGTCTATTTGACTCCATGCTGCATCATATAGCACTGAGCCAATGGAAGTCAAATCATGCATTTCTAGAAATGGGCAGGCACTTTCACCCGATCGCAGCAATCCTAATGTATAAATTAATGGTTGAGCAATTTTGCACAGTACCTTTTTATGACTTGAAATGTTGTGCTTTTAGTGAAACTGAACTGAAACGCATTCTTTTAAGTTGAATTTATTTCCAATGTGTGACTAACAGCAGGTTATTTTTGTTCCAAGCTTTTACCCATTAGAGACTAAATGTTATTCGGTCTGCACATCAGTCATTTTACTAAAATGCAGTCAGCTCATTATGCTCCGTTTAAAAGAAAGCATTTAACTTCCATGCTTTTATACACCACCTTCCAGTGCAATTATATACTGCTGTAGCAACGCAGAATTCCCAAATTGATGAATGTATTTTACATTTTTACATAGTCTAAATCTCATGTGGGTCACCTTCGTTTGTCATGTAATAAATTCTGCTAAACTGCTTTACATTTGGATAATTCGCTTGATCCCTGGAAAAACAAAATACATGTATTTAACATCATTTAACATCATAAAATATTTTACAAGAAATGCTTATTTTATATTAAATAAGTCACATACATTTTTGTGAATTGAAATAACTAATGAAAATCAGTTAAACATGGTTATTCCACTTCCAAGTCAAAAGCATTGTTTTGCTAAAAAGTTTGTGCAACCTTTACACTTTGTACAACATGCTGAGACAAAGGGTTCCACTTGCAATATTGAGGAATCTTTTCTATTTCAGCTACTTACTGATCAGAATTGTTTTATTTATTCACGAGATGCTGATGACATTGGCAAAGCCAGCATTTTTTTTGGTTCATAATTGCCGTTGAGAAGACTCTGGTGAGCTCTTTTCTTGAACTGCCGCAGCCCACTTAGGTTAACCACAGTGCTGAATGGGAAGGTATTCTATAATATTGACTTGGAATGTTGAAGGTTATTTATTTAGATATGTATTATATATATATATAGTATATATATTATATAGCAAGTCAGGATGGTGAGAGATTTGGAAAGAACTTTACAGATGGTGGGGTTATCATCTGCCTGTTGTCCTATTCTTCACGGCATTAGAAATAACAAATTTGGAATTTGGTGTGTTGCTGTAGTGCATCCTGTGGATGATACATACTCTTTCAGCCATTATGTATCAGTGGTGGAGGGAATGCATGTTTAAAATGATGAATAGGGTGCCAATGCTATTTTCAAGTATGCCATTTTCTTTCCTAGATGATATGTCACGCTCCTTGAGTGTTATTGGAGGTGCACTCCTCAAAGGCAGACGAAAGTATTCCAGCTCATTCCTGACTTTATTTTGATACGTTCATGAGATGTGAGTCTCATTGGCTAGACCAGCATTTATTGCCTATTCCTAAGCACCCTGCTAAGACTCAGCCATATTGCTGTACGTCTAGAATCACATGTAGGTCAGGCCTGGTAAGGATGGCAGATTTCCTTCCCTAATGGGCATTAATAAACCAGATGGATTTTAATGACAATTGACAGTGGTGCATGGTCATTATTACACTAGCTTTTTGCTTTTTTTAATTCCAGATTTTTTGTTTGGTATTGAATTCACATTGTACATTCAGTTATGGCAGGATTCAAACCCATGTTCTCTGAACTTAGTACTACATTACCACTACATCCCCAGCTCCCTGGACTTCCAGTTGGTGAATAGGTTCTGAGAAGTTAAAAGGGGAAATACTTACTGCAGAATTTCCAGCTTCTGTCCTGCTCTTGTAACCGTAGTATTTAAACGGCTGGTTCAGCAATGTTTCTAGTCAGCGGTGACACCCTGCCTGGTATACTGGCAGTCAGGGTCAGTGATGGTCATGCCATTGAATGGTGACAGAAGGTGGTTAAACATTCCGTTGTTGTAGATCATCCTTGCCTGGCATTTGAGCAGTGTGAATGTTCCTGCTATTTATCAGCTCAAACCTGGATGTTGTCCAGGTTTTCCAGTATTTGCAGCAGACTGCTTCAATATCTGAAGAGTTGTCAATGGTGCTGAGCATTGTACAGTCATCAGCGAGCACTAACATTTAAGCCCTTGTGATGGGGAGAAGGTTATTGATGAAACTATTGAAAGTGGTTGGGCCCAGGACACTACCCTGAGGAACTCCTGCAATGATGTTTTGGAACTGAGATGACTGACCTCTAACAAACACAACTATCTTTCTTTATGCAAGGCATGACTCTAACCAGCCATGAGTTTTTTCCCTTGATTCACATTAACTGAAATCTTGGTCAAATTTCTTAATGGCTTGAATCCAAAATTGAGTTACCAACTCCGTATGCTCTCCATCACAAAGATTATGTAGGTCATCACTAACATGACGCAGCTCTACTCCTTTGTTGCTTGCAGGCTTAGTTAAACAACTACTCTCCTGAGCAGACCCATTATTATCCTAGAACGTTTACAAGTGTTCTACATTGAAGGTGCTTTATAAATGCATGCCTTCTCCATGGTCATTTTCTTCCCTATTCATTATGGAATGGACTGAAAATAATTTCTGTCGTGGCTTTCTGAAATTCAGTGAGCATTGTGACAAAAATGAAGTATTTCATTAGTGTGTTTTAGATAAATTATCATGCTACGTTGGAAATTTATTACTAACTTCACTTTCAAAATCATGTCTTATTAAAGATCAATACAGTATTGTGAAGATTAAGTTAAGTTTTGTTTCAGGCAATTTACTTTAAGTAAGTGCTAAGTCATATGGTGTAAATACAGGTCTGCTTTGGGGTTTGTTAATGTCAATAACTGACATTTTTTTTTTTGAAATTAACAACTGTTATTTAAATAATGATGTGTTTCCAGTTAGGAACTTGAGGGCCATTATTGGTTTGTGCTCATCAGGACATTCAGACAGAGATTGATATGATCTGCTGTATGACTTGAATATCAGAAAAGGAGATAGCCAGAAAATTTTTCTGTAGTTGATGAGGGACAATTTTCTAAAATGACCACAATTGAATAGAATTTCTTTAATGTTCTGAACTCTGGTGCCAAAATGTATTATTTTCTACTGCTCAGAGTTAGCAATATGAAGTAACTAATCAAAGTGTAATGTTTCTGCTATAATTTTCTAGTTAATGGGTTTATTTTTCATGAAAGAATATGATAAATTTTGGTGTTAGCATTGATTTACTGTCAAAGACCAGAACAGTTCCTTTCAGGTCTATGATTGAATCATGAGCAGTCCAAGGGGTACTTTGCTTTTTAGTCTGATTGAAGTAGAATGTGATATCAAGATAGATATCAGGGCAGGTGAATGTAATTTCACAAAATAATTCATTATTTAATTAGAACACATGAAGGATGGTGGGACAGGTGATGTGTCACAGCATCAGCAAGAGGATCCTCCTGGATGCCAGTTTGATTCAGGGCAAACATGCCAGCAGTCAATATTTGAAGTTTGAGCAGCTTTGACTCCAACTTTATCAGCTGGAGGCTAGATTCACAGATATTGTGACGTGTCAAGGAAGGGGTAAGCTACCTGGATTTATTGCAGGAGGCTGTCACATCTCTTAGCATAGGGGCTTCTGATTTGGTCAGTGTTCATGGACAGGTGAGTGTGACTGTGTGAGTGAGGCAGGTAAAGGGATCCAGCGATCAGGAGCACAGAAGTTCCAGCCTTTGCAATTGTCCAACAAGTTTGAGATTCTTTCAGCTTGCCTGGTTGAGAGTGGGGCTGCAGAGTGAATGAGGTAAATGACTTGACACTAGTTCAGGAAGCTACTCAAATACAGTGAGATAAAAGGAGTATAATGATGGAGCGGACTGTATAGTGAGGGGGAAACTAACACTGTTCTTTGAAGCAACGAGCATAAGTTAACACAACTCATTCGAGGACGATTTGAACCAAAGGATCTGTTTCTGTACTGCGTGACCCTGACTCTGGAACTCGGCTGCCTGCCCAGTTCCAGGGTTCAGGACTGCCATTCAAGGCTGGAGAGGCGCAGTTGTAGTGGCAGTGGCTCCCTTTTCGCTCTAATATTTAGCGAAACATTTACCGTCTGGTTTTATATTCCTGGCCAGCTTTCTTTCATATTCCTTATTAATTTTAATCATTCTTTGGACAGCACCTAAAAACCAATCTTCTGAGCCGCTACCTGTCTTTGCAGTTAAATGTTTTTTCTTTAAGTTTGATATTGTCTTTTTTAATCTTTTCTAGTTAACCGTAGATGGTAGGTTTGGGATAGTGTGAGGGTGTCCTAGCATGAAAGGCTAGCATTCAGGAACAGAAAGTAATCAGGGAAGTCGACAGGATGTGAATAAATATTGCAAGCGGAATTGAATGTAAGTGTGGGGAAGTTATGTTTGATTTATACAGGGTATTTGTGAGACCACATCTGGAGCCCTATATACAATAATGATCACCTTATTTCATGAAACATGCAAATATGTTGGAAGTAGTTCAGAGAAGGGTTACCAGACCAAATTTGGAAATGGGCTGTTGTCTTATGAGGAGATGTTAGACAGGCAAGGATGAAAAGAGGCAAATTGGTTGAAACATAAGATCCTGAAGGCTTTTGACAGATTGAATTTAGAAAAGGTGTTTCTTCTTGTGGGAGAATCAAGAGCTGGGGATCAATACTTAAAAATAAGAGATGGTCCATTTAAACCAGATGAGGCGAAATGTTTTCTTTGAGGTTCTTGAGTCTTTGGTTCCATCACCTTTCCAGGAAGAAAGTTCAAGAGTCCGTGAATATTTCTGAGCCGAGAGTGGTTAGATTTGAGTTAGGTAATCAGGGGTAGGTGGAAATGTGGATTTGTGTTTTGCAGGCAGAACAGCTATGATCTAATTAAGTGGCACAGTAGATTTGAGTGAGCAAATCAAAACATAGATACAAGAGCAGGAGGCTGCTCTGCCATTCAATACGATCATGGCTAATCATCCAACTCGGTATCCCGTTCCTACTTGCTCCCGACCCCCTTTGATCCCTTTAGCCCTAAGAACTACATCTATCTCTTCTTGAAAACATTCAATGTCCGGCCTCAACCACTTTCATGGTGGGGACATCCCTTCAGCATTTACCCTGTCTGGCCCTCTGAGGTTTAGAAGTTTCTGAGATCACTCTCTACATTCTTCTAAACTTCAGCGAGTACGGCCCTAACTAATCCAGTCTCTCTTATTATAAGTCAGACCTGCCATTCCAGAAATCAGTCTAGTAAACCTTTGTTTCACTTCCTCCACAGCCAGAACATCCTTCCTCAGATAAGGAAACCAAAGTTGCATTTAATACACCCGTATGGTCTCACCAAGGCCCTATACGATTGCAGCAGGATATCCCTGCTCCTGTACTCCAATCCTTTCACTATGAAGACCAGAAACCATTTGCCACATTCACTGCCTGCTGTACCTGCATGTTTATCTTGAGTGGCTTGTGTGTGAGGACACCCAGGTCTCGTTGCACCCACCCTCTTTCCAATCTGTCACCATTTAGATAATCTACCTTCCTGTTTTTACTGCCAATGTGGACAACCTCACATTTATCCACATTATACTGCATCTGCCATGCATTTGTCCACTCACTCAGCTTGACTAAATCTCACTGAAGCATCTCTGCATCCTCTTCACCCTCCAACCCACGTTTTATGTATTGTCTGCACACTTGGAGACGTTGCATTTTGTTCCCTCATCTAACTCATTAATATTGTGAACAGCTGAGTCTAAGCACTGAATCTTTGTGGTACCTCATTAGAAAATTCCTGCCCCTTGGAAAAAAGACCCATTTATTCCTAGATAGTAGGAACTGCAGATGCTGGAGAATCCAAGACAACAAGGTGCAGGGCTGGATGAACACAGCAGGCCAAGCAGCATCATAGGAGCAGAGAGGCTGACATCTCGGGCCTAGACCCTTCTTCAGAAATGGGGAAGGGGAAGTGGGTTCTGAAATAAATAGGGAGAGAGTGGGAGGTGGATAGAAGAGGGATAGAGGAGAGGATAGGTGGAGAGGAAACAAACAGGTCGAAGAGGCGGGGATGGAGCCAGTAAAGGTGAGTGTAGGTGGGGAGTTAGGAAGGGGATAGGTCAGTCCAGGGAGGACGGACAGGTCAAGGGAGCAGGATGAGGTTGGTCGGTAGGAGATGGAGGTGCGGCTTGAGGTGGGAGGAGGGGATAGGTGGGAGGAAGAACAGGTTAGGGAGGCAGGGACGAGTTGGACTGGTTTTGGGATGCGGTAGGGGGAGGGGAGATTTTGAAACTTGTGAAATCCACATTGATACCATTAGGCTGCAGGGTTCCCAAGCGGAATATGAGTCGCTGTTCCTGCAACCTTCGGGTGGCATCGTTGTGGCACTGCAGGAGGCTCAGGATGGACATGTCGTCTGAGGAATGGGAGGGGGAGTTGAAATGGTTCGCGACTGGGAGGTGCAGTTATTTATTGCGAACCGAGCGTAGGTGTTCTACAAAGCGGTCCCCGAGCCTCCGCTTGGTTTCCCCGATGTAGAGGAAGCCACACCAGGTACAGCGGATGCAGTATACCACATTGGCAGATGTTCACCTGCACATCTGCTTGATGTGGAAAGTCTTCTTGGGGCCTGGGATGGGGGTGAGGGAGGAGGTATGGGGGCAGGTGTAGCACTTCCTGCGGTTGCAGGGAAAAGTGCCGGGTGTGGTGGAGCTGGAGGGGAGTGTGGTTCCTATGATGCTGCTTGGCCTGCTGTGTTCATCCAGCCCTGCACCCATTTATTCCTACTTTGTTTCCTGTCTACTAACCAGTTCTCAATCCACGTCAGTACACAATCCCTAGTCCCATAAGCTTTAATTTTAGTCTCTTATATGGGATGTTATTGAAAGCCTTCTTAAAGTCCAAGTAAACAACATTCACTGGCTCCCTCTTATCAACTCTACTCTCTATACCCTCAAAAATACCAATAGATCTGTAAAGTATCTTTTCTCTTTTGTAAGTTCATGCTGATTCTGTCTGATCCTGTCACTGTTTACCAAGTGCTGTGATGTTACATCTTTCATAGTGAACTCTAGCTTTTTCCTTACTACCAATATCAGACCAATCCATCTATAATTTCCTGTTTTATCTCTACCTCTTTTTTTTTAAAATAGAACAGTTACATTACCTACTCTCCAATCAATAAGTGTTCCGTTGTCAATAGAATCTTAAAAGATGACCACCATTACATCCACTATTTCTTGGGCCACTTGCTTAAATCCTCTGGGATGTCGATTATTAGGTCGTGAGAATTTATTGGCCTTTGATCCCATCAGTTTTACCACTAGCATATTTCTACTAATACAGATTTCTTTCAGTTTCTCCCTCTCACTAGACCTTGTGTTCTCCGGAACTAATGTGTCCTCCTTTGTGAAGACAGAACCAAAATATGGATTTAATTTGTCTGCCATGTCTTTGTTCCTAATTATAAATTCCCCTGTTTCTGACTGTGAAGGACCTACATTTTTCTTCACTATTTTTATTTCTTTTTGCATACCTTTAGAAGCTGTTACACTCGGCCTGTATGTTTTCTGCAAGCTTATTGCTGTACTGTATTTTTCTGCTCTAAATCCATCCCTTTGGTGAAATCTAAACTGCTTCCAATCCTCAGGTGTGCTGCTCTTAAGTTTTGGCCAATTTTCACATCCCTTCCTCAAAGCTAAAATTAACCTTAATTTCCTTTGTCAGCCACGGTTTGGCCACCTTTTTACTGTTTTTGTTTTTGTGCCAGACAGCATTGAATGTTTGTTGCTCCTCCATGCACTCTAAGTGTTTGCTATTGCCCATCCACCGTCATCCTGTTATGTTCCCCAATACATTCCCTAATGAACTCTCGCCTCATTTCTTTTATTTGGATTCAGGATTCCCTGGTCTCTGAATTAGCTATGTCAATCTCAATGTAATGAGGAATTCCATCTCATTATGATCACTCCCCCCAAAGGAGCCTCTGACAGCTAGAATGCCAATTGTTCCTTTCTGATTTAACAGTGTTCGGTCTAGGATGACCAAAATATTGATCCAGAAAACCATTCCATATGCACCCTAGGAATTCCTCCTATAGTATTGTTACAGATTAATTTGCCCAATATTTATGCAGATTAAAGTCGTCCATACGTACGGCTATACCTTTTTATTGCTTGTGTCTTCCCCTACATTACCACTTCAGTTCAGGGGTCTACATGCAACCCTCACTTATTGTTTTCTGTTGTTGGTGTTTCTGACCACTACCTATAAAGATCCACTTCACCAGAGTTAATATCCTTCTTTACCATTGGGTCAATTTAAGTTTAACTAGCAATGCTACACCACCGCCTTTTTCCATATTGCCTGTCCTTTGTTAAAACTGGATGTTCAGTTCCTATCCCAGGTCACTCTGCAACCACGTGTCCATAATACCAGCTAGAATCCCAACTACATCGTACCTACTTATACTTATTTGTGTGACGGTTTCATCCACTTGATTGTGAATGGTCTATGCATTAAGTCACAACGGTTTAATGCTTGTCATTTTCTCTTTTTGGTTCCATACATATTATTTTGCACTGTGGACCATGGCACCTTGCTCTTGAATACACTGTCTACAACTTTTCTTATTTCATATTCCGTCTTTTGATTTTGTCCTTATTTCTGTCTCTTCTGTCTCTTCTGTGTTTCTGTATAGGCTCCCATCCTCTTGTCATTTTAGTTTAAAACTCCCCATCAACACTAGGCTCGTTGTTCGTATGTAAGCACAAATTTGCTCAAAGGCACAGAGAAAATGGTTCACTTTCAAGAGCAGCCTGACACATACCAAATATATACCTCAATGTTCTATTTGTTCTCCAATTGGCGCTGAATTTGAGTTACAGAAGTTCGTTCATTCTGGTTATTTCCGTTTTCTATAAAGTATTGCATCACAGTTACCCAAATTGACTACTTTGTCCATTTAATATTGGCTATTATAAATTTGGTTTATAGTTTTGTAGGGATTAATATCAAATAGATTTTATTAAAATAATCTAGAAAACTCTCTTTGACCCTTGTGGAATTCCCACTTAAGCACTATGACTCTGTTCTTTCTTCAGGAAACTTCTAGAAAGTAAAATGTTTTGAACCTGTAATGCATTTTTTTGCTATGTTGTTAACACTACCCATATATTAGGAGCTTTAAATTATATCGTTAAATTCTCGGCTTGCTGAACATTTATGGTGCGAGATGCTGTCAAGGTTTGAAAGTTCTAAATAATAACACCTAGTACTTGAGAAAACCTGGCTTGTTATTTTGGATAAACTTGCTTTATGTTTGTAATTTGAGAAAAGTATGGATGTGATTTTACTTTGTCTTGTACATTTTTAAAAAAGCCCTGAAATCTGATGGTTCTATTTGTGATTTTGTTGTCCTGTACAATGAGAGCACTGATTTCTGTTTGAGGGATTGAATTCAGTATTATTTGAACTGACCAGAAGAGGGCATACAAGATGAACTTTCCTTCCTTGGCCAATTTGTTCTTTCCGAGACAGTAGGATTTAGTTTGAGTAGTGACAATATATAGAAAAATGTAAAGGTGAGATTTTGATTGCTGTTTTATTGAATTTAATTCCACAATGAAGCGCTGAAATGAGAGACATTTTGCTGACTGTAGTGGAGCCTAATGGTCCACATTGCTTTCTCTGTGACAACACCTCTGCCAATCAGTGTTGACTTGCCATCCAATCAGCACCCCTGTTTTTCTTGAAAATTCTTGTGATTGCTTGAAGCTTGGCATTCTTGGACCTGTCTGAGTGTAAGACAAAAAGTTTCATAATGTCTTTTTTTCAGCAATGTTAATGTCCTGACTTGCTAAGAGCCCCTGTGAGAATACTTTACCCTCGCAAGTAACTACAGTGTTTGCAACTCTTTCCCCACTGGAGATCTGTAACTGGATTCCTGTGAAAGCACTTCAGGGTGAACTGTCCTATCTTTTACTATGGAACAATTCTTTCTTTCCAAACCTGCCTTGTAAAGTCATGTTACAGCAAATGGTGGACAACAGTCTTTTCCTCATCACAGCCACCTCAAAAGTAGGTGTATGTCTGTCTCAGGCTTACTGCAGTGCAAGCTGGAAGAATAGCATCTCATTTTCTGCCTGGGGACTCTGTAGCCTTGAATACTCAATATTGAGTTCAATAATTCTAGGACCTGATCACCTTATCCCATCTTCTTACCCCAACCCCCACACCCTAGGTCTTCTCATCACATGGACTGCAACTACTAAAAAGCCATTATCAGCTACTAATAATCCCCATTAGCAGTTGATAATTCTCCCAGGCTGACCTTTACCCATTCCCTTGTCTATCCAACTGTAATTTTCTCCCTGGGCAGCATTTCCATCTATGGTTTTCTCCTCCCTCTTCCCACACCCTACCCCATTCAGTACATAAACCAATCTTTTCGCAACTACAATTAGTTTTGAAGAAGGGTCACTGCACCTGAAACGTTAACTCTGCTTTCTGTCCACAGATGCTGCCAGACCTGCTGAGTCTCTCTCGCAATTTCTGTTTTCGTCCCTGATTTCCAGCATCCACACTTCTTTGGGTTTTTTTTTGTTTAGTGGTTATCCCCAATGTCCCAGCCAATGGTCATCCTTAAATCTGAATTAGGAAAACATATATTACCTTGTCATTATCACATTGCTGTTTGTGGGATTTCACAAATTTGCTGAGAATGGTAAAGCAGAGAAGGAGAAGATTTTTTTAAAGCATGATACACTTCCTTTCCAAATAAGGATAAAGCTATTGCTGAATCTATTCTTGGTGAATGAAGTGAGTCAAGTGGATGATAGTTGGTAAACATCTTGGGAATAGTAAGGTATGATTAGTTATGGGTAGCTTGATGAGCAGCAAGTGAAGAAGACCTGCATTTATTAAGTGACTTTCATGATTAATGGATAAATATTGATAACTCTCCTACTCTTCAAAATAATGCCATAAAACCCTTTACATCTATCTGAGTAAATAGAACTTCTCATCTGCAAGACAGCGCTTCCAACAAGTCGATTCCCTCAGTCACAGTATTACAGTTACCGTGTGATTTTGTGCTCTGTTCTTGAATGAAATTTGAGCCCAGGGTCTCTTGTAACGGTGTGCTACCTACTGAGATATGATTTGAGGTAAGAGTAATCTGAAATAGAAGTACGTAACTGGAGGACATCTAACAATAATGAAGAGCCATCTAGAGTCTAGAAGTTGGCTTGCTGCCTCTCCATGGATGCTGTGATCTTCAGCATTTGTTGTTTTCACTATTATTAATTGAGTTGAGTTGAGTTCTGATCTGAGTAAATAGGATTCAAAGATCGGCAGGCAGAAATGTAATTGAGTAGTGAGTGACCTTTTAAAAAGGAAATGGTTTGGGCACAGTCTTGGTACATTCATGTAAAGGGAAACCAAAGGCACAGGTCCCTGCCTGACAAAGGAGTCAGACAATTGGATCAAGACAAAAGTTGTGGGATAGGATGGCATTGGTATGACAGAAGTCAACTTAATAATGGAGGGATGCATAAGGAAATTGCTTACTCAGAGATGGGAATTTAAAGCTAATATATAGGCATATTAACAGTAAAAGTGTTGACAGAGATGTGGGATTGATTAGGGTGCTGATGTATTGGTGGTGCAAAAGGCATGGCTGAGATCATAAATATTGCCCATTAGTTCTACCAAGGAAAGGCATGCTGGCCAATGCTATGGCTACTGATGAAGCTGCTGGAACATTGAATGACATAAAGATAATTAAAAGGCTTGTAATATTTTTAGTGGATCAGTCACCCTGTTTAGTTGGGATGCATCCAAAGTTCCTGGGCAAAGCATGTGTAGGAATTGCAGAGGTGCCGGCTACAATCTTCCCATTCTCCTTGTATAGAGAAGTGGTACCAGAGGCCTGAAGGATTGCAAATACTACACCTTTGTTCAAAAATAAAGGATTCAAAAATAAACCTTTTAATGACAAGCCAGTTTGATATTGGTGGAGAAACGTCGTGAAGTCTGGAAAATCCAATAAAAGATTAGCAATCATTTGCATGGCTAGAAAAGCGCAACTTGAAGGACAGCTGGCATGTACAATCCAAGGCACATTATGTTTGACTAACTTGGCAGAAGGCACTGAGAGTAGTGCAGTTGATGTATATATTGTCGTTTGATAAACCACTTTGTTAGCAAAATTGCAGTCCATGGCGCACAGGAGGCAGTAGCAGCATGGATAGAAAACTGGCTAAAGGGTAGGAAACAGTGGTGAATGGTTGGTTGTTTTTGGAAGAGGGATTGGGGGAGGCATATGTACAGTGGTGCACTCCATAGTTCAATACAAAGTCCACTGCTGGTTTTGATACATCGACAACTCGGACTTGGAAATATGAAGCACGACGTCAAAATTTGAAAATGACACAAAACTTGAAATGTAGTAAATTGTGAGGAAGGTGGTAATGGACTTGGAGGACTGGGTTAATAAGGAGAAACAATATATGTTAAATGGCACAATTTTCTAGAAGTTGCAAAAGGAGGGGCACTAGGATCATTGAGGCACAAATTTTGCAGGTGGCAGGACAGGTTAACCAAAGTAAACTGGATCCTGGGGTTTTATAGACAGACATAGATACAAAAGGAAGTTTATACAAATTGTGCATAAACTGAAGTCTTGTCACCAGTTCTGGGCCCCACACTTTAAGCAGTCTGTGAAGGCTTTTGGTAGGGGGAGGTGGTGCTTGCAGAAAAATAATCATTAGAGGTGATGAAGTATTTGGATAGACTGAGTAGCTGAGGTTTTACTCCTTGGAGCAGATAGAGCTGAGAGGATAGTTAGTTGAAGTATTTATAGTCATGATGGAGTTTCGGTAGAGGAACTAAAGGGAAATGGGTAAGTGGTTGACAGAAAGCACACAAATTTCAATTTATTGGACATGAGGGAAAACAGTTTACTCAATGAGTAGTTAGGATTTGGAATGCACTGCTTGATGAGATAGTGGATACCCATTCAGTTGTAGACTTCAAAAAAGAACTGGATAAATTCTGAAGTAGAAAAACAATTGCAGGGATATGAGGGATGAATGGCGGACTGACTGGATTTTTCTTCAAAAGAACTGCGTGTACTCCAGGTGGGAGTGAATTGCTTCCTCCTGTAATATAAACAGAAAGCGAATATCACTCTGTTTCTCCACAGGCGCTGCCTGATTTACTGAATATGTTCAGCATTTTCTGTTTACGCTTCAGATTTCTGGACTCTACTATATTTGGCCTTTTTGCCTCCTGTGATCTTCTACTCTGTCTCCTGTCAGTTGCAGGCATGCAGATCAATTATTGACTATTAAAATATTCCATGTTGGGTTATATACAACAATCTTTTGGGTTTGACATGGACATTTTAATTTTAATAATTGGTCTGAATTGGGTCTACAAAGTCAGATGCATCAATTTCAGACTTTACAAAGTAGGCTTTCTATCTGAAATGTTAGATGCTGTTGCCTTGAGCCAGTAAAAACAGAAGGCTGTTGCTGCTGACTACATTGTGCTGCAAATGGTTAGTTTAATAGTTAAGCGATCTCCATTTTGTAAGATGGTTCCGTTTTAGTGCCAGATAAATTTATAAACTTTGGTTATTTTAGTAATAGTAATTTATCGTTACATGTATTTTCATAAATACAGTAAAATGTGGATAAATTGCTATAAGCCGGTGCCATTTTAATAGCGTAAATTATAACAAGAAATAAATCCTACAAAACTGGGACAAACTTTTCATTCCACACACAGCTTCTTGATTTCTGAAGTAGCTACAGATGCCATCTCACACCGTAGCTGCCAAACCATTCCTTGAAGCCGCAACACCAAGGAGGGAACATGCTGAAGCAGACCCCGCTGCCACTGAACCAAACCAGAATGTCGCCTCTGCCAAACCTGCCTCATCGCTGCTGATACTCCAGCTGTCATCACAGCCAGGAGGCTGTACCAACTCTCGAGGACCAGGGCCCATCTCTACTTCGAAGAACCAATTGACCATCCAAAATAACTCCTGAGGATCAAGAAATCATTCACTCCACCACTGCTGCAGACACCGTCAAAACGTCAAAGGAAAAGAATGGAACCCCAGTCCATCGATGCTGGAACAGTTGCTCAAGCTGTGATTGCCATGGCCATGAGGAATCGACTGGATCCGCTACTCAACAGCTCCCTGCAACCCCTCTCCATCACAGCCACAGAAAGAAGAAAAAATGAATTTGATTCAAAAGTTATATGATGAAAAGTTAAAAAAGAAGGATGCATTTGGTCATGTGAGAGGGAGTGGGTGGGCCGGGAGCCTAAACGCCATCCACCCTGCAGCCTCCGCCGTCTTAAAGTATCACTAGCAAGGGAGGACACTGTATTAACCAGCCAGTGGGAAGGGTAACAAATTAGCCTTGTTTGCAATTGATTTCATTTCAAATCAATGCTTATTTTCTTTCTCCCTTGAGAGTCAAAATATTATGTGGCTTTTGCATCTGAGTACCGGTGACTGCTGTCAGTTCGTGCTTTGCACACCAAGCAACTGACTTCAATTTTATGAAAAATAAATTAGAGGAAATCCATCAGTGTCATTTCAGACAAATAGGTATTGATTTCAATTGCAGAAATAAAATGAGATCATGCCTCACCTTGGATATTTGACCACATTTTTCCTGTACAAACTGTGTAGGGCTTGATGATTTCATATTAAAATGAAATTAGCATTTACTCCATCTTTGCATTTCATTTGGCTGAAAAGCATGTTTAAGGACTCTTTTTGACTCCTAATTGCCTCTCGCCCCTTCCTTCTCTGTGCATCATGATGCCCCCTCTCTTCCTCTCGACATCCCCTCTGCCTATTGCGATTCCCATACTCCAGCTCTTTTTTTTTGTTTTGTTTCTCACGCCACCTACATTCCTCCATTCTCTGTCTCTCTCTTCCCCTGTCCCAACATCCCCCGGCTCTTTCTCTGCCTCTCTGTGTCACAATCTCTAAATGTGTCTTGAATGTAATTAATCCCAGTTATTAAAGGTTATGTCAGTATTATTTGATTTCGATCCATTTGATTTTTCTGCATAATGTTTCTGGTAATTTTGATATGTATTCGTTGAATCTTTTTCATCTGTGTATTGTTGGTCAGTGGGGCAAATGTTAGGAATTTGTACAAGTTTTCAGTTCAGGGTCAAATAATGAACAAGTAAAAAGAATGAAGCTATTTTCAATTTCTAATAGCACATAATTCATAGTCATAATTCTCTTTTGAAATCCAATTTTTTCATATGTTCTGGGAAGAGATTTCATTATTATATGGTATATGAGGTAGAATCATGGTTTGCTTTTTTAAATGTGAACTGCTGTATTTCTTCCCAAGAATTGTCATTTTGCTGTGTTCAATTTCTTGTAGGTCTTTAGGAAATAGTTTGACTGACTTCTTCGTTTAACTGAGCCTTGTTTCCAATAGCATAAAACTAGATTCGGTTTGAAATACTGCACTCCAGTAAATTTAAGTGAATTTGCTCTGAAGATAAATGAAAGTTAAGCTGGTACAAGTCCATTGGAATATTTTCTGCAAAATAACAATTTGGAATCCAGCTAGCTATTTAGTCACAGGTGAGCTCCCAGAAGACTGGAGATTAGCAAATGAATTTAATCATTGAATAGGTTTTTACATTTTCCTGTAGTCCACAAAACTATAATTATTCTGTGGCCTGGCATCTCCAAACGAGTAACCCATTTTTCTAATAGACTTGTGACTTACTAAAATTTTTGGCCTTAAATGGAGTGGGTGTGCATGGGTACTCAGAATTCTATTTGATACTGAAGGTTCCTGAATCTTGGAGATGGTGATTTACGTGCATGTCCCATTGGCAAGTTATTTCATCCAAAAGTAAATATTTTAACAATGCTAACTGGATAATTTGTTGATTGTAATAGTTTTGCATATTTCCAGCATTACATAATAAACCTGTATTGTGGTGATGCAACAGTGTCTAATTTAGTGACTGGATATGAGTTATTACTGATATGGTCATAGCTTTAATCATGATTCCAGCAACTAGTATGACCTCATCCATCTGAGTTGGTGTAGCAGGGGTAGTTACCTCATTTTCCTTGATTGATGGGGTCAACCTCTGGATACTTCAGAATGGTGACCCTCAGGTTCTATGCCTGTTCTGTCCAAGATCTTCTATTTTCTGACCAGCTTTACCTTGAGTGCTGATTGCTTCACTTGGATTAGCTTGTTCAAACTTCATTTCTTGGGATTTTTAAAAATCATTCATATGATGTGGACTTCACTGGTTAGGCCAGCATTCGTTGCCCAAATCCAATTGAAGAAGGCTGTGGTGAGTTGCCACCTTGAAGTGCGCAGTCCTTGGGGAGTCAAGGGATACCCACAGCGCTGTTATGATGGTAGTGTAAGGATTTTGCCCAATAACATTAACAAGATGACAATATAGTTCCAAGTCGGGTTGGTGTGTGACTTGCAGGAGAATTTGCAAGTGGTGTTCCCATACATTTGCTGCCTTAGTCCCTTCTGAGTGGGAGAGGTCATGGGTTTAGAAGGTGTTGTTAAAGGAGCCCTGCAGTATCTCAACAAGCATCGTGTAGATGATGCACACTGTTGCCACTGGGCATCTGTTGTTGAAAGAGTAAATGTTTGTAGTTTTGGGAACCATTGGAGAGTCTACCATTTCATTCGTGGGGGAGACGATGACCTAAGTGGTGTTATTGCCAGACTGTTAATCTAGGGACCGACGTAACATCTGGAGACTCGGTTTCAAATCCTGCCATGGCAGATGATAGGATTTGAATCCAATAAAAATCTAGAATTAAGAGCCTAATGATGAATACAAAACCATTGTAAATTGTCAGGAAAAGCCCACCTGATTCATTAATTGTCATCCTTATTGGTATGGCTTACATGCGACTCCAAACCCACAACAATGTAATTGACCCTTAACTGCCCTCTGGGTTATTTAGGGATGGGTAATAAATGCTTGCCTAACCAACAATGCCAACATCCTGTGAATGAATAAAAGAAAAATTGTTCCTGTAGGTGTGGACAGGCTTTGGGAAACAGGTGGTGAATTACTCTCTGCAGAAGTGCTAGCCTCTAATATGCTGTTGTATCTTGTGGCTACTGTACCATTATATCCAAGTGGCATAGATTTATCTGCCCATTCTGAAAAAGGGTTATTGGACCTGAAATGCTAACTTTGCTTTCTCTCCACAAATGTTGCCAGATCTGCTGAGTTTCTCCAGGAAATCCATCATCCACAATTCTAGCATTACTTTTGTTTTCTGGAATTCCATTTGATTACTCACAATAATTTTGAAGATTTGTTTACGGCATTTTTTGTACACTTAATAAATAATAATGCATTATAATCTAGTAATGCAGTGCTGCAGTGAACCAATAACTGTGCAAGGATCTGCAAACGGTGAGGAGAATGAACAAGTGGCCAGAAGATCTGCTTTTGCTGGTTCCAATTCAGAGAAATATTGACAACATTGTCAAGGAATCTTGTATGTTGTCTGTAAATGGCAATAAATGTTGGATTTTAATCTGTCACAAATACAGCCCATCCAACAAAGGTGCACTCCCCTTATTATTAAGTACCTGCCTGTATTATGTGTTTAAATTTATAATGGGGCTTGAGCCAATAATCATCTGACCTGAAATGAGAGGAGAACGCTCACCACTGGGTTAGAAGGGATCAATGTTGTATCATAGTTTCAGGATTAGACTATTTTTGATTATTACAGAATGGTAATTAAATATCAAAGCTTAGTTCCACTGGAATTGCCCATTTTCTAAGGGACATTGAGGTTTGTCAGAAATTTGATATTACTGTAAATGTAGTATTTTTAGAATTTATAATGTGTTTTTGTGTTGTAATACAAGGAGCTGCCAGAGGAAGTGATGGAGGCTGGTACAATTACAACATTCAAAAAGCAGCCGGATGGGTATATGAGAGGAAGGATCTAGAGGGATATGGGCCAAATGCTGGTAAATGGGACTAGATGTTTATATAGAATATCTAGTTGTCATGGAGGAGTTGGACCGAAGGGTCTATTTCCCTGCTGTACAGCTCTATGAATACTTGTAATAAATGGTTCATGCAGATAGATAACATTTTATGTAAAACAAAAAAAAGTGGCTTAGATCTTATGGAGTCAGGAACATGGTGACAGACAATCTACCCCTTGGTACTGAACTTAATCCATGCATGGGGATAGCAGATACTGTTATTTATGTCATTGGGTGTGCTTGCTACCCTTTTAAGAGAGTGGGTCAGGTGACCTAGAGCTGGAGCTTTGGGTCAGTCTAGGACTAGCTGTGTAACTGTACAGTTGTTGTGTAATAATTTTTTTCCCTGGTGTTGTGAAGTTGGGCAGAGTATTTGTGGACTGGCAGGCAGGACATTAGAATTTGGTGTTTGTAAAATATTGGTGTGTATAAAATGCTAGGGGGGAAAGCAGTGTGTGGTCCCTTTAAAAGATGATGCGCTTTTTCTATGTTTAGAGATTCAAAAAGGATGTCTGTGGGCAGCAGCTTGTGGGTTTGCAGGTGCACAGAGCTCCTGAATTGAAACATTTGTGTCAAAAGGCTGTACAGTCAGCAGACCAAGCAACAGTTTGGTTTTGTTATCAAGACAAGAAGTTTTGAATTTATCCAACTAACTTGAACTAGGCTCCCAGATACTAAAAAACAATTAAATTTAAATCTGATGGTTTTGACAACATAGGACCAATCCTACGGTAAGGAATATTGCTATGTCATCAAGGGTATAAAAGAAGGGACAGTTGGGCAAAGACAGGAGAGTGAACTGCCCTCTAAGAGTTAACAGCTCTCAGCTCTCTAAACAGAATCACTAGTTCTGTCTTCTCTAAGTTTTAGAAAAACACCATCGAAATCAAAGATACCTACAGCACAACTAGTTAATATTCCTGATGGAACATTCGACAGAGGAGGCACAGAACATTCCAGAAGACACGTAACCAGATTGTAATTTTGAGAGATTAAATTCTATTTTTATTAGTTTTTGTTTTAA
This sequence comes from Rhincodon typus, assembly GCF_021869965.1. Lineage (NCBI taxonomy): Eukaryota > Metazoa > Chordata > Chondrichthyes > Orectolobiformes > Rhincodontidae > Rhincodon > Rhincodon typus. The sequence goes on from NC_063344.1 coordinate 31,780,768, forward strand.
ATAAGTGGGACTTGTATTTATTGGAAAAACGTACCATTAGAATCTTGTTTCAGAGATAGTAGGAACTG
>NC_063344.1:31781235-31811809 GCF_021869965.1 Rhincodon typus
TCATTTTCTGAAGAAGGGTCCAGACCTGAAATGTCAGCTTTCCTGCTTATCTGATGCTGCTTGGCCTGCTGTGTTCATCCAGCTCTACACCTTGTTATCTCAGATTCTCCAGCATCTGCAGTTCCTACTATCACTGGAATATGGTGTCCAGTTCTGGTTACCGTACTCGGGATGTGATTTCACTGGAGAGGGTCTGGAAGAGATTCAGAAAATGTTCTGAAGGACGTAGACCGAAAAGATGGGTAAATAACCAGGGGGCACGGTTTTAAGTTTACAGGGGATGTGAGGAAAGTTTTTTTTTCACCCAGAGCATGGTGGGTGTTTTTAAACTTAGTGCCTAAAAGGCTGGTAGAACAGGAACATTCAAAACATGTAAGTATTTAGATAAGCACTTGAAACGCCATAGCATAAAGCTGAGGGCCAAATACTTGTGAATGGAATTAGAAATAGATACTATTTTCTAACTGACCTGCTCCGAAATCTCAAAGTGAAATAGGTAAGGGACAGAAAGATTGTGAGAGAAAGGGCAAAGCAAGAGGAAAAAAAAAAATCATCTTGTGTTTTGAACAATCTCTCAGAACAATTTAGCAACCAAAGGAGTGAAGCTCCACAATTAATTGTTTGGGATTCTAGGGGAGCAGCAGTTTGGCATTTTATGAAGCTTTCACCCCAATAAAAAGTGATATGTATTGATTGCCAGATACAATTTACTGTGACAAATTTAATGAGTAATTAATGTGCAAATCCAGCAAGTTGTTAAAAATAATGGCTAAGGGCAAGATTCCCTTTTGTGCGTCAATAACAGCATGCCTCACTAAGATGCTGTTGTTATTTGAGCAAGATCTGGTCCAATCAGTTTGAAATTGTGCTAAAGATAGAAATTTATTTTGGATCTAGTTACCCAAATTACCTTTTGTAATTAGGAATGAAATGTCATTTTTAATTGATAGATATGTCAGAAAACCTGTCATCACTAGGTTATGTCTTAACTGGGGTCACGTTCCTTCATTTAGTTGAAGTTCCATTGTTCATTGATTCATTACACAAGGTGGCATTTCATTCTGTGAACTTCTGACTATTGAGTCAGTAGTATTTTTTATTTTGTAGGAATCCTGGTGAGATTGTATTTGCTGTTATTCCTTGTTGCTGTTAGAAGGTTCTTTGGTTCTTCTATGATGGTGTTGAGTAGGAAATTTTGTCCCAGCGTTGTAAAGCCTTGTGTCTGAATCAAGATGATTTGTGATTTGGAGCAGAATTTGCTGATAATAATATTCTGATGTTGCTAATCTTTCTTTTGACGCTAGAGACTGTGTGACAATCTTTCAAGCAGCCTTGGTGAGTTGCTGTACTGTATTCCATCTAAGCACCTTGTACATCACAACCATTGTGTACCAGTAAGGAGGGAAGTCTATATTGAGCCCAGAAGTAGGGATGCAAATCAAACCTATTTTGGTGCTGATCTGCAGTTTTGCTGAACCTGTACCTATTAAAGGGGATGATGAGTATACCACATTTCTTTCCTGAACCGTTGTAGACAAGATGTTTTGAATGGACAAAAGATGAGTTACTCATTATATATCCCAGGCTCTGTCCTGCTTTGCTAGTCAGCTTTGTGATGACTAGATCACTTAAACATCTTGTTAGTGGTGCTCACCTTATGATATTGCAAGTGAAGAATTCTTATGATTTGGGCTTTTCTTTTTTGGGAAGTGATCATTGCACAATATTTTTGAAAACACAGCCTTCTAATTTTCAATAAGATATTTTCCCCATTTTAATTTATTGCTGTAAATTCAAGCCCAACTTGCAATCCAAGTACATCGTTCTATTTCAGCAGAAAGCTTTAAATCAACCCATTTGTTTCTGAAAGTTTTCCTTTTTTGAAAAGAAAAAGCAAAAGCTTACATTTACTTCGTGATTTTCGGTTTCAGGTCCCAAAGCACTTCACATTGAATTGTTTCTCCTTGTAGCTTAAATATTACATGAGCAAATGAAGCAGGCACCTTTTGGCCACTTTTTCAACCTAGCCTCTGAAAATAAATGTTATTCGAGCTGATTGGTTCTATAAAGTTTGAAAAACAATAACATTTTTATTTGTATTTGTATGGTCAAACAGGTTTCAAGGTTGTGCAAAAGGATTGAGAAATGTTGCTTTTGAGTTGTAGTCATTATATTGTTGAGAATCCTAGTTGCAGACATTAACACAGGAAGCGCTGTGCTGAATAATGTGTTGCGTAATAAATAAAATCTCAAATTGAAGTATAGAATGTATTTTGTTAAACAAGGAACTTTTTAAAATCATATTTTGCTTCAAGCTATAGTCCAGTTAGAAAACCAATTTACAGGACACATGCAGAATGAATGTGTACAGTAATTGTGAGTCATCTTTTAGATGGCCTGTTACGACAACCTTTTGTTCATAAGTATGCATGCCACGTGGCAGACTGGATACATGAAATTTTAGATGCACAAATAGGATAATGAAAATTGAATGGCACACTTCCACTTTCCTGGATGTGCCTTGTGTGCCTCATTAGTTTTATTAGTTGCACTTTAGAAATGCTGACCTGTAGCATTTTTCCGAATCAAGTTGGAAAATGCAATTATTTTAAGCTCTTTTGATGGCTTGTTAAGCCACTCAGGTTAAGATTGGTGTATTTACATTTCAAATACTTTACCTCCAAAAGGTTTTCTAAAGTAAAGTAACTGAGCTGCAGTTACCAATCAAAAAATGCCATTCCATGCACAGTATGCATTATAGCTAAGTGGTTTATGATACCAAGATTAGGTGCTTTGTAAACATCATTACTCATACATCATGTAATTTAGTGCTGCATGATTTTCTTCAGTCAAAATTTTAAGTTTGTTCCTAAATTAGATAATTAGTTCCCAAGTGGATTGTTCCTACAACAGTGACAGCTAATCCTTACAAACCAGGAGTTAGTGAGTTTGTGTTTTTTGTTTGGTCTATTGAGGGTTCTAATTGTAACTGAAGTGGTAGCTGGGAGCGATTTATGGTTGAGCTTAGATACCCCACATTTAGCAAAGGGTAAAATTACTGATGGTTCCTATTTCTAATTATGACCCAATGACTAAGTCCCCACCCCACCACCAACCCTCTTGCAGAGGAGTTTGAGTGAGGGCAAACTGGGATTTGTACATTCTTCAGCGGATTACATGCAAACAGTGGCCACATGGGCAACATATGAAGGTTAATTGGTGTCTGTGGAATTGTATTTCTTAGATAAGAATACTAGAAGAAGCAATTTGTCAAAGCAATGCAGTGGGATGTCAGTTCAAAATATCTCTTTTATGTGTTTATATCAGGCTGTGCAACAAGTCTCCACACATTGTTTCCCTGTGTACAAAATTCTGTATAAATTAACATCTGCCTGTGGAACTGTTTAGAAGCTGTCTGAATTTAACTGTGTATACCAGGAATGCTCCTGCCTATTTGTTTATAACTTTGCATTCCACTAGGCAAGTTTGTTTGTTTTTTTTGATATCTAAGATTGACTATCTAGGTATGATTTTCTTTTTTTTTGTTATCTATAGATTGCTTCTTCAAAAGGATTATGATTTCCTCAAAGACATTAATGTCTGGCATCCCTTTGTCATAATTGGAGTCTACTCTTCAACTTTATCAGCTGCGATGAGCAATCTGATTGGAGCTTCTAGAATTCTCTATGCACTTGCAAAGGATGATATATTTGGCAAGTTATTTTCTTTCCTCTTTTTAATCAAACGTTTACTGAAGTAAAATTTGGAGCAAATAGATTATATTGCATTGCATGGAATTGTATTGCGGGACTTTGTCTCTTTGTAAATAACTTGTTGAAGCTCTGTTAAAAAGCAATTTTTTTGTTTGAAAAAACATACATTTTCAAAGGCTGGACATTTCTTCATCATTTTCATAGATTCCCTACAGTGTGGAAACAGGCCCTTCGGCCCAACAAGTCCACACTGACCCCCAGAGCATCCCACCTAGACCCACCCCCCTATAACTTACACATCCCTGAACACTCTGGGCAATTTAGCATGGTCAATCCACCTAGCCTGCACATCTTTGGACTCTGGGAGGAAACCGGAGCACCCGGAGGAAACCCATGCAGACACTGGGAGAATGTGCAAACTCCACACAGACAGTGACGCAAGGTTGGAATCGAACCCAGGTTCCTGGTGCTGTGAGGCAGCAATGCTAACCACTGAACCATCGTGCCGCCCTATTGAATTTTCTTTTAAGTGTCCATGTGAAAAATGACAGGAGGGTATCAATATGCTCGCAGAATTGTCAGAGGTAGGAAATGTTGTTTGTTGTAGAAAAAAAAGTGTAGTGCATTTTGAAATTAAGAATGAGGGAAGCATCGTGCATTAAATATTTCAGATTTTTTTTACCAGCAAACATGAATAAGTATTTATTTATTTATGTAAGTATTTATTTATAAAGATGGTATGAAGGACAAAGGATTACACTAATGGAAAGACACATCAGAAATATGGGCATTTTCGAAAAACAAATGTTAAGAGTTCAAAAGGCAAATTGATGATCTTCAGGAATAGTTGAATGGAGATTAATTATTTCCTCTCGTCAACAAGATTGTAGCAAATGACAAATTTAAGATAGTCACAGAATTAAAAAGCAAGTTTAAAAAGACATCCTCAGTGATCTGCGTTGGAATTCTATGCCACAAGCCATTGTTAAAGCAGCACCCATAAATGATTTTAAGAGGAAATTAGATTGTTGTATGATAAAGGGAAATAATAAGAATATGCAGATTAAGCAGGAAAGTTGCATTTGACTAGCTGACCCATCTGGAGAAGTAGAACAGCACAGAGCAGACTCTAATGTTATTTAGTATTTAAAATGGAAGCAGATAAAATTAAACCTGTTAGAACTTCCAAAAAATGAAAGATTTGAGCTACAAACCAGTATGAAAAGATTTGATGGCACAAAACTTGAGCAAGAATCCGTTCAAGAAATTGAGGTGCGAAGAGGCAGAGAGAAAGGGATGACCTTTAACACTTTAAAGTGGATAGATTAGAGAAATGTTCAACACATTTTAAAAGGACATGCGTGGCAGGCAGTCAATCCACTCTTGGGAGCGAATAATTATCTCACCAGATGGATAACATTGGACTTGACCTGCTTTATTCCCCAGTCTTGTTTTCCAAATCTGGAACTCCAGAAGAAAGGTAGGGAGGTGGAAAGTCTATTGACACTACTGTTCATAGGTCAAGAGCAGCAGGCATATTTTCCTGCTGGACCATGTCCCCCACCCTGGATTTGGTGTTGGGGATCAACACACAGACTTGTTTCCAGTAACAGTTATGGCTTCCTAACTTGCCCCTTGGCATGTTCTGGAGTCCTCCACACCTGAATTGTGGGCAGGAAACCCTGCCAAAGAGAGAGTCTCTCACTGGAGTTGATATGAAAGGGAACCATCCTTCCTTTGTGAAATTCTGCACCCAGCATTTACTCAGTTATCCTACTGAGGCTCACATGAAAGAATTTGCAATATTAAAAGGGTAAAATATTTTTCTTTCCTTAAATTGCACCCCCCACCCTTCCCACCACCTTTCTCTGAAGGTGATTTTATTTACTACAAAATGATTTTGCCAGGCATCCGCCTGTCATTCCTGTAGGAACACGAATGGTGAGATAATTGATCAGTTGGTGAGAGGGCAAACATACCCAAGTCTTGACCCAATATTCCCAATTTGTGCCCTTGAGTCTGAGTATAATGCTTGCTGCAATCCTTTTCTTAAAAGGGGAACCATACAAACGTGGAATAGTGTGTGCAGCAGCGTGAAGATGTTTAATGCTAATCAGTCTGCAATTGCAGAGCTATGGCAGATGGAATTTAAGCTTGATAAGAGTGAGGTGATGTGTTTTGGGAGGTCTAATAAGGTAAAGATTTACACAATGAACATTAGGGCTCTAGGGAGTACTGAGAAATGAAGGGACCTTGGTGTACAAGTCCATAGATGCCTAAAGATTTCAACATGGATAGACAGGATGGTGAAGAAGCATACGGGATGCTCGCCTTCATTAGTAGGGCATAGAATGTATGAGCAGGGAAGTTTTGTTACAACTTTAGAGTATTGATTATGCCACAGATAAAATACTCTGTGTATTTCGGTTTGCCAAAGAGTGAAAGGACGTGATTGCACTGGAGAGGTTGCAGAGGAGATTCGTCAGGATGGGATGGAAAGCCTTGGTTATGAGGAGAGACTGGATATGCTGGGTTTATTTTCCCTGGAACTGAGGGGAGTGGTGTTCTGATTGAGGCATGCAAAATCAAGAAATGGATTGTGAGAATCTTTTACCCATTGCAAAAGTGTCTAAGACCAGACAGCATAAGTTTAAGGTGAGGAATAGGTAGTTTAGAAGGGATCTGAGGAAATATTTCTTCACCCAGAGGGTGGTAGAAATATGGAAAATGCTGTCTGAGAGGGTGGTGGAGGTAGATACTCTCAACAGTTTAAGAAATATCTGGACAAGGACTTAAGTGCCAGGGCATAGTTGATTATGGACCAAGTGCAGGTGAACGGGATTGATATAGTTTCCACAGAAGGGTCACTGGTTTTATCTCCTGATGGATTAAGAATTATCTTGTTAGTGTGATGTAAGAATATGCAAAAGACAAGGCAGGCATGTTTCCATGAAATCTGTGGAATTTGTTTATTGGATACCATGAACATTGTTATAGTTTGAAGTTTGTTGGTCAGCGTAGCCATGGTGAACTGAAGGGCCTATTTCTTCGCTGTATGACTCTAATTTTCTCCAATTCTTATCAGTTAGCTTCCTGGAGGGTGCAGTTATTAGGAAGACAGGATTTTTTAAAGTTGTCTGATAGATAAATCCTACAGATTTTATGTGAATATGCGTGCCTTGTCTTTTGCATATTCTTACTTGAATCTGACGAGATAATCCTTAACCCGTCAGGAGATAATAAAAGCAAAATTCTGCAGATGCTAGAGATCTGAAATAAAAATAAAGTACTGGAAAAACTCAACAGGTCTGGCAAGATACGTGAAGAGGGGAAAACTACTTAACATTTTGAATTGCTCAGACCTTGAGGATAGTAGTTGGAACATCATGTTGAGGTTGCACAGGATGTTAGTGTGTCCAGTTCTGGTCGCCCTGTTATAGGAAGGATATTATTAAGCTTGGGAGGGTTCAGAAAAGATTTACCAGGGTGTGGCTGGGAATGGAAGGTTTGAATTATAATGAGTCTGAATAGCCTGGGACTTTCTTCACTGCAGTTTAGGAAATTGAGCGGTGACCTTAAAAACATTCATAAAAGCGTGAGGGGTATAGATGAAGTGAATGGCCTTTTCCCTCAGGCAGGGATTTCAAGACCATGGGGCATATTTTTAAGGTGTGAGGAAAAAGATTTTTAAAAAAGACACAAGGGGCTAATTTTTACACAGGGTGGTTCATGTGCGGAATGAACCTCCAGAGGAAGCAGTGAATGCGGGTACAGTTACAACATTTAAAAGACATTTAGATAAGTACATGAATAAGAAATGTTTTGTGGGATACGGGCCAAGTGGAGGCAAGCGGGACTAGTTTAGTTTGGGATTATGGTCGGCATGAACTGTTAAGACTGAAGGGTCTGTTTCCATGCTGTATGACTCCATGACTCTAATTCAATTGACTCAAAACATTGATTCCGTTTTTCTCTCCACAGATAATACCAGACCTCCTGAATTCATCCAGTGTTTTGTTTTTATATAGGGAGGTATCTGTAAGGTCCTGGGGCAGCACGGATTAGCACTGTTGCTTCACAGTGCCAGGGACCTAAGTTCAATTCCAGCCTTGGATGACTGTCTGCCTGTGTGAAGTTTGCACATTCTCCCCACGTCAGTGTTGATCCCTGCTGGGTGCTCTGGTTTCCTGCCACAGTCCAAAAATGTGCAGATTAGGTGGATTGGCCATGCTAAATTGCCCTGTGACATCCATGAGTTCACTGAGACAGGATAGGGAGGCTGGATCTGGATGGGATGCTCTTTGGAAGGTCAGTGCAGGCTTGATGGGCTAAATGGCCTCTTTTCCACACTGTAGGGATTGTATGACACTTACAACAGAAAGGTTAAATTTTTCATGTCATTTCTAATCCACTTTCCAATTAATTTTCAGCTTTTTTGGTTGCTTGTATGCGCAGCTAAATGTTAATCCTATTTGGAATCTCTGAATGCATCTTAATCCTGGAACTACTGTGCGCTCTATTTGAAACATGCCTTCGTTCGTGCAGATTCTAATGCCCCACCCAGCCAACGTCAGTGTGCCAAAACAAAACATTTCACAAAATAGTGAACAAATAATTGGACAAACCCAGCTTTGCCATGTGATTTTTGTAACCTCCCCTCGCCATTGTCTGCCTACATAATTATTTGTGATCCCGGAGATTTTCACAGCTTTCTCTTTCTTGGAATTACTTTCAACTCTGTTTGAACAGTTCAAGTTATTTGTTTCAGTCAGACTACGGCTGTAGTTACTTTGGACACTGTCTCTGTAAGTTGGCAACGTTAGAAAAATAACAGCTGCATCTTCATTATCCTGTTCCCAGTAAAATTGTTCACTGGTCATTAAATTTTTTTTCAACAAGAAATGCATTTTTACAGATTGAAAAGCATTTATAAATTGCCTGTGACTTTTCCTAGTATTTGAAATGAATATGGTCAGCTCTAAATTGTGTCTAAATCACACAGGAGGGCGAGGCAATAATAACTGTTCAATCATCTCCATTATTATATGCAAAATATATACTAAGAATGGTGGTAAAGTGGATCAAGCATAAAACCTTTTACAGGACACAGGTATTATTAAAGTTTAAATCATTTAGAGAGGTGCAAAGGATGAAAATTCTGAGAGAAACGTCAACAAGGAACGTGGATTTTTTGGCTTGCATTAAATAAAGGTTTCATTTTGGACATTACATGCAATGACATTATTACTTTCTTCAGCATCTGGAGGAGATTCTGAACCAGCTGTGATTACTTTTGGTTCTAATTCCAGTCACAACAATGATTATTTGCACTGTAACCTTATTTCTGAATACTGTTCATTAGCTTTTAGCTTCACATTGACTGTTTCCTCTTGCAGTTAGTGGTTTAATTACTGATAATAAATAACCATGAAGCTTTCAAAAATGCTTTTAACATTTACAGTAAAGTTTCTAAATTGGAGGGCAAAAAAATATTGTGAAAATGACTTTGCCAAATTAATCCTGTAAAAGCTATTTCTGGAACTTTTTTTGTGAAATTTGATGCACTTTATTTTAACCCATTTTTAACCCGGTGTATTTTCAAAAATCTGCATTTATTGAACTGAATGGAATCCTGAAAAGTAATGGCCTTTCAGTATATATCTCTGGATGAACAGAAACCATCTTCAATCTAGATTATGGCTGTTTATAAATGTGTCTAAGAGAAATATCTGTATTCATCACAGTATAATCTGAACCCCTCTCCTGAACTAAGCCTCAATTTGTTATAGTTGTTTGTCTGCATATATTGATATATTTTGCTGCAACTCCTATTGTAGTAGAGGCTTTAACTCACTTTATTTAACAAAACTGAAAATAAAATGTTGGAAGAATGTATTCTTAGACTAACAATCCTTGATGTGATTAGAGCATCCTTGTCTCTATTAATATTTTGATATTGTGTATTTAATACTAGCATTCACAAAGCAAACTGCAGTTATGGAATCGGTTCTATTTACTCATCTTGAGGATGTGATCAGCCATTTAGTGGGATCATGAACTGTGATGTACTCATCTATCACATGTTTTGTCATTTATTCTTTAAAATTCTTTGCTTAAACACTGACCTACAAAGATATTTAAGTGAATGAAGTATTGGTAGTCCTAATTTGATTACTCTACTGACTAGATTTTTAAAATTTTCAATAATTTAGGAAAGCTTCTCATGCCTGCAAAGAAAACTTCACGTGGTGGAAATCCTTGGGCTGCTGTGTTGATTTCATGGCTGTTAGTACAGGTACGTTTATTTGTTGGTTTCTGAGTCATTTAAATTGATTTTTTAAAAAATTGACAGATTTTGGAACAGTTCTGTTATTCTTCATCAGAATATGAGATAATTCAAAATGCTGTGTAGCTATATGTTGTTTTACCATATAATCAGAAATAAATTCATATTTTGCTGATCATAGACAGTTTTGGATAAAAAATACCAGTGTAATTTTGATCAAGTCGTTTTACCTCCAGGGCCACCTAAAACATTGGATCAAGCAACTTTACTAAATCTAGTGGAAAGAAACTAAAACTTTTCAGACCAGTGCTACCTCATTCGTAAAACATTATTTTTGTGGCCATTTGTAGCATTTTGAGCAACACAGATGAACTAGTCTGAAAACTTGGTATTATGGAACACCAACTTGTACACTCAAAGTGCCAAAGTTTTTAAAAGCATTTAAACACGTAGAAAATATTAGCAGGAGTAAACCATTTGTCCTTTTGAGCCTGTGCTGTCTTTCAATATGGTGGTGACTGATCATTGAGCTCAGTACTCCATTCCCCCTTTTCCCCTGTACTTTTGACCCCTCTATACCTAAGAACTACATCTGTCTCCCTCTTGAAATCATTCAATGTTTTGGCCTCAACTGTATTCTGTGGCAGAGAATTCCACAGCTTACCACTCTGTGTGAAGACACTTCTCCTCATCTCAGTCCTAAATGGCCTGAGCTGAATTTTTAGACTGTGACCCCTGGTTCTGGACTCCCCCAGTCATCAGGAACATCCTTCCTATGTTTACCCTGTCTATCCCTGTTAGAATTTTAAAGGTTTCTGAGACTCCTCACCCCCCACCTTCAATTCTTCAATATGGCAGCTGATACACCTTCAAACCTCAACCCACACCAACATCCCAATCCTACCACCCAGTGGGCAAGCACAAGTCCTCTATCCTGCAATCTGATGTTTTTCAATCAAGACATCAGCAGTGTAGGAGACAAATGTACATTGAATAGCCTCATGGAGGGCCATCGCTTAATTCTTTCTACTTAGTTAGGATCAAATCATGAAGATCTAAACAAATCAACTCTATCTTTATGTATGACAGAACTGTTATGGTGCTTAGGAGACCATTGAACACATTATGTAAGTGCAGTTTGTGTAATGCCATGAGTCAAAAATAGTCAAAGTGGATATTTTCTAATCCCCCTGTTCAGAGGTGTGATGTTACACCTCTGGAGCAAGTGAGACTGGAACCCGTGCCTCCTAGCCCAGAGGTAGGGATGCTACCACTGCACGACAAACCCACTAAAAATAGAAATTGTATGCTTTCTCCGTTCAAAGATGCTCGTCTTTTCCTTATAAATAACTAGAAAAGTAATTGAAATAAATAGTTAAAATCAATTTTGTGAGCAAGTAAAGATTATAGTACTTCAATATTGATGGAAGTTTAATATTGCCAAAAATCAATAGAATGCATGGTGAAGTTAGATAGCAGAGAGTTTATGAAGTAATTAGCTCTACGAGAGTTGTGTTGGGTCAAGGATCTAAATGACATTGCTCCTTTAGTGATCTGTGGTGAAAGACAAATCCCATGTATTGAATGATTAAAATACATTCGTTGGTCATTTTAGTTCTGATGGCAACAATAATTATCAAAGCGAGCAAGTTAACATTAATAACATTGCAGGTCATTACTGAAACAAATTTTACATTTTATTGAAGGTTAATTGTGTTGGCAGGATGAAGGCACAGATTGCAAACCAGCATACACGATACTAAAAACAGTAACATTAGATTTAATGCACTTTATTTATCAAGAACCTTAAGAGCATTCAGTATAGATTCTCTAAAACAATATTAAGAAGTGTAAACAATAATTATGATGTAGGAATTGAGATACTGTGAATCTTTCCACTAGAGCAAAAAAAATAACCAGCTATTAAAGTTTTTTAATAGGGAAAAATAGTTTATCTGGAATTTGGTTATGTGGAATCATCAATTTAAAATTATCGCTAAGCATAAGATTGAGAGAAATCTACTTGGAGTATTATGGAGCATGGAATTCATTGTCAGAATGGCTGGAGCAGCAATCATTGCTGTTTTACAGGAAATATGAACCAACAGAGCCAGTGAGAGAGAACAGTTCAGTGGGATTAATTTTGAATTTCTATAGCAAAGAGCCAGCACGGACATAATGACTTGATTGCTGTCTTCCTGTGATATAAAATTCTTGTGGTTTAATCACGCTGCATGTTAAAGGCTGAATGTAACTATGGATGTTCAAAACCAAAAGTCAATAGATTTTTAGGCAGTAAGCGGATGGAGAAATAAGGGATGATGAGGAATGTGTAGGTGAGTTAGATAATCAACCATCATCTTACTGATTTGCCAGAGCAAATCTCAAAGGGCTGAATAGCCTACCATTGCTCCTTTTTATATTTTTAAACAAGTTAAGCATGGTAGTTTAGTAATTGTTCTTCTACTCAAATCACAATACTGAAGATAAAATTTGGCTGCATTCAGTAATCCTGTTCTTGGCCTAAATGAATGCACATGTTGGAAGGGCTAATATTTGAGAACTATACATGATTGCAACTAGATCTCCTTGAAAATAAGACCCCAAGTCTACTTCTCAATTTCTCTCTGTTATCCATGTATTAATTCTCAAACCAGAGGATACTGTAATGGAATTTAATGATTCACCTCCATATTCTCAGACTAACGCATGCACGTTATTTTTTGCGGTTTGCCGTTATACTTATGGAGCACTATGTCATTTGTGGTCCTTCAGAATCTAGATGTAAATGTATTACAGCAAAATAAATGTCAAAGGTTTTAAAATCAGAGGGTACAATAATTTTGCCGTGTATTTCAGTCTACATTGTGCACTTGGAAGATTGAAATGAACTGAAATATTCTCTTGCTTAAATGGTAGAACAAAAAGCACTAGAAGGAATTGCTCTTCACAGTAGTGAATTGGCAATCATTTTCAGAACCTAATAAGTTGTTCTAAGCCACCTGAGATTTGAAAGCCTCATGTCACTCATTTGTTCCTGTGTCTGCAAGGAAATGCATTGAATGATAAATGTGGAAGCTGACATGCAGAAAAAATTGTGGTCTAGCCAAGTAAAGATAACCATTCCAAATGTTACCGTGGGGGTCTGGTGTAATTTCATTATGTTGGACTAATGATTAATGTGTCTGGTAATATTAATTTGTCTCTCTTTTGACATCTCCTTGCTGTCCTCCTGGTTTAACTATATCATGACTGGACAATTGTTTTCTTTCTTGAAAATACTTAGTGGCTCAGGCTGCAATGGTTATTTGTAGACATTATAAGGATGTGATTGGAGCTTTCTTGGCTAGCTGCCCATTATTGCAGTCAAATAGATAATTATTTATTTTAGCATCCTGGTCACCCGCAGACCATAAGTTCATATGGAACTTAATTCAGACACTTTTTTGTTTTCGCTTGTTTCTTGAAAGCTTGAAAAGATCATGAATGCTCAAGGGGTCAATATGACCTTTAGCAAAATTGTCTTTCTCGATGTTGTGCACATTTCAGGTTAAAATTCATTAATTTGATTTTGCTGCCATTTGTGATCATTTGCATTTGTCAGTATAGTAAAAGCAAAAATTGCAGAATTAAAATCCAAGTGCTGGAGAAACTCCACGTTTGTGGAAAGGGAAACAATTGATGTTTCAAGTCTTACATAACCCTTCTTTGGAACTGAAGGGAGATGGAAATGTGATGTTTTGTGGGGGGATTAAATCCCAAAGGTGCCATGGAACAAAAGGCAAAGGGAGTGGTAAAGAAACAAAGCATTGATCTACAGTAAGTTTGAATAGTAGAATAAAGGTCAGCTCTGTCTAGAAAATAAAGGCATGAGAAAAACCACTACCACCTAGAAGGGTGGGAGCAGTGGAGTCTTTAAGTTTCCTTCCATGCCATTTACCATCCTGGCTTGAAAATTTAATACCCTTCTGGATCCATCCATATCCTCTTCATCCTCTGGTACCTCTACATGGTCTTAGTGTATTGTGCACTTGTGAAGGATCTCAGTTCCTCTGCTTTGACATCAGTAATTAGTGAAAAATCCAAATGACATCATCCCCTTGAGGCTTGTTGCCCTTCCTTATGCATTTTTCTAGTAATGGGTAAAAATGTTGAAGGTAAATCCACACATCATAAAACACATTTGCAGGAAAAGGATTGGTCATGTAATTTCACTTAAAGTTACTTCTCAGAATCGAGATGATAGGAGGGAAGTTGGATGGGTTGGAAAACTTTAAAACTGTAGCTAGAACAATTCAAATAAATTGCAGTATTTGGAACGAAGGCTTCTGGAGGTGTAAGAACATGTTAATATTCTCAGTTCCCACATTCAAGTTTTAGTCTTCCTTCAAGTAAAAGTCCAGTAAAGATTTGAATTATGTTTTGCTAGGATTTATTTTTAAACTCAAACTTGTACCACTTTCCCAGTTTTAGAAAATTTTAAATCTTCACTTACTGAGGCAAAAACTAGAATTGTCTAGATTAGAATCTCTTTTTATTGCAAGTGTGCAACCATAACTGGACGTACAAGAAAATCGACACAAGATTAAGCTCACATTTGTCTATGTTTCTGCGAGGCGAGAATGCTATTCTATCCGATTCTTCACTGAGTCACAGTTTTAATAAATCAGAGCCCCTACAGATTAATAATTCAGTGTGGTTACATCTAAAATTGCTTTGTGATACAAGCTTTTAAGCTCGAGGTGATAAGTGTATCTTTCCTTAGTAATTTGTACTGTAAATGTCAGATGCATTCCTGCAGGTGGAGAGTTAGATACTTTCCCAAGCAATGTGTGTGCTTAATGGCTGCCAATTTTTTTTGCACAAAAATCCACTTGCAGCAGAGGTTATGACCAAAAGACTACAAAAGCTGGCAGTACACTAAGCACAATTGAATTGATCCTAACATCCTCCTTTCATTGTTTTTTAAAAAAAAGGCATGCACTGCCAAGTGTAATTACAAGTTCCTCATATACATGGTTAAATGCAGATTATCTTTCATCAACAAAAGCATGTTAATTGCAGTCAGTTCTGCTTTCATGAATCTCTGCACATGCACTACACGTATAGACTTTAAATCATGCTGGTCTCCATATAGTACTTGTATGTTATTATTGGGTTTGCCCTCTGTAGGTTGCAGGTTATTGTTTCTTCTCCAGGGATTGTGCTCCAGTGGAGAATGATGTTCCATGGTCACTGTTTTAATTGATTAATTTATTGCTGGAGATCAGTGAACCTTTGGAACTAATGGTCATCTGATGAGATCACTTCTTCCTAATTTGCTGTCTACACTGAAGACACAGCTTTCTAGTTGTATGGAGATATCTGCAGTTGCAACAACTTATCTGATTATTCATTTTACTGCTCATGATCCCGGTGATCACTACTCCTCTGATCTCAAGTTGCCATGTAGGCTAAATTTAGAAAGTGTTGTTTACTTACACTCTGCCGGAACTGAGCATTAGACAGCCAATGACTTGGCAATTTTATCAAAGTGAAATTTGGCTTTCTGCCTTTTTGCCATAGGTTTGTCACTCATGCCTACTACGAGCCCTGCATTTAGTAGTCCAATGCTATTGGAAGAGTAGTTTGACTCTATTTTTGGACTGGATTATTTTCCATGCCTTCATTAGGTGTATGTCACCACTCAAGAATTGCCTATTCAAGGCTGAGAGATTTGGTTGAATTTTTTTTTTTTTTTTTTTTAAAATGATCCTTTTGATTTTTGCTGCCACCTTGGCCTTTCTATTTGATTGGGGCAAGTATGGAGGGTATGGTATTGAATTTCTCCATCACACTACATCAAATACGCTACAGCCCCAGTAAAAGAACTGAGAAAACAGTCCTGTCATCTTTGTTTCAAGATCTGTTGAATTTTTTTTTTTTTTGCTGATTGTTCCATTTCCAAATCGTTCCATTGGTTTGCAAGAGGCACAGAGTGGCTGTTTCACTTCAGAAAAGTCTCAGACTTATCCAATCAAAGTCACAATTTGCAGCATCAACTGTTGGAAAGATAAGCTGGTTTTCTTCTGTTTTAAAGTGGCTTACTGCAGAGAAGTAAGAGTTTGTTTTTTTTGGTTGCCGCAAACCTGGTTTCTTTTGTGGTCTGAAGTAGCTTCTCTCTATCTTGTTCAAGCACAAGCTGCTCCAATTGAACTCACAGTTGTTGGCTAGTAGATGAGTTTTGTCATGGGTTTGTGGACTGGGGACCAGGCATCAATCAGCTTGATTTGTGAACAACCACTTGGCTCAAGTTCATCTGCACATTGCAGGAACTTGCAGCTTACACAAACAGGGTTTTCAGTAGATATTAAATTCCTTACTTCCAAAGCTTGCAGCCATTCTTATAAAGCCCCTAGGTTTTAAAACAGTTCTTTTTCAGTCTATAGTTTAAGAACATAAAAATAAAAGGACTCTGATCCTTGCACATCGTAGACGACTTTATCATTTCAAGATGTGTTAAAGTTTTTCTGTTTGGTGTGGGGTAGTGAGATTTCATCAAAGCTTTAAGATCATTCAGATTAAAGTATTCTCTTTTTTTTTTCCAGGATTTTTCATGGCAACTAATCAAGTTTTTGTATGAGTTTTAACTTTCCTGGTTACGCCCTCCTCCTTCTACTCGTCTGTCATATCTTTTAGATAGTACTTGAGGCAGCTGGCTCTCTCCTTAGCAGATGGATGCTCTGTTGATCTCTCACTTTCATCTGTTTCAAGATGATAGTCACCAGGAAGACATTCAAGACACGTAAAAGCATTGTAATGTTATAGAATCTGTACGACAGTCAATGATTTATTAGCTGCAGTTTGCATACCACTCTTTTTCTGAACATATTTAGGGTTACTAGAGGACTCCTGGTCAGTTATCTCCACCTTCCTCAAAAAAAAACTGACCCTCATCTTACTGCCAATGCAAACTATTGCCCCATCTCCAACTTTCTTTCCTCCTTCTAAGTTCACCACGTGTTGCCTCCTAAATCAATGTTGTTGTTCTGAAGAGTTACATGAACACCACAGCACTGATTATAAACATGATTCAAAGAAACAGCCTATATAATTGAAAGTGGCACACTACCCCCACTTCTCTTTCCTAATCTGTCTGCAATGTTTGACATGATCAACCTCACCATCTTCATTCAGTGCTCCCCTCTGATGCCCAGTTTATCCTAGTGACGATATATGCCTTTGTGGCTTTGCTTCTCACAATGTAAAGAAATATGTTGACCAGAATTGCAGAATTCTTTTTATTCATTCATGGAATGAGGGCATCACTAACCGGGCAGGTTAGAGTCAACCACACTGCTGTGGTTCTAGGGTCGCACGTAGGCCTGATCAGGTAAGGATGGCAGCTTCCTTCCCTAAAGGACATTAGTGAACCAGATGGGTTTTTCTAACAATCAACAATGGGCTCATGGTCATCATTAGATTCTTAATTCCCAATATTTTTATTGAATTCAAATTCCATCATCTGCGTGGCGAGATTCAAACCTGGATCCCCAGAGCATTATCTGGGTCTCTGGATTAACAGTCCAGCGACAATATCATGAAGCCATTGTGTCCCCCAATGGTGCAAAAAGAGGCAGTTCATCCATTGTGTCTGTACTAGCTCTCAGCGTCGAGTTAGTGCTATTCTTCCATTTCCCTGTAACCCTGAATAACATTTCTATTTTAATAGTTATTAATGCTCTTTTGAATACTTTATCCCCATTCTCTTGCTTTCTCCCGATAATCCTTGATCCCCCTTACCAATCAAGAACCCTCCCAGAAGAATGTCCTGTAGCTCTTGTGACATCTTTGACCCTAGCATCACAGAAGTAACATACCTTCCTGCTGTCATATTTGGGCATTTCTATGGTCAGATACGTGCACCTAACTAATGATCACCTACCATAACTGTGCTCTATTCATCTTCCCAACCTCCTGTAGAATTCGACTACAGGAAGCACCAAAGCTTGGCTGTAGTTGCACTCCTCAAGGAACTATCACCTTCCAATGTCTTCAGAACAGAAAACTGATTAGTGAGTGGGAACTCCTGTACTATCTGCCTGGCTCCCTGACTGTCTGAAGGTTACCCCTTTTTGTTATCTGTCTGCTTGCCCCTTACCCTGAGATGTGACCAGCTTTCTCTATGTGAGATCCATATAGTTCTCTGCATCACAGTGACCCTGGCTGTAGCTTGAGCTCTGAAACCCCTAGCTCAAGCTTGTGCAAGCAGTGACACTTGCTGCACACGTGCTGTTCTAGATCGCAGGAAGTGTCTATTACTCCCCCACATGCCAGAGGATGGGCATTTTACTTAATCAGTCTGGTCTGCTGTACCTTAATCTATCTTCTGTTATATTTATCATAAACTTGTATTAGGTTGACTTAAAAGCTTACATTTTCCAAAATTACCTGACTTTGAAATATAGCAGCCACTCGCACATCTTCCTCACTTTCCTGAGCTCACCATGCTGCAAGTTTAACTTCTTGCAATTAATCTCCTCATTTGAGGCACCTTTATCTCCTTATGCAGTTAAACTTCCCAAATACTCACTGTCTTGTAGCACTCCACCATTCCTTCCTGATCTTGTGGTTTAAATATCCCTTTCTTTGATTAGAGGGGCTTGGATTTATTAGCTAGCTTAGCTATCTGCAACAGTGATTAGCATCAATTGAATAAAGGCTGATTGGTAGATAACTGCCAGTACCAGTCTGGCCCATGTTTATTGAGGCAATTTAACTTGCATTAGGATTGATTCATTCTGGATTCTAATCCAAAGTCTGACTCTTAATCTAAAATTAAACTTGAGAAACATGGTACAGTTACATCTCTGTTGAGTCAAATTCTCCAAACAGTCACTCTGTCTTGTTTCACTCCAGAGTCGACTGACCGTTAGAATTGATTCATAATGCACAGAGAAAGCCCATCAAGTCTGCACCGACATAACTACCACTAAAGGTGCACTAATCCCAATTTCCTGCTCGTGTCCAATATCCTTGAATGTTATGACATTTGAAGTGCTCATCCAAATATTTTTTTCAAAGTTGTAAGGTTTCTGGCCTCCACTACCTTCCCATGCAGTACATTCCAGATTCCCACCACATCCTGAGTGAAAAAAATTTTTCCCAGATCCCTCTCTGAATCTCCTGCCCCTTGCCCTAAAACTATGCCAACTCATGAATGACCCCTCAACACAGGGGAACAGCTGCTCTCTATTCCCTAGAAGCCAAGTTATCTGGGGACGTGGGTTCATATCCCACCATAGCGGCTGGTTGAATTTGAATTCAATGATTATAACTCTGGAGATGACTACAAAATAATTGTCTTTTTTAATACAAAATTCCATCTGGCTCACTAGCGACGTTTAGGAAAGGAAAATCTACCATTGTCACCTGGCCAAATGTGACTTCAGATCCACAGCAATGTGGTTGACCCCTTAGATACAGCTCATTGGCCTGCAATTAATTGCTATGAAGTCTGATAAAAAGAATGAAACTGAGCAGACCACCTCATACTGGCCAAGGCACCAGAAACACAGCAGCACATAGTGCTGTTTTGAATCCTATTTACTAACATCAGAGGCCTTATGCTAAAATTCAGAGAGTTGTTCCACAAACTAGTCAAGCAGCAGTCTGACATAGTTATACTAAAGGATTTGTGCATAACAGACAATGACCCCGACAACATGATCACCATCCCAGGATGCATCCAGCCACACCACAGTGGTGCACAGTGGTAGAGAGTCAAGTGGGATTTTCCCTGAAAGCTGCCAACATTAAATTTGGATTCAAAGAAGCCTCGTGACATCAGGTCAAACACGGGCAAGGAAACCCCCTGATTACTGGCTATCACTCTGACCTGAGCTGATTAGGCAGTCCTCCTCCATCTGGAATAGCACTTTCTTACTCTGGATGGAAGACTTCAACGTTCAAATGCACCTCTACTGCCCGAGCGGGTCGAATCCTAAAGGATGTGGCTGTTAGACTGGTGAGGGAACCAACAAGGGAAACATACGTGACCTTGTCTTACCTAATCTAGCAGCAGTAGATGCATCCAGAGTCACAGTTGTGCTTTGGGGATCAAGATTTAAATCCCATCTTGGTAGCTGGGGGAATTTCTATTCAAACTCTAAATCTGGAATTGGTAATGTTCATGAATGCCCTTAAGGGAAGGAAATCCACAAATATCCCCATTCTCTATAATGAGGGAGCCTGACTGAAGATGCTTGTGCACTCTTTAGCCTTAAGTGCTAAATGGATAATCAATCTTAGCCTTCTCCTAAGGTTGCCTGCCCCTCAAATGCCAGAACTCGGGCACAATGACTGGAGGGACATAACACTTCAAAGGCTGTGGTCCCTAACAGCATCCCATAATAGTACAGAAGGTGTGTGTTCCAGAACTATCTGTGCCACTAGACAAGTGTTCTACTGCAGTTATGTCAATAATGTCTACTCAACAATGTGGAAGTTTGTCAGTGTGTCCTGTGCACAAAAAGCAGGAGAAATCCAACCCAGGCAATAATTAGTCCATTTGGTGTGCACTTGACCATCACTGAAGTGGTGGAAAGTGTTATTGACAGCAGTATCAAGCAGCACTTACTCAACAATAACATGCTCACCAACACTCTGTCTTCTGCCTGTGCCAATCTGCTCTTGATCTCATTAGAGCTTTGGTCCAAGCATGGACAAGTGAGCTGAACTCCAGATGGGAGGTGAGGGTTGACTGCCCTTTAGCATCAAGATAGTAATGGCATTTCATGTGTGACATCAAGGATTCTGAGCAAACCTAGAGTCAATGGGAATTGGGAGTACACATTCCTCTGGCTAGAGTCATGCTGGCACAGGAAGAAGAGCATGATTGTTTTGGATATCTTTCATCTCAATCCCAAGACGACATTGCAGGAGCTCCTTACGGTTGTATCCTAGGCGCAGCCATCTTCAATTGTTTCATCAACGATCTTCTCTCTTTTGTATAAAGTCAGAAATCAGGTTGTTCACGAAGGACTGTACGTTCATGCCTCTTCAGACACTGAAGCGATCTGTATTCAAATGTAGCTAGACCTGGATGGCATTCAGATTTGAGCTGATACGTGACAAGTAACATTCATGCCACACACATGTCAAGTAATGACCGTCTACAATAGGAGAGAACTTTAACCATCTACCCCTTGAAAATCAATAGCTTTGCCATCCCAGAGTACACTACTATTTTAAAAAAAATTGCGGGTTATCATTGACCAGAGACTGAACTGGATTAGCCTTTTAAAACTGCAGCTACAAGAGCAGGTCAGAGGTTGGGAATTCGGTGATGATTAACTTGCCTCCTGACTCCCTAAATGAGGTCACAATTCAGGAATGTGATAGAATATTTCCCACTTGTTTGTGCAGTTTCAGTAGCACTCAAGTGACTCAACACTATACAGAACGAAGGACCCGGTTTGATTGATATCTCACCTAAAACCTTTGCCGTTTATTTCCTCCATGACCAATGGTAGCAGCATCTACAGATTGGACTGCAGCAACTTATGCAGGATCCTTCAGCATAACCACTACCATCCAGAAGGACAGGGGCTGCAGATCTATAGGAACACCACCACGTGCAAATTCTTCTCCAAGCCAAACCCACCCTAACTTGGAAATCATGTCACAGTTTGGTTAAAATTCTGGAACTCCCTCCTTTACAGTGTTATGAGTGTACCCACATCAAATGGACTGCAGTGAGTCAAAAAGGCAGCTCACCACCACATTCTCAAGGGCAACTAAGGATGGGCATTAAATGCTGACCTAGCCAATGATACAACATCTTGCGAAAGAATAAAACAAAATAGTATTTGAGATATTGTTTGCAGAAGAGAAACCTCTAATCTAATTTACCAAAATTATTGAAGATCATGCAACAGTAAACTTCACTTGTCTATTTCAGATGCTTTTGACTCTTCCTTAAACAGCCTGTTGTAATTGTAAGATTAGAAATGGTAAAATCACTTGAGTTTCTTCAATTTGAACACTTTGGAGGAGGTAGGGGTGTAGGCTTTAAGATTACACAGCATTAATTTCACTTTAACCCCTGTTCTCAGAGGATCATCACCAAGGATCTGGAAGGACATTGTCAATGCAATTATAAAAATATTGAAACAAATCAAGAAAAAAATGAAAAAAGGAATAAGTTCTCCATTTGTCAGACAGATGTCTAACTCAGTATTATCCAGACAAGGAACTCAGTTTGAAATTGAATTTATGGAAGTGAAATCATATTCTATTCAATCATGGGCATAACCTAAAATCATATTGAAGACAAATAGAAATCCTTTTAGATATAATGGACGCTTGTCCCTTGGGGATACCTAATAGTATGCACCAGGTACTGAGCATTTAACATTTTTTGTGGGTAAATTTATGTATTCGGGTGCTGAGAAGAGTCATGGTCCGATCTGAGAAATTCCCAATGTTAAACTCATTATTGGCTCCCTTTCTAAGCAAACACCAAATGAAAGGTGGTCTTTGTATTATATTTTAAAAGGGAATCCAGTCATATTTGCAACAGATTATTTACTAATTTATTTTCTTTTCATTTCCTCAGTGCTACGGGTTAGACCCCACTCAATTAGGTTTTCCCTGCTCCACAATGTCAGCAGATTGTACAAGCTTCTAGTCTGATGCAAAACTAGTGCAAATTCACAGCATGCTTTCAAACCTGCTTTAAGTAGTAACTGGCACAATAATTCTACTGAGATCTTCAAACAAATTCCCTTATTTTTGTATAAAATTTACATTCAAAATAGCTACAATTCAAGTTGCATTCAACACGTTACACAAGGTAGTTTGGGGAAAAATGGATACAGTTAGAATTATATGAAACATACACCTTTTAACCAACCTATTGATATTTCTGGATCAACATGCATATTATCTGTGAATGAAGGCTCCCTGGGACAGAGAGGGCAATCTTCTGAATCTATCCTATTCAAGTAGTGTGACTATGAATGAAGGTACTAAATGATAGATGTACTTTGGAGAGAAAATTTGTCACCAAGTTAAATGTATCTCCTGTAATGATTTTTTTAAAAAAAGGCGGCATGAGCAGTTTGTTTTTCTTGCATTCCAACCTTTCCATAGTCCTGAGTTGCTGGGGGTAATTGTAATATCTTTGACACACTGCCCTACTGAAATTAGCTAACTGGTAGAGATCATAGATTGGGTACGTGTGGCATAGTTATGGGTTGGCTTTATCAAGTAGATAACTGGAGCTACCAATACATACAGGAAGGTTTCTTTTGGTTCTTTCATAGAGTTGGTTAACTACGTAGAGTCCATTTTTTTTAGAACATTGAGAGCAAGCAGTGTATAGTCTGACTTCTCATTTGTACTCATCAGGATTGTACACTCTAACCCCTACTGCTGATGAAAGTGGAGTTGATACCTTTCTAATTCTGCCAATGTTAAATTTGAGCAAATATTTTATCTAGCTACAATTGGAGAATTATTTGTGGTTTTAGTCACTCTATTATGGGAGTAATGAAAATCAAAGGAAAAAGAACAATATAGCTACACATGTAGGAGCAAATAGCAGATGCTGGAATCTGTACTGAAAACAGCCAATGCTGGAGATCACAGCGAGTCAGACAGCATCCATGGAGAGACAGCAAGCTAACGTTTCCAGTCTAGATGACTCTTCAGCTCTGATGAAGAGTTATCTAGATTCGAAACATTAGCTTGTTTTCAGTATAGCTACTCGTGGTTTGGAGGATTACAGTTACAAGAAGCCATTTAAAGGTTGAGGCTATTTTCACTTGAGATGATAAGATTAGGAAGTAATCTGATAGAAATTTTCAATATAACTAATTATCCCAAGCTGTTGATTATGATTGTCTGCACTAATCCGTGGGACGTTAAAAAGCGGCATGTGTTTAAGATGATCCAAAATAGAATTGAAGGGAAGATTTGAAGAATATTTTTATGTTGAGGATTGCCACAAAGTGGAATTTTATGCTGCAAACAGTTGTTGATGCATACTCCATTAGGTGTTTAAGATGATCAATAGGTGCTCGGAAAAGAATAATATTAAAGAAGAAAGCAGAGTGTGGTATTAAATTGGTCTTTCATAAGAAAACTGCAGATTGATGAGCAAAATGGTTAGTTCCATGTTGTAAAACAATGATGGGAATATTGCTATTTATTACTGGAGATCATGCAATATCTTATTCTGTGCTAAGTGTCAACAGTTTTAGCATTATATTTTAAAATCATCTGTTTACATTGTTTATGAAGGTAGCCTGAATACTATTACAACTTGGCATCCCATTTGTGTAAAATGATGTATTTGTATTATATACAATGACTTATAACAGAACTCCTTCACTCATGTTAGCACCTGATACCCTCTGGCAGGTGGTGTGTTATTAAGATTACAGCAATTGTTTATTTTATTATACCCTTGATCTACATTCAACTCCAAGGAGAAATCATGACCTTCTTAAGGTAGCTTTGACAAGACAAGAAATGGGTTTTGCGTTGTCAGAAGGCAAAAAAAAAAAATTAGCAACTATTTTCCACTGATTTGTATTTGTATTTGTAATTGAATTAGTGTTGTCTGGTGTTGTAAGGATTCTGAGGTCTGCGATTTCAATAGAAAATTGAGTGCATGCTTGTTAACTTTGTGGCATTAAAGTTGTGTATTCTTTTGCTTTCCCAGCTTGTGTTGTTTACTGGAAAATTGAATACTATTGCTGGGATAGTGACCATCTTTTTTCTCTTGGTCTATGCCTTTGTGGATCTAGCATGTCTGGCATTGGAGTGGGCTTCTGCACCAAATTTCAGGTATGAGAGATTTCATAAATTCAAATATTGCATATTAATTGATAAAATATTACCAAATTTTTGAACCACTTGAATTTCTGTGCCTGGAAGAAAAAGGTTACATTTTATGTATCTGGAGTTCCAGTGCTTCCCAACCATAACCAATTTAGTGAAAATAATTCAACTCTGCATCTTATGCCTATCTATTCTGTAAAAGCTTAAGCGTAATGCCTCTGAAATGATTGATTCCAGATAGATCTCTTTCCATAAAGATAGATCTCTTTCTATAAAGTGAAATCTTGCGATGATTTCACATATACTCTTCCATCAGCCGCCATAACATTATGTTTTACTGTGTGTTTTATGTTTAGGAATCAGTCTTTACTCATTTCGGGGAAATAAAAATTAAGTCCTAGACCTTTTCGCAGATTGTGGACTTTTAAAATCCACAATCTGTCAAAATGTCTAGGACTTTTAAAGTCCACAATGTTCAAACAAAATGCAGAAGTAATGATTTTGTTCAACCATTCAAAAAATTCCTGGACACCTGTATGGTTATTGTTATATTCTAGCATCTGATTATAAAGATGAGGACCTCACAGATTTCTTGTTCACCAAGTGGGGAACCACCTATTCACGTACTTCTAGTGCTTCCATCTCTTCCCTATGCCTTCCATACTAAATCACTTGCAGGCTTTATTCCTAACCATCAGTTTTTCCAGTTTCTCTCCTGTCACCACCCACGTTCATCCCTACAACCTGCTCCCTTGACCTTCTTCCCACTGGACTACTTGGTGTGGCCTGCTGCCTTTCAAAATGGCAGTCATCCTACCCAAGAATACACCCCTTCATTGCCTGTGTGTTAATAGTGCCAGAGCAGTGTAGAGAAAATGTGGAATCACTGTCCAAATTGCACAGGGTGGAAAGCTGTAACAAGATTTGGAGAAAAAAGCTGGGGGAATATTTTGGCAGTAACACAGGCTGGATTCCCTCCCACCCCCTAACAGGTTTGAAGGATGAAGTATTTGTAAAGTCCAGTACACGGCCCTCCTGCTGCCTACTTCTGCCCATTTAAGGGACTCATCCTGCCCTTGCCACTATTGCTACACATGGCAGAATGGCCGACACCACGCAGGTAGCTTCTCAGGCTGGTGTCAAGCCAGCAGGAATGGAGTCTCCTTTATAACTGCCCGCACCCTCAGAGACACCATCTCCCCATGATCACCTCTTCCCCCTTTACCTATCCACTTGCTCCCTCTCCCAGCCGATCTAATGACCCCATAACAAAAACAAAGTTGCTGGAAAAGCTCAGCAGGTCTGGCAACATCTGTGATGGAAAAAACAGAGTTAACGTTAACAGTGACCCTTCTCACCAGACCCGAAATGTTAACTCTGTTTTTTCCTTCACGGATGCTGCCAGACCTGCTGAGCTTTTCCAGCAACTTTGTTTTTGTTCCTGACTTACAGCATCCACAGTTGTTTCGGTTTTTCTTTAATGACCCCATAACCCCCTTAATCCTATTGCTGTGGGCTGCCAGTCTGACCCTGGAGAAGTCTAGGCTGTGGCCCCCACTCCCAAAATTATCTTTTTGTATCTTGCTTTACAAACAATCTCCACTGGGGTCTGCCTGGATTGTCAATGGTGGCAATTGCTCCCATCTGACACTGCTAGGCTGAGACTTCCTGTCTGACAGGGAGAAATCCAGTCTCCAGCCTATTAATGGCCTATTAACAACTTTTAAATGACAGTGAACTAGTTGTTCCTCTCAGAGTGGACTTACCACTGAAAGGTAGCTGTGCAGGGGGAAAAGGGGTCCATAAAATCCAGTCCTAGGTATTTTAATAGAAAAAGAATGTTCACAGATGAACCAGACAGTTCATGAGAATGCAGCAGGTTTAGACTTGGTTTCTTGAAGGGAGAGGTAATGGTTTTGCTAGAGGCATATAGTGCTTTGCAAGGTACGTTACTAACGATCCCAATAATGGAAGTGAGAAATGAAGGTGGTAGTTCAGATTGAGGTGGGCAATATTTAGAAATACTAAATCTGGATTTTGTGACTGTAAAAGTAGCAGGAATAGATGATGGGAGAATAAACTACAAAGAAGAAAAGAGAAAGGGGCTACCTCAGTACAACAGGATCTTGGACCGAGGAGTGGCAGATGGAGTTTATTTTAGATAAATGTGAGGTGCAGCATTTTTGAAAGGCAAATCAGGGCAGGACTTGTACACTTAATGGTAAGGTCCTGGGGAGCGTTGCTGAACAAAGAGACCTTGGAGTGCAGGTTCATAGTTCCTTGAAAGCAGAATTGCATGTAGATGGGATAGTGAAGAAGGCGTTTGGCATGTTTGTCTTCATTGGTCAGTCATTGAGTTTAGGAATTGGGAGGTCGTGTTGCAGCAGTACAAGACATTGGTTAGGCAATTTTTGGAATACTGCGTGCAATAGTATTCTGATCTCCCTGCTATAGAAAGAATGTTGTGGAACTTGAAAGGGTTCAGAAATGATTTACAAGAATATTGCCAGGGTTGGAGGGAGGTTGAGCTATAGGGAGAGGCTGAATAGGGTGGGGCTATTTTCCCTGGAGCGTTGGAGGCTGAGGAGTGTCCTTACAGAAGTTTATAAAATCATGAGGGGCATGGATAGGGTAAATAGACCAGGTCTTTTCCCTAGGTTGGGGGGAGTCCAAAACTAGAGGGTGTGGGTTTAAGTTGAGAGGGGAAAGATTTAAAAGGGACCTAAGGAGCAACATTTTCACACTGAGGGTGGTGTGTGTATGGAATGAGCTGCCAGAGGAAATGGTGGAGGGTGGTACAATTACAACAGTTAAAAGGCATCTGGTTGGGTACATGAACAGCAAGGGTTTAAAAGGATATGGGACAAATACTAGCAAATGGGACTAGATTTAATTAGGAAATGTGGCCAGCATAGACGAGTTGGACCGAAGGGACTGCTTCTGTGCTGTACATCTCTATAACTCTGACATAATTTGGAGCTGGGTGTCTGGGAAAATAAGCTGATTGTTCCCAATGCAAATAACTCAAATTGTGGGCACAGCAACATTTCTGAGCTCACCATTTGTACAGCTGTGTTCATGAAAGAAGTTTACATTTGATTTTTTTTGTTTGGTTATTGTCTTGCTCAGTGTTTTCTAACAGTTTATTTTTTTCCATGTCAATTTGCAAATTTTGTTCCAGTTTTAAATTGGATTTGATCAGATCAAATGTAGCTGACTCCTAGGTGACTGGAGGCCATTGTCAGATTATGCAGTTGCTTTTAAAACTGCTTTATACTTTCTTTCTCTTTGCCCGGGTGCCTCCTGCTGATTCTTTCCAACCGTCCTGCTTCTGCTTTTGACTTGCAAATCTTTCCCAACTTTGAAATCTGGCTAAATCAAATAGCATCTCATCCTGTCCACATATACGCATTTTTACTTTTTTAATCGATATTTTGTTTTTTGCTTTGATCCTTTTTTTCTTTTCCAACTGTGTTGCTTGTGGCTTGAATATAAAGTAAGGGATTTGTTCTGTTATAAGTCCAGCCAACACCCTGCTATTATTTTGGACATGAGCAGTTACATTGTTCAAAATATGATTTTTTTTTTGTTCTTTTGGTCAGAAGTTTTTAAATTGTTCTTCTAACAATTGCCACAAGTTCAAATTTTACTTGATACTTTAATATCTCCTCTGTCTCACTCTCTTGCACATTCTTGTGGCTCTCTCTCTCTCTTGCGCATGTCTCCCTCACCACCCCCATCAAAAATTGAGCTATGTGACCCCTGGGGTTAGTTGCTCCCTTAATTTTTTTTATTATGCGCAAGTCGTCAGCATTGGTCCTGGATAGAAATTCACATTTGAGCTGAAGCTCAAATATTTAGTAAGAAATGTTTCTGCTAATTTACCACCTACCACCTTCCCTCAGCAGATCAATCAGTGCTTTCCCCCCCCCATGTTGAATGCCACTTGGAAGAAGCACCAAGGGTAGCAAGAGATAGAAGACTGCCACCTGGAATACATTCTATGTACACCAGAAAGAGAAGTTTGTTAGTATCACTACCGGCAGAGTCATGAAGAACAAAGTCATTGACTAGTTTTGCAACACTGAGTGAACCAATCCACAGACATAGCCTGTTTTTTAATCTACCTGGTGCAAATTTCTGTCCAAGGAGATATTGGTAGGAGTGACCACTGCACAGTTGTAATAGCGATCAAGTCTAGTTTTCTCATTGTGCGGCACGACCATTGTACTTGAAGTGGATAGATTAGGAACAGATTCAGCACTTCCAACAGAATATCTATGAGGTGCTGTGGTCTATCAGCAATAGAAGAGTTGTATTTCATTGCAACCTAATTTCATGCATTGGCATATCCCTCATTCTTCCCAAATCACCATTGAATCAGAGATAATCAGCCCTGATTCAATGAGAAGTGGGGAAGAAAAAACTCAGCAGGTCTGGCAGCATCTGTGGAGAACAAATAGAGTTAATGTTTCAAAGTTGCCAGAAAAGCTCAGCAGGTCTGGCAGCATCTGTGGAGGAGAAAATAGAGTTAACATTTCAGGTCCGGTGACCCTTCCTCAGAAGTTCTGAGGAAGGGTCACTGGACCCGAAACGTTAACTCTGTCTTCTCCTCCGCGGATGCTGCCAGACCTGGTGAGCTTTTCCAGCAACTTTGTTTTCGTTCCTGATTTACAGTATCCGCAGTTTGAGTTAATGTTTCAAGTTTGGTGACTCTTCATCGGGACTGATAGCAGCTAGGAAAAAGCGGTATATGTGGGAAGACAGAGTTGGCTGAGGCATTGTGGGGGGAGAGCTGACCGGATAGGTAAAGACAAAGCCCAGAGGCAGGGAGGTATGAAAGGGGTAGGTAAACAGGATGATTGATGGTAAACCTGGACAGAAGAGAAGCTGAATAGATGATGAGGGCTAAGAATAAGCGAGAAAAAGTTGGCTGTGTTGAAAGCAACCCATATCATTGACAGGACCTGGGGGTGGGAATTTATATAAAAACACAGAAGGGCGTGATCAGGCTCTAAAGTATTGAACTTGATGCTGAGTCTTAGAGGCTGCAGGTTTCCCAAGTGGAAAATGAGATGCAGTTGAGCTTGCGCTGAGGCTCACTGGAACACTGCAGCAGACACGAGACGCAAATATTGGCACAGGAGCATGGGGGTGTGTTTATGTGGCAGGTGACTGGAAGCTTGGGGTCATTTTTACAGGCAGCATGTCGGCGTTCTGCAAAGTGGCTGCCCAGTCTGCATTTCATCTCCCCGGTGTTGAGGAGACCATATTGTGAGCAGCAAATATGGTAGACAAGATTGAGTGAAGTTCAGGTAACTTGCTACTTCACCTCTAAGGTGTGTCTCGGTCTTGGATAGTGAGGAGGGAGGAAGGCAAGTTTTGCACTTTCTGTGATTACATGGGAAAGTGCTTTGGAGGTGGTGGGAGCGGACCAGGGTGTTCTGGACTGAACGATCCCTACGGAATGCTGACAAAGGAGGGGAGGGGAATTTGATCTGGTTGTGGCATCCCGTTGGAGGTGGTGGAAATGGCAACTTATAATCCTTTTGGATGAGGAGGCTGGTGGGTTGGTCAGTGAGGACAAGGGGAACCCAATCATTGTGTGAGGGAAGTGAAGGGCTGAGGGCAGAAGTGCAGGAGATGGGTTGAATACAGATAAGGGCCCTGTTGACCATGGTAGCAGAGAACCCCCAGTTGAAGAAAAAGGTTAAAAACCAAAAGAACTGCAGATGCTGTAAATCAA
>NC_063344.1:31812209-31829737 GCF_021869965.1 Rhincodon typus
GAAAAAGGTTGATGTTTCCGAGGCATCCCTGTGGAAGGCGACATTGTTGGAACAGAAGCAACAGAAATGGAAAAACTGGGAGAATAGGATAGAGTCCTTAAAATTAGGAATGGGGTTGCAGAGGGAGTGGAGAAGACAAGCATATGCTTCCTTATTCAGCTACCAGTTTGCCTGTATCTATTCATAGTTCAAGTGAATCATCAGTGAATACCCACCATCTGCATACAATTAAAGACAATTAATACATAATTTGCACTCTGTTAAATGAAGTGAAAGCTGAATGTACCAGAGAGACACAAAGTAACTATGTCGCCCAAGAATATCCTGACTGTGGTGTTTTTTGGATCCTCCTCCATGCTGGTCCAGTAGAGCTGCCACACTGGCGTCTATCAGATGATCTTGTAAATTGTTTTTATCGTGTCCACTAAAAATCGGACAAATTCAACTCGGGCCAATCCTATTGATATACTCTCAATCAACAGCACCATGATTGAAGGGATTGCCAACAGTATTATGAAATTGCTTGCCAATACTCAGGGCTTTAATTATTGCAAAATAAAAAACCAAAAGAACTGCGGATGCTGGAAATCAGAAACAAAAACGTAAATTACTAGACAGTCTCAACAGGGTCTGGCAACATCTGTGAAGGGAAATCAGTTAACATTTTGGGTCCAGTGACCCTTCTTCAGAACAGTTCTGAAGAAGGGTCATTGGACCTGAATCATTAACTCTGATTTCTCTCCACACGTACTGCTAGACCTGCGGAGATTTTCCAATAATTTCTGTTGAGTCATTAATTATTGCACAGTGCTCAACAATATTTAAACATTCTCAGATAATGAAAACTGAAATTTGTGGCCTAGTTGCAGTAAGATCTGGGCAACATATAATTCTAGATTGATAGGTAGCAAATAATACATGTGCCCTACAGTGCTACAGAATGACCATTTCCAACAGGAAGCAATCTTGACACTTCCTCAAATTATTAGGCACCATTTTAATTGTACCTCTGATCAACATTATCTTATATGGGGTTGAGAAAGATGTCACCATTGCTCTAGTTGCATTTCTAGCCTATCGTGCAAATTGCCTGCTTCCCAGAGCAGTCAGACTTCTTTCTTCTGGCACAGAACTGACGTCCTAACTTTCCAAACTTGACTTTGATGCATTTGTGCAGCATATTTTGTAGGTGGTACACACTGCTGCTACTGAGGGTTGGTGGCAGGGGGAGTAAATGTTTGTGGATGAAGTGTGAATCAAGTGGGCTACTTTGTCCAGTGGTGGAAAGTTTAGTATCCAGCTTCTTGACTGTTGTTGGATCTACACCCATCCAGGCAAGTGAGGAGCATTCTATCACGCTTTTAACTTGTGCCCTGTGGATAGTGGACAGGTTTCAGTAAGTCAGGAGGTGAGTTTTGCTGCAGGATTCCTAGTCTCTGAACTGCTGTTGTGATTGTAGTATTTATGTGGCTAGTCCAGTTGAGTTTCAGATCAATGGTAGTCCAGGGGGTTTGATAGTGGGGTGTTCGGTGATGGTAATGCAATTGAATGTCAAGGGGCAATGGTTAGATATTCTTTTTCTGTTTGGTCAAAGTGTGGTATTTGTGTGGAATGAATGTTCCTTTCCACTTGTCAGCCCAAACCTAGGTATTGTCTCCATCTTGTTGTATTTAAACATGGACTGCTTCAGTATCTGAGAAGTTTTGAATGGTGCTGAGTATTATTCAATCATCGGTGAGCATCCCCACTTCTGACCTGATGATGGAGGGAACGTCATTGATGAAGCAGCTGAAGATGGTTGGGCCTGGGACACTACCCTGATGAACTCCTGCAGAGCTGTCCTGAAGCTGAGATGACTGACCTCCAACAACCACAACCATCTTCCTATGTGCTAGGTATGACTCCAACCAGCAGACTGATAGCCATTGTTTCCAGCTTTGCGAAGGCTCCCTAATGCCACACTAAGGTCATAAGTGACCTTAATATCAATGGGAAGTCACTCTTACCTCAGTTCTAGAATTCAGCTCTTGTCCATGTTTGAACCAGTGCTGTAATGAGGTCTGGAGCTGAGTGGCCTTGGCAGAACCCAAACTGAGCATAAATAAGTGGGTATTGTTAAGCAAGTGCTGCTTGAGAGCGCTATTGATGACCCCTTCCGTTACTTACTTTGCTGGTGATCAGTAGTAGGCTGATGGCTCAGTAATTGGTTGGGTTGGATTTGTCCTGCTTTTTGTGTGCAGCACATACCTGGACAATTTTTCATATTTACAGGTAGATGTCAGTACTGTAGCTGTACTAGAACAGAATGGTTAGGGATGAAGCAAGTTCTGAAGCACAAATTTTCAGTGCTATTGCTAGAATGTTGTAGGGGCCCATAGCCTTGGTGATCTCATAGGGTAGAAACATAGAATCCCTACAGAGTGGAAACAGGCCATTCGGCCCATCGAGTCTATACTTACCCTCCAAAGAGCATTTCACCTGGACCCACTCCCCTACCCTATCCTTGTAACTCTGCATTTCCCATGGCTAATCCTATTAACCTACACATTCCTGGATATTTTGGGCAATTTAGCATGGCCAGTCCATATAACCTACACATTTTTGGACTGTGGGAAGAAACCAGAGCACCTGCAGGAAACCCACACAGACACTCGGAGAATGCACAAACTCCCCACAAGACAGTCATTCGCGTCAGTCTGTCTGTCTTTGTTGCTCCACGACATACAGAAAACAACATCAGTTCCTTCACAAACAGCTCTGATCATCACCACCTCCATCAATTGCTGCACTCTCTTTAAATTGTCATACTGCATTTGTTCAACATCTAAGCTTGTCTGCCTATTCTTTAAGACCAACATTAAATCTAAACTTTGACCATCTGTCATAGTATTAAAATATCAGTGATGGAGTTTGACAAGCATCCCCATGCTAAGGCCTCTGATGTTCATCATTTACAAAAATGACTTGAATTCTGGGCTCAGAAGAACAGTTGCAAGTTTTGCAGATGGCACTAAATTAGAAGATCTGGTTAAATGTTGACAGTTTGCAATTAAATAACAGAAGACATTACAGCATTTGCAGAATGGGTGAGAAATTAGCAAATAAATGTCAACATGGATGAGTGTGAGGTAACACATTTTAGTAGGAAGCTTAAGGAGACTACACAATAATTAGAATTTAAGTATCTGAATGGGGTCAATGAGCAGGGGGATCTGGTAGTACCAATAAACTGATCACAAAAAGTAGAAGTACAGATTAATATGGCTATTTCATTAAAAGAAACCAAACCATGGTTTTATGTTAAAGTTGTACAAATCCCTGGAAACCATGCTTAGAGTGTTATGCATAGTTTAGGAATCCATATTATGAAGGAGAATTAAAGGTCCAAGTGGAGATGTGAAGGATAAAGTACAAGTATGATACAGGAACAGAGGCGCTAGACCCAGCAGGAAGGATTGAACAAGCTGAAGTTATTCTGTTCAGAGCAAAAGAGACTCGGAACATTTTACTGTGTTAATAGTTTACATGTTGGGTAACTAGATAAAGATGTTTAAGATTACAGAAGAGTTTTTATAGAACAGCAATAGAGAAAATACTTCTCCATTAGGCTTGAACCTGATGGAATTATTACAAATGGCCAACAGAAAATTCAGCAGCAATCTCTCCATCCAGAGAGTGGCTACAATGTGAAATGATTAATCACAAGGAGGTGACTAGTTATGGATACATTTTAGGGAAATTAGATTAGCACATGAGCGTGAAAGGAATTTAAAAGTACGTTAATGGCTTTAAATGAAGAAGGGGGAGGGACGTCTTGCATCAAGCATACGCTGAAATAGAGCTGTTCGGCTGATGGTCCATTTCTATGCTGTCAATCCTGTGTGAAACGATGTGTTGATAATTATGATACAGAAATAGCAGTGGTCAAGCAACGTACTGTTTTCCACAGAAAAAAATAGTTAATCAAAAGTAACAGAGCCACTTTAAGTTTATAGATATGAAAGATATGAAGGGATCTGAGGATAGTACAGGAAATTAGCATTGAGGTAGAAAATCAGTCATCATATAGTTGAGTGGTTTGCCAGACTCGAGGGGGCAGATGACCTACTTCTGCTTCTATTTCCTATGTTCCCATCTTCAGCAGAAGCAGGTCACTCCAGATGTGATTTTAAAAACCCACTGAGCAAGCTGCTTCAACAGCATTGAATATGCTGCTTGTGTAACTTCTATTACAAGCAATAGAACTTGTGCAAGTCATACTTGATTCATTTTGGAACCTTTGGATGTATAAGCCTAGAACAGTTAGATTTTGCAATTCTTTAAAATTGTGCCATCTGATTATTTTGCCCATCTTGAGTGTTAGATGAGCAGAATGTGCACAAAATCAGTGCATGTGCTTGAGTGTCACTTAGTCAGCTATTCGAGCAGTGGAGGTGAACTGCATATTAGAATTTTGCAGGTCCTGAAATAAATTGTTCCTCTGTTCCTCGTGAAAGTAGTGTGAGCAGGAGCTGGAAAAGCTTACTGCTGCTGTGAAAAGCAAATGATAAACTATGCTGTCCCTTCTGTACACAATCCATACATTCAAGCTAGAGAGATAACATATTAGTGTAATGTAGCATTGTTTCATAAGCTCACTTGTAGCAGATATTATGGCACAGAACATCTTTTTGACTGATTATTAGATTAAGATCGTAGCTTTGTATGATAAGCGTGAAACAAAATTATTCCAAATCAGCTGGCATTTTCAACTGGAAGCTTACAATAGTGGGAGAGGAGAGTGATTGTGTTTTTGTAAACAAAGTAATAAACACTTGGCTTAACATATTTAAGTCTCAAGTAGTTTGATTTCTGTAAATGGTGAAGAATCAAGGCATTCTCCAATATTCTAGTAAATGCAAAACAATGCAGCAGAGTCAATGCAACTTTTTTGAAATAAATCAATGCCTGTAGTGTACCAAAGCTATGCCTGTTGAATGCACACGTAAATTAAATGTAAATTTAATTTTCTATTTGTCACACATATGTAGCATCGACACCAAAATTATCACACTTTAATGGTGTGACCCTATTTTGCCTTAGCCCAGCACCTTTCATAGCCTATAAAAATAAGAACTGAGCAGCTAGCAACTTTAAGTGGCTTTCTAAATAATTGTTTTTGACCCAGGTAAGGGTAATATCCTCAAGGAACACATCATCTGCAAATAACTGTTAGTTGTTACAGTTCGAATGCACTAAGCATCTTTAAGGAACTAGCCACTATAAAGGTTATAATAAAAGTACCATAAATGATAAAGCTACTTTGTGTGGAAGAGCACCTCCGAGATATTTCAGCTTTCATTTTCACTGCAATTTTCTCGGCTGGATGCTTTGATTATGGCAAGTAGATTGTAAGATAATGGCATCAAGTGAGATTACATTTCAAGCCTGCTCTTGATGCTGTGCTGTGTAGTGGGGTGGGGTGGGAGGAATGTAGGGATTGACTGGATAGAAAGCTGCAAGAAATATTTTTATTTTAAACTGATCAGTGGCAAGTTATGTTTTTAATGAACTTCAGGTTTACAGCATAAGCTATTAAGATGACATTGCAATGACAATATTAGTTTTCTTTATTTGTCAAAACTGCTTCAACAATACTGTATTTATGCTGACAATACAGAACTGCACTGCTTAATTTGCCAGTTTCTGTTATCTTTGACTTTTTTTGAAAGCATTGTATAAATATTACAGTTAAAAGCTCCATGAAATGTGTGTCACTGCTACATCATAGTTCTTGTACAACTGTGCTGTAAAGCAAAATCCATTGGAATATCTTTTCAGTAATGGTTTTATTATTGCATTGATACTAACAACTATAATTAAATTGGCCAGACTTCTTCAGCTTATAGATACAATCCAGACTTTTTTTTAATCAGGACTTGCTGACTCCTGCTAGTTATCTTCAATCTAGAAGATGTGCTGAATCAGCAATAATATAATAATGCCCCAGCATGATGTAAACATATGTATGTGACAAATGCAGTGGTGTCGTTGATGATCGCACTCTGATCAACCTGTACAGGCCTGTTCGCATTTGCTTACTATCCCACCCACTTTGCAAACTGGCTACACTGCTAGGGCCATTATGTGCACTTGGTTCTCTATCGTAAGATCTAACCTACAAAAGAAATGTCTGATAACATTTAGACTAGCAATGACTATTAGAGATCACCACGCTTTAGTTCTCATTAACAGATATCATCTGCAGATGAGAGGAATGTAATCTGAACTCTGAAACAATAACCTGGAAAACATGTATCTGTTTGAGGTTAATACTTGCACATTACGAGTTCATTTAAAATAATATAGAGGTGTGTCTGTGCATTGACTGTAAAATAGCTGTGATTAAATCCTCCAAGCACGTTCTTTTACTATATATCTTTAAGAATATTTAGTTTGGTGGTTTCTTGGAGTGGGGCTGGGAAGGAATCCTCCTTCGAAAAATTATTGCCCTGTCAAGGGACGTAACATTAGACTGACCGCTAAAAGCCAACCCTTCCCTTTCTTCTGAAGTCCTTTTCTCACAAATTCCACTCCACACTCATTCAACTGAGGTCGGGATCCCTTGTCCAACCCTAGGTTTTTCCCTGGGTGCTAACTGGCAGCAACCACTGCTCCCATTGTGCTGAAAACAAAAAGTGCTGGAAATTAAGGAAGGTCAGGCAGCATCCATGGAGAGAGATCAAGCTAACTTTTCAAGTCTAGATGACTCTTCTTCAGACCTCTGAACAGTCATCTAGACTCAAAACATTAACTTGCTCTCAGTCCATGGATGCTGCCTGACCTGCTGTGACTTCCAGCAGTTTTTGTTTTCGGTACAGATTACAGCATCTGAAGTAATTTGCTCCAACTCCCATTGTGCTATCTTTTAATGGTAAGCTACTGGCCTGACAGCCAATCCCAGATTTCTTCTCTGAGCTCTGAATCCTGGGAAAGACCCAACACTGTCCAGTCACATGTCTGATTGGCACTTAGTCCTGTCGGGCCTCCCCCTTGGCCAGTTTCTCACTGGTTCTGGAGCGATCGACCGACCCTAAATTTCCAGTTACATGTTTTACCTCTGTCCTGTACGTAACCTAAATTTTCTACATCCATTAACATTGAGTACTTTGGGTAGCTTTGGATGTGGGGCCATTACTCTTATTTTCCATTATTATTTTTAATTACTTTCTTATTTCCACTCCCCTCTCCCATTTTCCTTCACTTGACTATGTAATCATTCACCTTTCCCATTGCTGGAATCTTATCCTAACTGATCCCTACTCATGTCCATCAACTCTGAGCCTGTTAAGGGTGTAAAATTTTGCTTTGAACCATACATGGCTACCCTTTGTTGGACAATTTTGGCATCCCAGATGCCTCCTTAGTATCAATAATCCCAGCTGCCTCATCTTTACTCCTGATTTTCTGAAAACTCAAGATATAATTCTTATCTTTGTGTTTAGATCCATCCTCGAACTCATTTGCTATTTCTGTTACCACTTTTGACCTGCAATTCCTCCTCACCAAAACTCTCCTTTCCTGTAGTTCATGCCTATTGTATACTTACACCATTTCTCCTCACTACCTCACACTGTCCCAACCTCTCTCCTTCTGCGCTTTTTTTGCTGTACTACTGCCAATAATAGTTTCAGCTCTAGCTTCTCCTTTGGATCTCTCTCCTTTAAGCCTCTCCAACTACCTTTCAGTATTTTTAAGAGCATCATTAAAGCTAACGTCTTTGCCCAAATTTTTGACCACAATCTCTAGTAGCTTCAAGTTAAGGAGCAATAATAGGAACTTAACAGTTTTGAAAATTTGCTTATATTGTTATTTGCTAAATGAATAAATAGCAGCTATTTTCCTGAAACATTGTGAACAGCCTTTCCATGATGAAGGCCTTATACATTTGTAAGATTTTGGTGATGGATAGATTTTGTAACAATTTGTCAAGACTCTGCATATTGAGTTGTTATTTTGTTGACTTTTTTTCTAAGGTAAACTAAATGTGCAATTTCTGTCAAGTTGATGAAAAACCACCCTCTTAACTTTTGCTCTCGTTATTTGCATATACTGATGTGCTGCATTTTCCCTGTATCATCCAACATCTTTGTTTTTATTGAATAAAAACCGAAAGAACTGTGAGGGAAGGGTCACTGGACCCAAAACATTAATCGATCTTTTTTTTTCCTTCTCGGATGCTGCCAGACCTGCTGAGATTTTCCGGCAACTTCTGATTTTGTTCTTGTTCGGGTTTTATTGACTTTATTTTGTACAATGATATGACTTGGCACAAAAATTCCTTGCCACATTACATTCTGAAAGATAGATGTATGAACAACTTCTAATACACAATATACATGTAACAGGCAGTATACTTGTGAACTTGACTTGCGCCTATCTTGGGAACATATTCATTCATACCTTAATTTTTGTTTTGTAAATTTGTGCCTTTAGGTTACTCTATATGATATTGGCTTGAAGCTTCAAATGTGTGACTGAAGAGATTGGCTTAGGACATAGGTAACAAAATGGTAAATGTTGAAAGTCATCAAGATTTACCAATAGACATAAGGGAGACTACATGCCATAATTCTAACCTTTCTGATTCTTAAGTACATCTGTAGCTATTTCTGTTTTAACATTCTCGATTCTGCTGGTATGTAATTTTGTTAATTCAATGCCTGGATAATTCTAAAATTATCCAGTTATTTGAATTAAGCAATTTAAATCAAAAAGCACTGTAGGCTTTTTTATGCCAAAAGGAATTCAAATTAATAGATAGTTCGAATGAAATGACTTTGAATTAAAGGGTTAGACTGACTTCAAATGCAATAGCAAGGCAATCCGTTACCATTCTGTTCTAACAATATGGGATAAATTTATTTGCTTTTGAAACAAAAGGCTGAATAAAGAAAAAGCAACTGCTTTTATAACAAGTCAAGTGAGACAGTCCTGTGGTATTTGCAAGTGACATCCCGGTCTGTAAGATTTGGTGCTTGCTAACTTCAGTTGGTTAGCTCAGTTGGCTGAACAGCTGGTTTGTGATGTAGAGTAATAGCAACAGTGTGGGTTCAATTTCTGTACAGGCTGACATTACCACGAAGGAATCTCCTCAACCTCTTCCTGTCACCTGAGGCATTGTGACTGTCAGGTGAAACCACCACCAATGTCCCCCTCTGAGAGAATAGCCTTCTGGTCCTCTAGGATTATGGTGACTTTACTGTATCTTTAAATTGTAAGACCCAAGTCAGTCATAATTAGAGACTGAGTTGAGGGAGCCAACCTAAAAGTTTACCAGTTTTGACTTGGTCAAAGGCCCATTCTAGATGTAAATATGTTTTCACAAGTTTTGCAGAAGTTATTAACTTTATCAGAAGTACAAAAGAAATGACACTTGATGGAAGCAGTGATTTTTCAGTTGATCCACTTCAGCATACCAGTTTATTTTTCCAACTGACAGGACACATGTCTGTTGTTCTCTTTTGTTGATCAAGGTTGTCCTCCTGTCATCGGCCTTCTCTGCTATGAACCAAACCACTAAGAATCACTGCTTACTAACCCTGTTTAGCCACTACCCCTGGTCAAAGGGATCCTGAACTCTTGGCAACACAGACAGCACATGACCAATCTTAGACTGGCTGGGTAATGTGTGCCCAATTCATGATTGATTTGTTTGAAAGTGATGGCCATTGTACTTCTGATGCATTCCTTCAAATGTCAATTGAATCCCCGTTTTGACAGCTGGTCCCTCTTAGCTTGCTAACTCCATAGATTCCTGCCTAAACAATGTGACACCAGCAGAACTCGTGCTTCTGCTTGATTATGTAGAGTCACCCCTTAGTGATTCTGATATCATCACAACTCTCTGAAGTGAAACCTATAGGCACTTCCCAAAATCTATCCACATCTTTTCGTTAAAAGGACCATGTTTGATTCTACAATAACGGCTGATGCCTAAGTATATTAACTAAAATTGCTTTCAAAGACCATATTGCTCAGTGCTTAATCAAGTCCAAAGCATTGAAAAATAACTGCACCCTACAGGACAGTAACCTGCCTGCAACCAATGCAATGATATTTCTGAAAAACATTGGCTCTTCATTCCTAGAATAAAGTAGTTAACCTCTATACTGCTTCCTAATGGTGTCAATCTAAGGTTTGTAATATAGTGGGGGTGACAATGGAGAATGTGACATCTCACATTCTAGGAACAGCATGTTTGTGCACTAATCCAAATGTCGTTATGCATTTCTTTATTCAATATGTATTTAACTTGTGAACCACAAGACAAAGGGTAATCTTTAGCATGCATATTACTATTCAAATATATTTCTCCTATTTTTAGGCCAACCTTTCGCTACTTCACCTGGCATACTTGTGTGTTAGGCATCATTGGCTGTGGGATTATGATGTTCCTGATTAGCCCAATATATGCATCATGCAGTGTTGCATTCATGCTGATACTGTTGCTGGTCCTTCACTATGTATCACCTTCAAGCAGCTGGGGTTACATCAGCCAAGCTCTGATCTTTCACCAGGTACAGTAGAACATCAGGAAACTGTTCCAAGATGGTGCTAATTATGTGTTTGAAAC
This sequence comes from Rhincodon typus, assembly GCF_021869965.1. Classification (NCBI taxonomy): domain Eukaryota; kingdom Metazoa; phylum Chordata; class Chondrichthyes; order Orectolobiformes; family Rhincodontidae; genus Rhincodon; species Rhincodon typus. The sequence continues at coordinate 31,822,825 of NC_063344.1, forward strand.
ATCTGTTAAATTGTCCTGTTGGAAGGTCACTGACCTGAGGCATTAACTGTTCCTTCACTGATGTGAAGGGAGTACCTGTTGAGTACTTTCAGGATTTTGTCTTATATTTCAGACTTCCACAACTACAAAATTTTGCTATTTGTTTAATTGATTCATTAACAAGCCATCACCATAGCAACAATAGCTGTGATCAAATCTTTTATTCATGGAGCTAACTGTAAAACACATGATAGTCTATTGTAAACCTCTTAAAATTTGCAGCACTGTGCATTTATAATTTTTGCTCCTTACACAATCAGTATTGGTTCAGAAAGACTTCCATATACATACCAAATTTGTGGGCATAAAAGTTTGACAGTATACTCTTACGTTGCTACCCATATTACTTTACAGTTTCTCAGAACAATGCCAGTGTGATTTTAATTTGATAGTGACCTTGGTGTTCCCTTGGTTTTTAAATCCAGCTCTAACAAGGAGGATGAAGAAAAATTCTTGACAAGATCATTTAGTTCACCAGAGGTCATTCTTTTTATAATCTACCTCTGCCAACCTAACATTCAATCATAGTTTGAATGCCTATGTGGTCTATGGCTATACACTTTTTAAACAAAAAAAACTACATATCCTGGAAATGTTTGTAACATTTTATTACACAAAAAGTATCTTGTGAATATTAATAACTTAGTTTTACAGCAAGAGTAATTACTGTTGAAGAGAAGATTATTTGACCAAACTTTGTTATTGTTGAAGCTGAGTACTGTAGCGATTGTAACAACATCAGCCAGGTGGATTTCATAGAATATGAACTCCCTGATTGGGGCCATTAATCTGATCCAATCAGGGAGCCCTGACTGACAGATATAAACAGGAGTCTCAGACATCCTGTTCACTCTGAGAGATGGCTCTGAGGGAGCTGGATCAGTGTCAAGGACTCTCCACATATAAATAAAGGAGGAATTGGTGACGGGATACCAGCCTCTGTGGACTTCTTTCAAATAACTGTTTGCTTGCTCGCTTTAGGAAAGAAGTGTATTTCAGTATCGTAATTGTAGGTTATTGGCACATATCCTTTAGCTGTGAGATGAATAGGATTTGTAGTGATGCAGCTTTCAACAGGCTTTATGTTATTGATTTAAAAAACCATTGTGTGCTAACTATGTTGGCAGTGTTACAATCAACTACTAAGTAATGTTGCTCATCAGAGAAGATTTCACTGAATTTTGACTCTGTCATGTGAATTCAGGATCTCTAAAACATGAGATTCGTGTGCACAGTACAACTATAAGAATGTAATAATATTATAAATTTAATTTCATGGATAAATAGGTACATTTTATAATTTTTACCTGAAATTTGAGAAATACACAGAGTGGATTCACTGTGGTAGATACACCATTTCTAACTCCTTTATTTAATATTTTACACTAAACAGCTTTTTTTTTGCATCACAGCTAGTAAAGCAGTAAGTTAGTGTATGCTGCGAGTATACAGTAATTAAATTAATCTTTCCTTTTACTTCAGAATCCTGTATCGATGCTTGTGTTTGCAGGTTAGAAAGTATCTTCTGATGCTAGATGTTCGTAAAGATCATGTCAAATTCTGGCGCCCACAAATTCTGCTGATGGTTGCCAATCCCAGGACATGTACTCAACTGATCAGTTTCACAAATGACCTAAAGAAGAGTGGACTATATGTGCTGGGTCATGTACAAAAAGGAAATTTGGGTAAGAATTTCTGCAATGCTGCATGTGAATCCCAAATTGTTACAGCCTTTAAAAGTTTTTTTTTCTTAAATCTTTTTACTGTATTTTTGTGCTTGTAAAGGCAACATAGTTTCATGGATCCATACATTTGGAGGCCATTTAGCCCACTGTGCTTTAATAAATATGTTTATCTTTTGAAAGTCGAATACCCTTTTACCATTTTTCTTCTGTCAGTGCACTCCAGATCATCGTAGCTCGCTGCATTAAAAACGTTTCTCTGGGACAACCTCTCTCCAACTTATTTTGTCCAGTCGTGTAAAACTGTCTTCTGTTCCTGCCTGCTTATTTACTCAATCAAATCTCCTCAACTTTCCACATCTCTCTTAAATCACTGCTGTCACCTTGTCTACTCCAAAGCGAACAATCTCAGCTACTATTGTCTGTTAACTTAATACTGGGAATAGAAAAGTTCCTCAGTAATTTTTGGGAGGTAATGGTACAAGATTATATAATCTGTTTTGACATTGTGGTTTACGCCAACCAAAATGTTGAATAATCTCAACTCAATTTATGTGACATTTTCCATGTCACAATTTTTTTTTCCTTTTTTTAACTGTTAGGTAGAATTTATTTTGTTTTATTTTAACCTTTCATGACTTCACATGCTGATATGTCTCCATTGCCATTACATCACTGAATTATTGTACTTCTCTCACTGTAATCCATAAAATCACCCCATTCCGCAATGAAAGTTTCTTCGTACGTTTCACTTGAATTCTAACATATTCTACAAAGTGCCTTAATAATGTTGATATATTCCTGACTAGCACATTTTCTAATATATTTCACACTCTTTACTATAACATGTTCTGTTATTCATGATTGATTCTGGTCGAAAGTTCCCAAAAACATTTGACCTGTATTGGCTGTAATGATTCAATTTACATTTGAGTGCTTAGATGACTAAACTCTTGCTTAATCCATTTAGTTGATGCATTTTCCTCATTGTTTGTCTGACACGATGCAAATATAGTAAGTACACTTTTTGTTTGTTTTCAATGGATACAATATTCTACTGTGGTAAACTTCTAATGTTCAGTCTAAACTGTTGTCTTACTTTATTGACAGCAATTTATAGCACAGGAGGAGATGATTTAACCCATCGTGCCTATTAGAATTGATCTTCATTGATTTCCCTGCATTTTATATATTTTTGTTTTGCAAATGCTCAGTTCCCGCTTTTGATAGGTGCTACAATTTCACATCAATGATAACTATAAGAATAGAAGTTATGAAACACAGACAAGCCTTTCAGCACCACCAGTTTATGATCAAGCAGATCAATGTTCATTTTTTAAACGTCAGTTTGCTGCATATGGTTTAAAAGCCATTCATTATAACCATTTTCTGTCTTTGGGTCAACTTCCTTAATGCTATGTGACACCTTGTAAGCTGCTTTTTGCAAATCAAAATGTACTATGTTCTTTTCACTTCCTTTATCAATGTTCCACCATTTCCTTAAGAACTTATAATTTATCAAACATGATTTATCTTTTGCAAATTCAGACTGACTATCCTGAAGTAACTTGACTTTAGAAAAAAAAAAAAATTTTTGACTCAATCTCTAAAGCCTAATTTGATTGGCCAGTAATTATTCAATTTACCACTTCTTCTTTTCGCTGAAGCTAGCATGTTACATCTGGGATCTCTTTTTATTCACTTGTAAGACATGAGCATCGCTGGCCCGTCCCTAGTTGCCTATGAGAAGGTGGTGATGAGCTGCCTTCTTGGATTGTTGCAGTCCATGTGCTGTAAGTTGACCCACAGTGCCCTTAGGAAGGGAATTGTAGGATTTCAACCTACAATTTTCAAGGATTGGAATGGTGAGTGGTTTGGAGGGGAACTTGCAAGTGGTGGTGTTCTCATATGGGGAGGATTCCATCATACTCCTGACTTGTGCCTTGGGAAATAATGGACAGGATTTGGAGAATCAGGTGGTAAGTTATTCTCTACAGTATTCCAAGCCTTTGACCTGCTGAAGATGTTTGGGCCGAGGACACTACCCTGAGGAACTCCTGCAGAGATGTCCTGGAGCTGAGATGACCGACCTCAAATAAACACAACCATCTCAACTCCAACCACTGGAGAGTCTGTCCCTGCTACCCATTGATTCCAGTTTTCCGAGGACTCCTTGATGCTACACTCGGTTGAATGTGGCCTTGATGTCAAGGGCTGTCACTCTCACCTCATGTCTGGTATTGAGCTGTTTTGTCCATATTTGAACCAAGACTGTAATGAAGTAAGGAGCTGAATGACCCAGGCAGACCCCAAATTGGGCATCACGGAGCAGGTTATTGCTGAACAGGTGTTGCTTGGGGTCAGTTTAGCTTGGTTGGCTGGACGGTTGGTTTGTGAAGCAGTGTGATGCCAACAGTGTGGTTTCAATTCCTATCAGCTGAGGTTACCATGAAGGACTCTCCTCAACCTTTCCTCTTGCCTGAGGTATGCTGGCCCTCGGGTTTAATCACCATTAGTCCTGTTTTTGAGATGAGAGAGCAGACCTTTGGTGTGGTAACACTATGGTGACACAAATGAGCTGCTTGATAGCACTGTTATTGACACCTTCCATCACTTTGATGTTTGAGCATAGACTGATAGAGCAGTAATTGACCAGGTTGGATTTGTGGTTTTTGTGTACAGGACGTAGCTGAACAATTTTCTACATTGTCGGGTGGATGCCTGTGTACTAGAAGCGCTTGGCTAAAGGAGCGGCAGTCTTCCGGACAAAAGCTGGAATGTTATCAGGGCCCATTGCCTTTGCAATATCAAGTGTCTCCAGCTGTTTGATTTCATGTGGATTGGCTGAAAATTGATATCTGTAATGCTGGGAATCACTGGAGGAGGCCAAGATAGATCAACCTCATCGCACTTCCAGCTGAAAATTGCTGCGAATGCTTTGAGTTTATATTTTGCGCTGATGTTTTGGACTCTTCCATTGGTGAGGACAGGGTTCGAAGGGCCCAGCTACATTTGGGATCCTTGTCATCATCTTTATTACTTCTGTAGTCAAGGATGCTTTGATTGTGGTCAGAGTCAGTTTTATTTCTTGTCTTTACTCCATACCCAATGGCCTGGACCACCTTCAAGTTCTATTTTATTTCAGTGCTGCTATTTTACCTATTCTTAATGATGTTCGTTGTTCTGCCTCATTGATTTTATACCCCTTTGCTCCCGCTGTCATGTTTTTCAGTGAATACAGAGGGAAAGAACTCATTTAGTATTTTGGTCTTCCTTATTCAATATATGTTCGGAGGGTTGGTGCAAACTCAGTGGGCTGAATGGCCTCTTTCTGCACCATAGAGATTCTATGATTCTTAAAATGTGCATCTTTAACTAGGTTTCTGGTCATTTGAGTTAATACTTCCTCCTGTATCTCAGTGTCGTACTTTGTTTTATGCTCCTATGGAACGCTTAGAATACTGTTCACTTCAGAGGCAGTACATAAATATAAGCCATTGTTATTGTTGAGTATTTCCAACATTTCATGTTTTTATTTCAGTTTTCCAGCATCAATAGCATTTTGCTTTCTTTGTTTTAGATTTTTTTAAATGTGCGCACACGTGTAAATCTATGGGGTGAATTTGCACAATTTGTAATTGCAGATACATTCTATTTTGTTCAAAAAGCACACAATTTATAGACAGTCAATGTGGCATTTTATAAATTCCTACTTTGGAAATAAAGCCAGTCTGACTCCACGTTAATACACAGCCAGATTCTATACAAGGTCTCACACCTAAATGCATTGCCTGACCTGAGAAGTCACCTCTGGTATACCAAAAACCTTTAGTTATCTCGGGACAGTGACTTGAAAGAAATTCTGGAACTTGCATATTAATCCTTTCTAACTAATTAAAGATTTAACAGCCATCTTAGGTTTGTTCAATACATTTGTGTCAATTCTATGACCCGTTGATCTTTTGCTTTTAAATCTGTGTCTGATGCCACCTGTCTCACTGACACCTGAAGGAGTGAGACTCTGAAAGCTTGTGTTTTCAAATAAATCTGTTGAACTACAAGCTGGTGTCATGTGATTTTTGTCCTTTCTCACCAGTGATAGAACTTCCCTTTTTTTTTTAAACCTATTATTTTCTTTTCATGTGCATCTAAATTCCATTGTTTCCCATCTAACCTTCGTCCCAATTGTCATCTATTTGAAAGTCTTGAATAGTTTTCTTACTGCCTTATCTTCAATTCTTTCTTTCCAATGTTTCCAGGTCTCTTAAAGCTTAAACTTTATTGCATATTTTTTAGCTTTTGCAGCGTCAGAAAAAATCTCAGATTCACCGTTTTGCTACGAGTCAGTTATCATCCATTTGATAGACTTGTGCTGTAATAAATTCAAACTGAGCAACATAAATAGCACTTCAACTCATGTGCTTGTAGATGTTATTAAAATACCAAGCTTCACAAAATTGCAATGTTTCATAAATACAAAATGTTAACTTTATTGTAATGTGTAATCCACAATGATATTTTAAAGGTCAAAATTTGCAGTACTTCCTACTGCAATATGTCGTGCAGCACTTAGCAGAAGCTTTGGATGTCTACTTTTACATTTTTGTTAATGACCCACCCTAGGCTCAGTATGACCTTGAAGTGGTCTATTATAATAGTTTTAAGAGTCATTGTGAAATGGTCCACTAAGTGTTATGAAGGCTTTTTCCTAAACAGTATTCAGTTATTACGAAAAAAACCCTCCATAAACCAAAGTGCAATAACTCACCTCTCGCTTTTAAGGCAGTTGTATTTTATGCCAAAATCTACCAGTAATTTTAAATGGAATATATAGAGGAGGATATTCTGATACTGCTGTAGCCTGACGCTACCAATTCATTTGAAAAGGCTTCATAATTTGAAATGGACTAATTTACATTTTGATTTGTGTAGTTGTGGGAGTTCCTTAGACAAATGTGGAATTTTCCAGTTTTGAAAGTGTCTGTCCCTAATATAGAATTATGCAGCAAAGAAGGCACCTATTTAGCCCATCATGCTGCCACTGGCTCTTTGTTAAAGATACTTTTCCATTCTTCCAAATGTTCTCCTCTTTCCCTGTTAAAGTATGTATCCACGATAGTAGGAACTGCAAATGCTGGAGAATCCGAGACAACAAGGTGCAGAGCTGGATGAACACAGCAGGCCAAGCAGCA
>NC_063344.1:31830137-31846915 GCF_021869965.1 Rhincodon typus
AAGGGTCTAGGCCCGAAACGTCAGCCTTTCTGCTCCTATGATGCTGCTTGGCCTGCTGTGTTCATCCAGCTCTGCACCTTGATATAAAGTATGTATCCACTTTCCTTTTGAAATTTGCTATTGAATCTGCTCCCACCACCCTTTCAGACTGTATATTCCAGACTGGCAAACTGATGAGTAAATAGCTTTCTCTTTCATGTTCCCTTTGGCATTTTTTTATCGTTATCCTAAATACGTGGCCTCTGAATACGATAAATCTTTCTATTAGAAAAAAACCATCTTCATAATCTGATACCACACAATTTTGAACGCTCTGAAACTCCCTTTAACCTTCTCATGCAGGCAAACAAACAGACTTCTCCCATGTCTCCATGCAACTGAACTATCTCCATCCTAATATCATTCTCTGCACTCTCTCCAAGCCTGTGACATCCTTTTTAAGAGCTGTGCCCAGATTCAGACACTAGCTGAGATTTAATGATTGATTCAAGATACGTTAGCATCACTTTGTACTCTGACTTTATTTGCATAGCTAAATATCCTATATATTTTCATTGCTTTATCAACGTGCTCGACTAACAAAGTTGAGCCCTTGATCTCTCTTGGTTCTACATTAAAAATCTACCAGCTATATTGCCTCTCCTTGTTTTCCTTCCAAAATGCATCAGCTCTCTGCAATTTTCATTTGCGTTTTGACAACAGTGTAGGTCTTCCTGATGACTGAAACTATCCTTCTCACTTCTTTCTTTATTTCCAAACTTTGAAATTATTTCAATGCTAAATCATTAACATATATTAAAACTAGCAGTGGTTCCAATAATCTGTGGGGTCACCACTTCACTTTAGTGTAGGAAACAACCACGCACTCTGCTTTTTGTTCTCAGCTAATTTTGTATCCATTCTGCCATTGTCCATGTAATATAGTGATTCTCAAATTCTCCATGATGTTGCACTTTATTAAATGGTTTTTGGAGGTCCATTAACAAAACATAAACTCCACTACCACCTTCAACCTCCATGCACCTTGCCTTTAACAATTTTTGTTCGTTGTCATTTACAAACCATGATCTTCTTTCAAATGGTTACTGATGTTCACCTGTTTTATTCTGGTCTTCATTTAATGCTTGAAATACTCCCTCCTGTCATCTTTCACTATTCTAGTATCAGGAATGGGGGTCATAGGGAATACAAGAACAGGAGTAGACCATTCAGGCCCTCCAATTTAATGAGATCATGGCTGATGTGTGGCCTAACTCCACATACCTGCCTTTGGCCCATATATCCCTTAATACCTTTGCTTAAAAGCTAATCTCAGATTTTAAAATTAATAACTGATCCAGCATCCACTGCTGTTTGTGGGAATGGTTTCCAAACACCCACCACCTTTTGCATTTAGAAATGCTTCCTAACATCTCTCCTGAATGGTCTAGTTTTAAGTGTTAAACTATGTCCCCTAGTTCTAGAATCCCCAACCAGTGGAAATATTTTATCTTTATCTGCACTGTCATTTCCTGTTAATCTCTTGGGGACTTTGATCAGATCAACCCTTAACCTTCTAACTTCTGAGAAAATGGACCTAATATGTATAATCTCTCCTATAACTTAACCCTTGAAGTCCAGGTATCATTCTTTGTAAATCTGTGTTGTACTCCCCTCCAAGGCCAATATATCCTTGCTAGGATGTGTGATGCCCAGATCTGCACGCATTACTCCAAGTGAGGACTAACCATAGTATTGTGTAACTGCACCATAACTTATGATCCTCGTACTCCAATTCTCTAGATGTAAAGGCCAGCATTCCATTAGCTTTCTTGATGATTTTCTGCACCTGTTTGTGACATTTTAAATGTCTGTGCACTTGAACCCCCAAATCTCTTTGTATGAACTTAAATACAGTGGTTGTCCAATCTAGAAAGTACCCCGATCTGTCCTTTCTCAGTCTAAAATGGATAACCTCACACTTGCTTGCGTTGAACTCTATCTGCCGCAGTTTTGTCCATTCACCTAGTCTATTAGTATCCCTTTTTAATTTTATGGTGTCACTAACATTAACAATTAACTGCCACCTAATTTTGTGTCATCAGTAAATTTGGATATATGACTTCTATGCCATTATCCAAGTAATAACGGGAATAACTGGGGCCCAAACACTGATCTTTGTTGGACACAACTGGTCACATCCTGCCAATTTCAGTACCTACCCATTGTCCCTACTTTCTGTTGCTTGCCACTCAACCAATTTCCCAGCATGTCAGTGTTTTGTCTTCAATTCTGTGGGCTTCTACCGCTGTTGGCTGGATGGCTGGTTTGCAATGTTTTGGATACACTTCCTTTCTTCCTTTTAGGAAGGTGTCTAATTTGTCCCTGAATTGTACCTCCTTTCTGAAACTTGCCATTTCTTACTTGCTGTTTATCTGTCAATATTTATTTCCCATCACCTTTTTGAACTCGCTGAAATGAGCCTTCTTCATTGGAATATTATCATCTTAGTTTGTCCTTATCCTTTTCCAAAACTATTCTAAACTTAATAGTATTTTGATTTCAGCTATCAAATGAAGGGTCTAGGCCCGAAACATCAGCCTTCCTGCTCCTATGATGCTGCTTGGCCTGCTGTGTTCATCCAGCTCTACACCTTGTTATCTCAGATTCTCCAGCATCTGCCCACTTCATTCCTTGGGTGATCCAACACTGCTTCTTCCTTTCTCCTTGTGCAGAAACAAGCTGAGAAATTAAGTTTATTTTGCTCAAATATTTGGGAATCTCCCTTTTTCCTTTCCTCTTTTCTTTCTCCTAGGTCAATAAATGAAGTTTCCCATAACTTCTATTTTTCACATCTTTCCAAAATTTCCCTAAATTTAGCTTTCTATTTCTTTCCTGCTACTTGCTTGCCTGTAATATGCAACGGCTTCTCTGCTCCTTGTCCCTAACTAAATAGGTGCTGTCTTTAGAAACCTCAAGCACATCATCCGTTTCGAGAGACATAATGGTCAGCCTATATATCCCCCATTCTGTTTATATTTCTCTCAGCTATACCTGCTGAAAATAGATGTTACTCCTTTATCTCACAACTCTTTGACATTGAGCTAATTTCTTCATTATTTTTAAGGATTACGTCAATAATAAGCATCTGTTTTATCTGGAATGACCAGAGGGCAAATAACTAATCATTTCCAAAACAAGAAATGTACTTTTATTACCACATTGCATTTTATACATAACCTCGCTGCATATGAAACTGTCTGTGCTGATTTATTGTGACAACATGATGTGCACCGTTTATATTGCTGAGCCAGGTTCTACAAAATTACATTTGTTTAAAATATATTTCATCATGCAGCTGAGATTTGATAACTTGATTTGTGAAGAAATATAAATCTTTCCAGAATTGTTGCTATTGCATGTATTAATCCAGCAAACCACATGGATGGTGGTCAGTCAAGTTTGAGAATTGTAGGACAAACCACAGGCCACATGGTGTCTAGATTGAACCGGTATCCTTTAATTGGAAAGTTCTTGGTGCAGAGGCCAGATGAAAGGAGATTGAGCATTGCTGAGCTGGGGTACCTGACATCAAACAACTCATTTGCTTTCAGAGCATTTGTAACCACCATGTAGAAATGCAAACACAGGTCACTGAATATTTAGTACAATTACTTAATATTAAAGAAAACAAATAATACTGCCTGGTTTGGTCATGGTGTTTAAGCCCTGTTGTCAGTTCAGTGCCTTGCAGTGGCGACGAAGTGTGATCATTAATCTTGCTGGGAATACCAATAATTCAGCAGTAGCCAGGAGGGGAAATCATTCCATTACAATGTTTCTCATTCTCGAAAAATTGACATCATTTTAAAAATAGGTATGCAAAATCTGGTGTGACTTCAATTTGCATTTCAACAAATATTCAAAACATTTCTTCTTTTGGTATAAATATAAAGCACGTAAAGATCTTTATAAAATCCAGTGATATTATCACTAACTTTCATCCATATATTCTGTTCCTTTATAGATGAGATGCCTTCTGACCCTCTTCAAGCACAATATGATTCTTGGCTAAGTTTAGTTGATGCACTGAATGTAAAATCATTTGTCAGCCTTACGCTCTCTGACTCAGTACGTCATGGGGTTCAACATCTTTTATTCATCTCTGGTCTAGGTAAGTAAGCCATAAAATAGCAATTCATTTTAAACAAATGTTCATTTGAATTTAGTTTGTTTGTTAGTAGCCAGTGAGAATGAACTTGTATCAATACTTGTCATTGTAGTACAGTAAGTTACTGTTGTTTTTTCTGCTCTGTTTTATAGGTGGAATGAGACCAAATACTCTTATCCTCGGTTTTTATGATGACTGTGCTCCTGAGGATGGTTTAGAACAAATTCCAGCATTTTCATGTAATAGGTCTTCTATCACAAGTGGACAAGATTGCAACTTGCAGCCTAATTTTCCTCCAGCCAGAGATGCATCGTCATCAAAGGCACTGTCAGGCAAAGAGTATGTGGCCATTATTTCTGATTCCATCAAAATGTTAAAAAATGTTTGTTTAGCCCGATACTTCTGCCAGCTAAACAAAGCAGAACTGTTTGGTTGCAAGAACTATGAGGTCTCCATTGATGTGTGGCCGCTCAATCCACTTCGCCCTGACAGTGCTAATTACGTTGATACTTGCAGCCTGTTTCTGTTACAAATGGCATGTATTCTTAACATGGTGCGCTCCTGGAGGTCAGCCAAACTGCGTATTTTTCTGTGTGTTGAATCTGGAAATAGTGTTGGAGAGCAGGAAAAAAAGCTAAAACAACTTTTACGTCAGCTGCGTATCAAAGGTTCGATTAAAACTCTGCACTGGGATAGTGTTACTGCCCTTCACTGGCACAAACAGATGGTTCCTGAAGATGGCTGTGATGGTAGTTTTGCAAATAACTTCCCATCAAATGCAATGAGAATCTCTGATGACTATCTGATGGCTGTAAACAGGATGATTTTAGAGCAGAGTGCCCATCCAGCTATCCGATTTCTCTACCTGCCACGACCTCCTGCTAATATTGCATTGCATGAAAGATATCTGGAGCAGCTTGACATAATGACCAAAAACCTGGGTCCTACTCTGTTAATTCATGGAATTAGTGCAGTCACCAGTATAGATCTTTAGATCCATTGATTGTGGAAATTAAGAACACTAACATATGTAGTAGTTAAGTTGTTCATAAAGGGGAGGATAGGAAATGTTTGTTACAATGAAAACAGCCAAATTTTACAATAGCTCACACTTAACTTGAGCAAAAGCATTAAGATTATGCTCAGTTTTGGTGCAGCTTTTCTTTTTCCGTTATTTTTTCCCCCACTATTCTCGACATGAGACAAAGGTGTTATGTTGTTGTTCTATTCATCTGCATTCTTTCTTTACTTTCACAGAATGTCAATACATCAGCAAGGTGAGCATTTGTTGCCCTTCCCTAATTGCTCCTTGCTATGCTATTTCAGAGGGCATTTGAGGGTTAACCATGTGGTTGTGGCTCTGAAGTCACATGTAGTGCAGACTATGTAAGGATTGTAGATTTCCTTGCCTAAAGGATATTAGTGAACCAGTTATTTTTTAAAAATAAGACAATTAACAATAGTTTCATGATTACAATTACTGAGACTAACTTTGTTTTAGATTTATTAGTTGAATTTAAATTACACCAGCTACCATGATCTACCCATGTCCTCAGAGCATGAGCAGATTGAGTCCAGTAATATTACAACGACACTTGTCATTTAAGTAATGCTCCACCAGATTTGCTGGGCCTGAGAAGCATTGAATTTTGAAAATGGGCTCTTAGAACTGTCAGCACATCAGCGTCATGAACAAGAGGTTCTGTTCCATCTCCCAAATATGTAGCAAAAGAAAAATCATCGACTTTTATTCAGTTTTCTCAAGTAATTTCATTCATCAAATATTGGTTCATATATAGACTTTTTTTTTAATAAATGTCTGATCACGGCAACAATAATCTGAAATAATTAGTTGGATTTTTGCTACATATACAGGTAACTTGCTGCACTCTGGCAGGATGTATAATAGAAATCATGAAAGGAACATTTTATGATATAAGAAATGCTAAGTTTATGATTTTGGAAAATGGACAAATAATTGGTATGGATTCAAAGTACATGTTTAACTGTGAACAAATAGTACTCACTTTAAGGATGATGCCTCTTTGTTTCCATTTTAATGGTATTTTATATGCTTACATTTTGCCACAATATTTTGATTTATGTTTGCTTCCTTTTTTTGTACGCTGGTTCCATGACAAGCCTCTCAATGAGAAGTTATACATTTTAATTGGTTCTCTTAAAACCTGGGGCTGGATTTAATGTTATTGACAGGGTTCTCGAAATCTATATCAACTCCCTGGGGTAGGACTGGCCAAATTAAATATGTCTTGTTGTATTAAGCAATAGACTAAGGTTGTCATACTGTAACAAGCAAAAACCGAAATTGCTGGAGGAACTTGGCAAATCTGTCAGGATACCACAGCCCCAGAGAGCTGTTACCCAATCAGCTGTGGCAGCTTTTCACCAGGAGCAGGGATTTCACTAGAGGACATTGTTGAATCCCGGTACTTGAATAAGTGAGGGCAAGATTGTAGTCATAGGGAGGGAGACCCAGAAGCATGGAGGAAAGGAACGGTTTCCAGCATGACCTATTTACTGATACTGAGTGCTTAACAACAAAGGGACCTGATAATTGGCCACTGGCCAGCCACCGAGGTTTTTGGGGCCTCCATTGGAGGGCACAGGAAAGTCATGTGGCCCTCGTTTTAAACCCTGAGCCTAACTGATGTCTACTGTGGAAGAGTTTCTCAAATCAGTGCCTTCCTGTGCCATTTCAGTCAGCTTTCCTGCTGCTTAGAGACTGATTGTGGGCCTGGCTGTGACAGCCGATATCAAATGCCATCCTTAGTTTTACTGGTTATATATTGTCGAAACAATTGATTTACATGCATCACGGCAAAGTTTGTGATTGTGGTTCATTTTATAATTACTTTTAAAGTCATTTCTACTGCCTGAAAGATTATAGATGAGGATGTCCAAGATACCATGGAGCTTTGAGAGCACGTGTAGAATTTTAATTAATATACCTGGTAATTTGTATGGATTTCATCTTGCAGACGTTAAAGATCCCATTTTCTGATTCAGAATGATGTCACCAATAATGTAAACACCCAGCTCCTCAAACTGGAGAAGTTGTAAATGAACAAATATTAAAGTACAACCACCAATTGACCTGAGCTAGCCTGCTTATGCTCTGGGCCACATATGACTGACTGTTTGTTTATAACTTCCCCAAGTGCTAACTCAAACCAAGTGCAAGCTACAATCTCTTCCCTGTTGTAAAAGGAACAAATACTGACCATAAGCTTGGGGTTTTAAAAAGAAAAATTTCTGCTTTTAATTGTTCATGGGAAGAAATTGATTTTTACAAATGTTTCTAAAGATTGGAGCACTGTGTTACATGGCTAATGTGTTGCTATGTCGATGCTTCAACTGGCTTTTGACAAATTGTATCTCAGCAGTGCTAGTGTGTGAGATAGTTAGCAAAGGAATTTCTTGTTGTATTAAGCAATAGCCTAAGGTTGTCATAATGTAACAAGCAAAAACCAAAATTGCTGGAGGAACTTGGCAGATCTGACAGCATCTATGGAGGGAGGGGGAGAGAGGGAGAGAGAGAGAATATTTCAAGCCCTGTAACCCTTCTTCAGTGGTTCGGAGACAGTTTTTCCACAATTCCTGTTTTTGTTTGTTTCAGATCTCCAGCATTTGCAGTTCTTTGTTTCATTTAGAGTTTGTAACAGTCTGATCCTACCACTTAATACATCTGGCTGGTTATATATCCACAAACTTCGGCTTTCATCTGGAAAAATTGTATTTTTAAGTCCAGCTATACAAGTTCGTACTGTGGAATTATTGAGCTTATTTCTCCCTTAAAATTTACAATTCAAGCCTAAATACAACCAGACTTCTTGTTTGGTCCACCACCATGAATGTATTTAGTTTGGATTTGCCAAATTTTTCAATAGGAATAACTGTTTTAGGGTCAAACAGACAGGCTTCTAAGGTGGTTGATGTTGTTTCAGTAGTGCACATTAGCTGTTCTTTTGCTTTTATTTAATTTAAAACAAAAGCAGTTTAAGTGGGGAGGTGTTGGTGACATGGAATAACAAAAGTAGACTAAATAATGAGCAATGGGCATTATTGTAGATTTACCACTGACACTATTATAGGATACCTAAATGTAGAAATCTTCCCAATCAACATAGCATGAACAAAACTTACAAAGATAATAAAATGTAAGTACCTGTCCTTTGTATTTTTATTCATTTAAATGTAAAATTTATTTGTAATTAGCATGAATAATAAGAAATCCATGATCTAGACGATAATACTTTTTTTGGGCTAGTGCATCAGCAGAGTTATTTTCAGGGTCTAGACATAGCTTAGTTATAAGGTTCCCTTGTATTTTCCAAATAGCATGCAGGACAGTAGTTCAAAATAAATAGAAAAATTTAAGGGGGAGAAATTTTATATTCGTAACAAAAACAAATTGCTGAAAAGACTTGGCAACTCTGGCAGGTATCTATGGAGAGAAGTCAGGTTCGGTGACCCTTCCTTAGAACTGATGGTAGCTAGGAAAAAATGCTATGTTTGTGTTTGTTTAAAGAAAGAAAACACATTTCAGAAAATGTTCTGTAGGTTTTAAATATTAATTTCTTTTCAACAATGTAGTATCATTTTCACTCATTCAGTCGCCCACCTATCCCGTCCCATTCACCTTCTCTGTTGCTTCTCCATGTTCCTCCATGCACTTTGGCACCATGGGACAGTACCATTCTCCCTCCATACTGTCTTTATCTCTGATCTTGCCATGCATCCTCTATACTGTTTCACCTAGTTTCCAGTATGGACAGAACTCCTAAACCCTATAATAACATTGAGAAATCTTTGAATTTTTCATGAAGCTGTCAGAATAAACAGACATCCACAAACCTCTTCAAAACACTTTAATCCTATTATAAAAACTCTCAAAATTGTCAAAAATAAGCCATTCAAGCTCCCTTCTAAATGTTTCCTTTTTAAGTGCTCATGGCTCTGTTAAAATAAGAAATAAAAATTTCTTCCAAACACTTCAATTTTATTATTTGGTCATAAAACTGTCAATCAAACAAAACACACAGTCCCCTTCACAGCTATGTCAATAACACCTGCTAAGCTAAATCATTAATAGGGCTTGGAACTCATCCAAGCAGTCATAACGAGATTCCATTGCTCAACTAAATGAACAAACCCACTGGAGCGTAATATGATGCAATCTTTGAAGTTGCATAAACTGGTGGCCATCTGTTCATTTCTTCAAAACGTTCAAATGGACCTCCAATGTAAAAATAAAAGCATAAGATCCGTATATTAAATAAACATTCTAAGTTCAATACTGTTGAATGCAGATGAATACTTTATCTATGCATACTTGTATGTGTATGTATATATCCAAATGCATCTGAGGAAAAACGCCTCAGTCCGTTCAGCCTCTCCCTGTAGCTCAAACACTCCCGTCCCAGCAACATCCTTGTAAAAGTGGCCCCACCAGTGTCCTGTACAGCTATAACATAACATTCCAACTCTTATAGTCAATGCACTGACCAATGAAGGCAAACGTGCCAAATGCTGCCTTCACTACCCTGTCTACTTGTGACTCCACTTTCAAGGAACTATGTAACTGCACCCGTAGGTCTCTTTATTCAGAAAAACTCCCTGGGGTCCTACCATTAGCTGTATAAGTCCTGCCCTGGTTTGCCTTACCAAAATGCAACACCTCACATTTATCTAATTTAAACTCCATCTACCACTCCACGGCCCATTGGCCCATCTGATTAAGATCTTGTTGTGCTGAGTTGACCGTCTGCAAACTTACTAACCGTACCTCCTATTTTGTCATCCAAATTGTTTATATAAATGATGAAAAGCACCAATCCTTGTGTTGCACCACTGGTCACAGGCCTTAACCATCACCCTTTGTCTCCTACCTTCAAGCCAATTTTGTATCCAGTTAGCTAGCTCCCTTGGATCTCATGTGATCTAACCTTACTAACTAGTCTATTATGCATAACCTTGTTGAATGCTATGCTGAAGTCCACATAGACAACTTCTACCACTCATCAATCTTCTTTGTCACCTCTTTAAAATACTCAATCAAGTTAGTGAGACAGGATTTCTCATACACAAAGCCATCCCTAATCAGTCCTTGCCTTTCCAAATGGATGCAAATTCTGTCCCTCAATCCCTCCAACAACTTACCCACCACTGATGCAAGGCTCACTGGTCTTTAGTTCCCTGGCTTTTCCTTAGCACTTTTCTTAAATAATGGCACCACATTAGCCAACCGCCAGTCTTCCAGCACCTCACACATGACTGTCAATGATACAAGTATCTTGGCAAGGAGACCAGCAATCACTTCCCTAGCTTCCCACAAAGTTCTGGGAAATACCTGATCATGTCCTGGAGATTTAGCTACCTTTTAAGACCTCCAGTACCTCCTCATCTTTGAGCTCTCATCAAGACATCAGTATTTATCTTCAAAACCAATGGGTAACTTCACCAATAACAACATGTAAACAATGTAAAAAAGGAAAATAGTGATGCCAGTTGGAAAAACAGGGCCCAAAAGGATAAGCAGCATTAAAACAAAATGACATTAAGCAGGGAAATTAGTGAGAACTTGATAAACTTGGTTTATCTTGAACTTTTTTAGAAGTATATTTTACAAACCAAAGAACACTGGCTACAGCAGCATCAATATTCCACTTGCATGGAACAAGCTGCATGAGTGGAGACGTTAAGTGTACAAATTTTTCAGAGATGCCTCATCACAGTTTGTATGTGAAAAGAAAATATTGTATTTGAACAGTGTGGAATTGGTCTTCTCTATCCACACCTCCCTTTCTCTGAAACCTTCGGCATCAAAGTTTGTGAATTTAACCAACTGGAATGCTTCAACACTTAAAGTGGGGAGCTTCGAAAGGAGAATTCAAAATTTGCACTCACCAGAAAAGCGATGTCAGCCAATCATAACTGATCCAGTGCTTGTGTGAAAGTTGACTTTGGCCGCAGACATGCATTTGGGACAATTTTTTTAACTAGGTCTTTTTCCCTGAATTTAAATATTACTTCAGCCATAGTACTTTTAAGATAGCACAATACACAGTTTTTGTTTTATAGATTTTCCCAAACCTGGAGAGACTGTGTGTGTGTGTTTTCCAAGCAGGGGAGTTTTAAATATTTGCATGGTTTAAACTTTTGTGAAGTGATCTTTACATCATTGCATCAGTAAGTTTTTTTTTTTTTTTTTTTTTTTTTTTTGTTTGCAGTAAACTAGTTCTTTGTCGCTTAAAGAATATGGCTGACTTGTTTCTGATACTGTGCTATATACAGTCTGAGAAATACTTGCAATATCACTTCCATTCTTAAATTCAAACCTTGACTGTGAAGAGGTGTGATTTTAAAAAAAGGATTCAGTTCACCCCTCCACCTCCCCCATCCCAAATTAGTCATAACAATACTAAACCTCCACCAAAATGTAACACACAACATATATTTATGTTCAGATTACTGCCACAAAGTCAATTGTTCATCATTGGAATCAGAGAGCTGATGATCAGGGAAAAGAAAAATTCTCTGGCAGGGAAGTTAATTGAAGATAATCATCACCAAGTGTGGTCAAACATTGAGAGAGATTTTTAATGCTGCAAGTTGTTCATGCATGGACTGATTTGCCATGGGGGAGTAATTGAGTCAGAGACCATTGCATATTTTAATAGAAGAGCAGATAAATATGCGAAGCAGAAGGGACCCTTTTCTAATAAAGAGGCAGAGTAAGGCAGTGGGGGCACTTTGATTGGTCTGGTAAAGAGCTGGCACAGAACAGCTGAGTGAGCGGTCTCCGATGCTGTGACCTATGTAGCTATGAATTGAGAGAATACCACTGACATCCTATGGGGATACTCTTTTGCTGTATGAGCCAAGTTACTTAACTTCAAGTTTCACAACCGAACAAAATTGTGGTCCCTGGTTCGTTTCAGCTGCCTGTGAATGCTCATCTTCGTACTTTGGTCACCTCTAGGTCAGTAGCATTCTGTCAAAAGTCTAAAGGGAAAAAAAAATCAAATTGCTCAATGCTGTTGTTTACAATCACCTGCTGTAACAAGTAGCACTCCTAAAAGCAGTTCCAGCTACACGTGAGGAATATGGATTCAGTCCCAGTCCAGAGATGGAAGTGGCAATAAGAAAATTAAAATTCATGTTGAAAAGAGTGATATTGCTGGAAGTTTTTACTTTGTGCTCCTCGGGACAAATGCAAAAATGCTAGATTTATGTCACAGGAGATTTTTGAAGCTGATTGATAAACAAGTCATTGCTGATCTGATTGGGTAAGGTGTTGAGGACTGCACCAGGAAACTATGGGGTCTTCATGCTTCAGGCTAATTCATAACAGATGTAAGGCTTGACCTTATTTGTTGCTTCCATCAAACATAAATGGTCCATATTTTGAGCATGACCAATTATCTTGAACTGATTGTTAGTGTATGTTAGAACATAGGACTGGGCAGCACTTGATGAACAAACATGAAATCACATTTAATTATAGATGTTTTGGGTTTTCCATGCATAGGATGGTTGAGAATGGTCTGAAATCTGTCTATATTGAACAAATGGAAGGAAAACATTTGATTCAATTAGCAATTGTTGGGTCTTGAGGCCTACTTACCTGATACCACATTAGCTCTGAAATTCATTAACACCATTTTTCAATTATTTAACAAAACAGAGAATGCTGGAGAAACTCTGTATGCCTGGCAGCAATCTGTGGAGAGGGAAACTGAGTTAATGTTCTCTCTCCATACATGCTGCCAGACCTGCTGTGTTTCTCCAGCGTTCTGTTTGTTTCAGATTTCCAGTATCCACAGTATTTTGCTTTCATTGTTCAATTCTTTAAATAGACAGAAAATGTTTTTGATCTGAGAGCAGCATCCTCTTTGCAGCAAAATAAGTGGCAAAATCCTCTGAATAGATGCTAGATGATAGATGATAGATCACTATTTCAAATAATCAGGAAACACTATCATTCTTTGTTAAAGTATCAGATACCTTACCTTACTTATTACAGTACTGTGGTTAGTTGAAGAAAAAGTGCACTTGTATAGGACATTTATAAGCAAATTTTAAAATTGTATACTAACATTCGAGGCAATAGTATTCCATATTATACAAGTAATTAATCGAGTATCACCATGGTAAAGAAAATTAAAGGTGGCATTGAAATACCTAATTAATAATCTACGGGGAATTGCAATGGATGTGATGAGGAACTGCTAATGATGAGTGTAAATATTTGACTTCAATAAATAGTAGAATAACACCATTGGTTATTTGGTTAATATTCTTTCTCAAAGGCCAGAATTTTCCATGATTGAATAAACATCATGTAGTTGAATCAAGTGTGCCAGGGTTCTCAGTTTGACTCCTGATCTGTGCTGTCAATTAATTTAAACCAAGGTGACAACAGAAATGTTAAATTGACCTCATTGCCCCAGGCTAGAGAGGGGAAAATTGGCCAGGATCTCTTTTCTCTTAAACTTTAAAAAAGCTAGATAAATATTAATATTATTCATATTTTAAGGCTGGCAGAGAGAATTCTAACATTAAAATGAACTAACTGTATAATTCTCTGGTGAAAATGAGAAATTGCACTCTTGTATACAATTGTGAAGTTCATCTATTAATAATTCTGTTTGTTACAAATGCAGAGTTCACAGGGAACCCTAATACCAGCATTTTGCTTCATGACTGCTGATGTTTTCTGAGATTCAAACCTTTCTGATCACATTTAACCAAAACTTTACTTTGTATAGGATTAAATAATCTCAATCAGAACCAGTCTTGTGTTGCATGTGGATGAAGGAAATAGTATGATAGACTAACGGACAAATGTATGAAGCTTCATATCTTGACCACTATCTTTATTTCTTTAATCATTAAATCTGTTCATTAGAAACATTTTAAAACCAAAATGTTGTGTGACTTGGAGTTGTAGATGAATTTATGATGGTTACATAGAAGATGCTGTACATTGAACCTGATAGATCTATGCCACTGTTGATAGTTTTAAACCTCTTCCTGACACTGTTTGTATATCCTTCTCCCGAATGAGTTTAGCAAGCTGCTTCTTAAGTCCACTTGATTTAATTGCCTCAGCTACTTGTGGCATTGAATTCCACATTGTAATTCAAAAGTTTCTCCTAAATTCCTCTCAAAATTATGGATCATCTTATATTTATGCCCCTTGTTCTGGTCTCTCCCACAAGTGAAAACTTCTTCTGTATGTCCACCCTATCAAAAAAAAAACTTAAGTCTATCAAATTACATATCTTCTTTTTAAAACCCAACCTGTTCAATTTTTCTTTATGTAAAATGTCTCAGTGGTGGTATAGTTCTTTTTTTTTTGCATCTTTCAGTGCCTCTGTATTTGTTTTTGCTGTTTAGAAAATTGAATTATCCACAGTGTAAGTTTAATGTCATTTCTCTGCTTTTTCCATTCTATTCCTCCAAAAATGAACAATAGCCCTTGGTTCAGTTTTTTTTAATGATCTTATCGACATTGTTGCTACTTTGTGATTTGTGTATCAGTATGCCAAGATTCCTATGGCCCTCTATTAGATTTAGATACATATTTGAAAGTGTAAGTAGCCGCCTTGACCCCACCCTTGATTTAGCATGATACTCTTGAATGATTTCAAACAATGAGGGCTCACATGCACATTGTCTCAGAACAAATTGTTTTCAACTCTTTTTCCTCCCAGTAGGTCACTTTTCAGACTGGCGTTATCAAAGTGGAACACGATGAATGATTTAAAAAGGTGATGAGTTAGTACAAGTCTGTGTATTCTCAAATTCAAAGGTGCAGCTCTGAAAATACCCTTTTCTGGGAATACATGGCATAAAAAATTGTTACAGTGCTGCAATTTGATTGCAATAATATTTTAACAAAAAAGTGTTGAAGATGTTTAAAAGCACTTATCAATATAGGGGACAACATGGATTATGGTCCTGTGAATTTAAAATATTTACAATAAACCAATTTTTCCTCAGTGCACAACATCACACCTGTTTAAATGCCTTCTACTTGTACAAAACAATGATCTGTTTAATTGGTGAGATGAAGTGCATATTTCATAAATATTTACAACTTTTCTATTTTTATGCTGCTTGGTATTTTTGTTGGGAGTTGATGTTTTAAGTATTTGACAATGTGCTCTTGTACATAATACCATTTAAAAGTCTTTCCAGAGCATTTGAAACAATGATTCAAAAGAAAAGCAAATAATGGGTTAACTAAGCAGTTTCTGAATGCTGCTGTGATTAATCTTGAATTTTTAATTTCTTATGTGTGAAGGTAACATTTAAGTAATGCTCTTGCCTAGAGACAAATATTGCAATAAATGAAAACACTTAACAGATTAGTGAATGGTGTTACTTGCATACAGATAAAGGTATATTTCTGCTAAATATTGGAAGTTGTAACTGAATTACGTAAAAGATTTAAAGTAATGGGATGGCAGTTTTATTTGTCCAACATATTCTACCAAGGGCAAATAAATGTAATGCTTTGCAGATGAATGTTTATATGTTTGGAATACTGATTAATCGCAGGAAGCACTATAAGAACATTAAAGAAACAATCACTTACCAGGTTGCACCACAAATATTGTAACAGATAGTAGGAACTGCAGATGCTGGAGAATCTGAGATAACAAGGTGTAGAGCTGGATGAACACAGTCCAAGCAGCATCAGAGGAGCAAGAAGGCTGATGTTTCTGGTCAAGACCCTTCGTCAGAAATGGGGGAGGGGAAGGGGGTTCTGAAATAAATAGGGAGAGCGGGGGAGGTGGATAGAAGATGGATAGAGGAGAAGATAGGTGGAGAGGAGACAGACAGGTCAAAGAGGCAGGGATGGAGCCAGTAAAGGTGAGTGACGGTGGGGAGTTAGGGAGGAGATAGGTCAGTCCAGGGAGGACGGACAGGTCAAGGGGGCGGGATGAGGTCAGTAGGTAGGAGATGGGGGTGGGGCTTGAGGTGGGAGGAAGGACAGGTTAGGGAGGCGGGGACAAGCTGGGCTGGTTTTGGGATGCAGTAGGGGGAGGGGAGATTTTGAAGCTTGTGAAGTCCACATCGATACCATTGGCCTGCAGGGTTCCCAAGCGGAATACGAGTTGCTGTTCCTGCAACCTTTGGGTGGCATCATTGTGGCACTGCAAGAGGCCCAGGATGGACATGGCGTCTAAGGAATGTGAGGGGGAGTTGAAATGGTTCGCGACTGGGAGGTGCAGTTGTTTAGTGCGAACCGAGCGTAGGTGTTCTGCAAAGCGGCCCCTAAGCCTCCGCTTGGTTTTCCCGACGTAGAGGAGGCCATAACGGGAACAGCGGATACAGTATACCACATTATGCAGATATGCAGGTGAACATCTGCTTGATGTGGAAAGTCTTCTTGGGGCCTGGGATGGGGGTGAGGGGGGAGGTATAGGGGCAGGTGTAGCACTTCCTGCGGTTGCAGATAAAAGTGCCGGGTGTGGTGGAGCTGGAGGGGTGTGTGGAGCGGAGAAGGGAGTCACGGAGAGAGTGGTCTCTCCGGAAAGGAGATAAGGGTGGGGAGGGAAAAATGTCTTTGGTGGTGGGGTCGGATTGCAGATGG